>NC_143550.1:60011136-60332272 GCF_054136105.1 Typopeltis vanoorti | reverse complement strand
AAACTTATCAGAGGCAGCACGAACAAAGGCTACTCCATCTCATGACCATATAGGCTCAAATCTAACATCAGTACTAACTGCCTCACTAGCTACCATGTTACAAGAATTCAGTATGACGAATCCTTCGCTCCTCCACGAAAAGATTCCTATAAAATACCCACTCAATTCTGACAGCCATCAACAATAAATAAAAGAAAATTCCACCTCAACTCTCTCATGATCACTGCATGGAATGCTAACGGACTCAACAACAAAATTCTGGACCTGCAAGAGCTCTCTCACAGACATAATACTGATAAATCAAACTCATCTCAGGCCAGCTAATAATCCCAAATTACGGAACTATATTATGTACAAAACAGATAGACTCACCAGCAGCGGAGGAGGAACAGCTATATACATTAAAAACTACCTAAGCCACAATGTTCTTACCAATCCCCCAAACAAAGAACCTAGAAATAACAGGCACTGAAGTTAATACCAACAATGCTCATAATATCAAAATCTATGCGGTATATAATTCACCCAGCATTCCATTGCTGGTATCTGGCTTGGACTCCATTCTCAGCTCCACAGACTCCATCATCATGGCTGGTGACTTAAACGCCAAACATACAGCCTGGCATAGCTCCACAATCAACGACAAAGGTCCAACTCTAAACCATTACTCAACGCAACATTCTATTGTTGTAACAGGACCCACAGAGCCCACCCATCACAGCTCAACTGGAAGTTCAGATGTACTGGACATAGTCGTTCTCAAAAACATCAGATACCAATATCAGCTGGAAACAATAAATGAAATTTCGTCCGATCACAACCCTATTCTGCTTCAACTTGGTACAAGAACAATTCTCCCCTACCCACTTTCATATCTTGGGACAAACTGTCCATAATCCTACCTGATCATTGGCCCAGTCCCTACTATTCCCACTAAAGAGGAGATAGAAATGGCTCCAAACAACCTTACCAGTGAAATCAAAAATGCAATAAAGTCAATCACCCAAACTACAGTCTTTCATCCGAGTGGTCGGATCCCCAAGGAAATCATGGATTTAATCAGACTGTAAATCAAAACCAGAAAGAGGTATCATAACACAAGAGCCCCTCAAGATAAAACAAATTTGAATAAATTAAAGAGACAAGTCCGTGAAGCCCTCCAAAAACATCGAAACCAAGAATGGGAATCTAAGCTAACGAAATTAAACTCAGAAGAGAACTCCATTTGGAAGTTTCTGAGAACCTTCTGCACTAAAAGTCAACTTTTACCCCCAATTCAGACCACCAAAGGAATAGCTCATACTGACAAGGAAAAGGCAGAGGCTCTGGCCGACAGCTTGGACACTCGATGCAACCCCCTCATATGAAAATTTGAACATCAATCTCATCTACAAGATTCACCGCCCAGTTAGGCAGGCCATAACACAACAAAAAGATGACCTAGAACCTCTCATACCCACTTCTCCAACAGAAGTTATTAACATTATAACCCACCTGAACAACAATAAAGCTCTAGGTTCAGATGGAATTATAAACAAAATAATTAAACTACTCCCCAGAAAAGCCATTGTACATCTAGTCAACATTATTAATGCCATCCTCAGACTCAAGTATTTCTCTTTAACATGGAAAATAGCAGATGTCACACTAATCAAAAAGATTGGAAAAAATGCCCAACTCCCTGAAAGCTACAGACCTATCAGATTTCTGACTAATCTTGGAAAGATCGCAGAAAAAGAAGTCCTTACTAGGCTTCAATCACAAACCGACCAACTACGTATAATCCCAAATGAGCAATTTGGATTTAGAAAATACCACTCCACCGTTCAGCAGATCCACAGGATGATCGAATATCTCTCCGAAGGCTTCAACCGGAACCTTCATACAGCTGCAGTCTTTTTAGATGCTGCAAAGGCTTTTGATAAGGTCTCCATCAGGGTCTCCTCTACAAGCTCATCGCCTTCGATATGCCTACTAATCTAGTTAGAATAATTCACTCTTACCTCAGAGACAGATACATGCAAGTCAAAATAAATGAAACTGTATCAGCCAGACGCAAGGTTCCGGCGGGAGTGCCGCAGGGCTCACTCTTGACCCCCCCCCCTTGCTGTTTTCTATCTAAATTGCTGATATCCCTCAAAACCCAAGCTCAACAATCACTACATTATATGCTGATAACACTGCATTATTATCAAGATCTCTCAGCCCAAAACTAGCTATCAAGAGACTCCAAAGCAGCATTCACACGCTGGAATGGTTTATGGACTGGAGAATTCAAACCAATCCACAGAAGAGCTGAGCCATACTGTTCACTAGAAAAAAGCCTCAAATCAAGGAAGATATACATTTACTAGGTGTTAAAATCCCATGGCAGAATACAGTCAAATATCTCGGAGTAATGCTCGATAAAAAACTACAATTCACCAATCATATAGAACACAAGTTCAAAGACATCCAAAGTAACAGCGTAGCTCTTCCCACGATCAACAGAAAAAGTAAATTCGATACTCAGAACAAACTTCTCATATACAAGGTGGTAATACGCCCAGTCATCACTTACGCATCTCCTGCATGTAGTCATACTTCGAAAACAAATATTCAAAAGCTGCAGAGAATACAGAACAAATGTTTGAGAATGAGTTTGGATGCTCCATGGTTTATCAGAAACTCCCAAATTCGCAGGGACGTCAACATTCCCTGCATCACATCTCTCCTTCACGACCTAGCTGAAAAGTTCTTCATCAAGACAATTAATCATCCGAAATTACTGAGCAAGCAAGCTTCAGACTATAATGAAGCAGATTTCTGCAAATACAAGAGACCGAAATCAATTCTATGCTCAGCTGAACAGAGTTAATCTCACTGCCCTTTCCGGGCTAGCTTAAAGCTCAATAATTCTCCACCCAAAGAACTTTCCTTTTCAGATGGAGGGGAACATGATACGAATTTATGCTTCACCCATCAAAACAGTATCGTTCTGCGTTTTCTGCACTGTACACTGCCACGGGCAAATAACTCGTTAGTGAATAAAACGATGTTTTAAAATGAAATAAATGTGTGAATTATGATTAAAAAGAATGGGGAAATAAAGCCTTGTTCTAAATGTATTCAAAATATATTTCAATTCAGTCGCCACTTGTCCCAGATAATTCAGCTACTGCGAATGAGAGAGCGGATTTCTGGAGCCCTGTTCCAGAAATCTACTCCCCAACTCTTCACTTTAGTGCTAACTTGAAAACAGCTGGAAAGCCACTCATCATCATTCAGCCTTCACTGAAAGTGATGTGAAGCAATCATTGTACCCAGGCTTTCAGGGAAGAAAGTACAATTGAAGACAGCGAACATAAACGTCCTTTTTTACTGTAATAACACGAGTTCTATAAAACCTCTTTCTGGAAGAGAGAACCCTCTTGGCTTATCGAAGATTGACGAGGTTAGGAGCTGGCTGAAGAAACCTAGAAAAGGTTCGATTTGGCGATTATGATTGAACTTGCAACTTTCTTTTCTACTGTAAGCCAAGCTCTATGACATCAAGTGCCATTTGCACAGATACTACATAACCTAAACCAAAAATATAGATAAAAAAAAACGGACTCGGGTTAGCTTAGGATATGATACAGAACTTGAAAACCGGTATTGGAAAAGAAGAAATAGAATGCCATAAATTGCAAAAGAAAAAAAATCACTGAAACAATTATATATATATATATATATATATATATATATATATATATATATATATATATATATATAGGATCACCCAAATCTATTGAATTCAAATGCAGCTATGCTGAAAGTTATGAAAAATGAAATTCCTCGATGAACAAAATCAAAATATGCACATTTTTTTTAAAAGATGAACAGAACATTCAAAGGAAAAGATAGATTTAATGAACAAAAAAAATTATACACCTACATTAAAAACGTTTGGTGGGGACAATGCCAGGTAGAGGATCTTAAAATTTAGAGGGCACATTGCCAAAATTTTGATTGCAACACAACGAATTCTGGGAACGATGTGGAGGACACTGACTTGAGAAGGAAGGAGATTCTTTTTCCATTTTATGTCTCCATGTCGTCCATGCCACACATGGACGACTGTGCACACATTTGTTAGCCGGATTTCAAAAGATTTTCAAAGTACGAAGAGATGTCAGAAAGGGTCAAGGAGATGTCAGAAAAGAGACGATTGACTATGACTGTTTCTGATATCTGATATCACTATTCTTGATAAGTGAGGGAGCTTGCACTACCTTTGCTTCGAATTGCCTTCGCCGATAGTTTTTCGGCATTGAAACTCATAGATCGTAGTTATCGATCTTGAGTTTCACTTACTGGCTATATAACAATATGGGATTCTTATCCATTTAATATCTATTCAATTGCCAGAAAACTAGCCTTTTGGCTTTTTATTTTAATTAAAAATACAAGCACACCTTTATGGCATTCGTATAGTGAAGGTATGTAAGTTCTTTTCACTAAAAGAAACAACCCTCCATCAAAGAATCTATTATATTCAGATCTAGATGCCGTCCTAGGCAATAATGATCAAGTCATCATTGCCGGTGATCTAAGCACGAAACACCCGGCATGGAACAGTAAAACTACAAACAGAAATGGCTACACAGTCTTTAGCTACTCCAGTTCAAATTATGTAGTGGTGGCAGGCCCTGCAGAACCATCCCATCACAGTACGTATGGCACAGCTGACATACTTGATATTGCTATATTACAAAATATTAAGCTACAGTATAGCCTAGTCTCTTTAAACGAGCTGACATCTGATCATAACCCAATCCTGCTCCAGCTGGGAAAGCAAGAACAACTGCTGCCTCCTCCCCACTCCTTTATCTTATGGAAAAAACTTCCAGAAGTACTATCAGAACACATTGGACCTGTCCCTCACATCAGCTCCATAAAAGAAATTGAAAATGCTGTCAAACGTCTGACACAGCAAATCACCTCAGCCATAAAGGTTGTCACCTCTACCAAAACCACGTTTAAGCCAAACCGACTTCCAGAAGACATCATCGATCTAATTAGGAACAAAAAAAACAAAGCAAGGAAAAGGTACCACAACACCTGTGCACCTCAGGACAAGGGGATTCTCAATAAACTGAACAATGAAGTTAGAGAAGCGATTAAAGCTTATAGGAACAAAACTTGGGAAGCCAAACTAGCCTCTGTATCACCCGGCGATCACTCCATCTGGAACATATTAAGAAGTCTGAGAAACAAAAGCAAATCTCTTCCCCCACTCAAGTCAGACACGGGACTAGTACACACGGACGCAGAAAAAGCTGAAGAGATAGCAAAGAACTTAGAAAAACAGTGTAGCCCTACATATGACAACTTGGACTTTAAACATGTCTATAAAATCCACCTCCATGTCAGACATGCACTGAAAGTCACCGATACCTGCAACAACATACCTCCAAACACCTCACCAGCGGAAATCTATGAAATTCTAAAGAAGCTAAAGGATAAAAAAGCCCCTGGCCCAGATGGCATAACAAATAGAGTAATAAAACTGCTGCCCCGAAGAGCTGTTGTACATCTCACCACCATAATCAACGCCATGTTCCGATTTAACTATTTCCCCAGCTATTGGAAAGTCGCAGATGTAGTCCCAATGCATAAACCAGGTAAAGATCCACACCTGCCTGAAAGCTATCGTCCATCAACCTAATCTCAAACTTAGGCAAAATTGCTGAAAAAATCATTCTCTCTAAACTCCACGCCTCAGCAAATGAGTTAAATATCATTCCTAAGGAACAATTTGGATTCAGACAACATCACAGTACTACTCAACAAATTTATAGGATAATTGAGTATATCACCACCGGATACAATTGGCACCAGCACACCGGAGCAGTCTTCCTTGACATAGCGAAAGCTTTTGACAAAATAGGGCACTTGGGATTACTACACAAACTCATTTCAGCAGGTATACCATCAAGTATCGTCCACCTAATTAAATCTTACCTCCAGGACAGACACATACAAGTCAAAATAAATGGTACAGTTTCAAGTCAGCGACGGATCTCTGCGGGAGTTCCTCAAGGTTCCCTACTGGCTCCGATCTTATTCTCAATATATATGGCAGACATCCCGCACAACTCAATGTCATCTATCTTAGCACTTTATGCGGACGACACAGCAGTTCTTGCCAGATCTCTACGACCTCATCTTGTCACCAAAAAGTTGCAAGAAAACCTGCTACAACTAGAACATTGGTTCTCCAAATGGAGATTACAAGTGAATCCCCAGAAGAGTGTAGCAATATTTTTTACCAGAGGAATGGCAACTCCCATGGGGGACCTTTATCTTTTCAACACCAAAATCCCCTGGCAAACAGAAACAAAATATCTTGGAGTAATTCTGGACAAAAGATTAACGTTCAACCCACACACCAAAGCCTTATGTACGAAAGCATCTAAAACTATTGCACAACTTTACCCTCTAATAAATAGAAAAAGTAGACTGAATACTAGAATCAAAGTGCTCCTCTACCTGTTGACGATCCGCCCTATGTTGACATATGCCTCTCCAGCCTGGAGCTACGCATCCAACTCCAACATCCTCAGACTGCAGAGAGTGCAAAATAGGTGTTTACGCATGATATTGGACGCACCGTGGTTTGTAAGGAACGTGCAACTGCATAGAGATACAAACATCCGTTACATCTACTCCTTCCTATTAACTACAGCAGAAAAAGTTTTCTCAAAGATCTCTATACACCCCAACGATCTAGTTAAACAAGCAGCAAACTATGAAGAGACTGACCTCTTCAAATACAAGAGGCCAAAAGCCATCCTAAATACTTGCAACAATGTCTAATCTCCGTGCCCCCCAGAGCGAGGTCTCAGCTCATAAATCTTTCCTTCAATTCATCCTCCTTATCAGACAACGGGGAATAAAAGCATCTTGCTTCACCCTTCTGGCCAATGATGTTATGTTATGTTTGATATTTTCCAGGTCTACCTACTCACTGATGAGACCTTAAAAAAGGTTGAAACCGGTCTGGGTAGTGACCTCCCCTCATGATGTAATGACAGTATTACATCTCCTAGGAGCTGTGTTTTACATTATGGGAGAATATCAAGAATAGTGAGGGAGCTTGCTCCCCCTTTGCTTCGAATTGCCTTCGCCGATAGTTTTTCGGCATTGAAACTCATAGATCGTAGTTATCGATCTTGAGTTTCACTTACTGGCTATATAACAATATAGGATTCTTATCCATTTAATATCTATTCAATTGCCAGAAAACTAGCCTTTTGGCTTTTTATTATTTTAATTAACCAATCAGGATGTTATAAATACACACACACACACACACACACACACACACACACACACACACACACACACACACACACACACACACACACACACACACAAAGACTCCATCTGATCTCGTCCTCTTGGCAATTAAATAAAATAGATTACTAAACATTAATCTCGAACTAGTCAAACTCGATTTAACATAATTTTAAACCATGCAGGAATCTCACACAAAGTCTTACTCTGTTCATCTGACGACGTTTTTTCCGAGGCTATATATAAGTTACTAGTTTATTATTATTATTATTATTATTATTATTATTATTATTATTATTATTATTATTATTATTATTATACAGGTACCTCCATGGAGTTCGTAGGCTCATCGCGGGAGGCCCAATCTATCCACACCAACTATCATACTTCTCCTGAAACCCATTAACAGAAAAAGCACTCACAACTGACTCTGGCAACCCCATTCCACTTATTCACAATTCCCCAAACAAAAAATCTAGTTCACCCCCCCCACAATACACAACTTTATTAAATTTTCAGGGTTGATCCTCCCCCCTTGTTCTGTCCCTCTAGCCAAAAGATTTCCCTTGCATCTATCCAAAAAAACACTTTAAGCAATTTAAATGTTTCTATCATACCCTTTCCAATTCCATAGAAATTTTCACAGACCACTCACAATCTTGGTCACTCACCTCTGAATCCTCTCCACTACTTCCCCAAGAAGCCCAGGGGACTACATTTGAGCAAAGTAATCCAGATGTGGTGGTATCAAGGCATAATAAAAAGGAATAACAACTTCATTATATCTACTTGTTAATATGTTTTTTCAATAGCCAATTAATCTTATTGGCAACCTTAGCAATATGTCCTCTAAACTCTCTGTCTACCACTACCTCTAAATCTCTAGCTTCATCTATTTTCTGGAGTATAGTGCCATCAATGTAATATACGGCTTGTACTCTATTTATCCCAAAATGCATAACTTCACATTTCTTATCATTTAACTGACACCCATTAACTTTTGTTCAGACTGACAGCCTATTTTAATCGTCATGCAAACTCTCCACATTCCCCTGATTAAGTATTACTCTACCTTTTTTTGCATCATCAGCAAACAACTGAATATTTTCTTTGAGATTATTTCCTATATCACTTTTGTAAAAGTTGAACAGTAATGGTCCCAGCACTGAATCATGCAGCACAGCACCTGTCATCTGTTTTCACCTCTATTCTGACTTTCCATATACCACTTTTTGATATCTATCCAGCAGACATCCTCTTATCCGCTTAATCAGTGGAATATCTATCACAATTTGTTCTAATTTGCATAACAGTGTTCCATGTGGTATTCTGTCAAATGCCTGCAGCCATTTCCTTTAAAAAATCAGCTGTTGCTCAATTATAAATTGTCAGAAAATTACTAATGCATGATCGATCTATCACAAAGCCATGTTGACCTTCGTACAGTATCAAATTTTTATCTAACCATTCTTTAATTCTCTTTTTTACCAATCTTTCTAGCACTTTTACCACCATACCTGAGATACTGATTACTCATTAATTTACTACTGCAGTATTAGAACCACTCTTATGTAAAGAATTAATTTGCCCTCTTTTCACTCCCTCGGAACTCTGCTAGAGCTGAGACTTAAATTTAAGAACATAGTGAAAGGCATTGCCAGTTTCCTTGCACTTTCTCGCAAAATCCTAGCTGATATCCCATTTAATCCCACAGCTGTATTTCTATTGGAATTCTGCAATGTCCTAAAGTACCTCCAATTCATCAACCCCTGTAACCATATTAGTGCCTGTCAAGCAAGTTAAACTATTTTATTTCCTTCTGTGTTCTCATGATTATCACAATCATTAAGGTTAAGTACCTATAGTCATTCTTCCTCTTACTTACCAGATAATGAAAGAACTCTTTAGGATTTCCTTTGGCCTGCTAGGCTATATTCTTCCCATTATCTGATTTTGCCTTCTTGGCCTGAGCCTTACTATTCAAGAGTTTGCTGGTCAGTTTATATTTCCTCCACGGCACTTTCTTCTTTGCAGATCGTGCTTAAATTACTCATCCATCTAACACCTACCCGATTAACCCTCCCGTTGGTATACGATTTAATACTCCTTCCTCTAGGTGGCCCTTAACAGTATCCCATGCAAAACATACATCCTTACTCTGCAGTGCTTTATGCCATCGTACAGATTTAAGCTCCTTCCTAAGCATGTCATAATCACGTGCCTTGTAGTTCCACAAATACCCCTTCTTGATAGAATATTCCCCATGTTTTGCAATCTTCCAAGTCAAGACCGCATGGTCACTTTAACCATTTGGAGGCAATGTTGTCGCCTTGGTTATGGATATCTCTTCTCATCCTATGACCAAGTCCAATACTCTCCCACTCCTAGTCCCCTCCATCACATGTTGCCTTAAGTAATTCTCTCTTAGCAAGTGTATAAATTATATTTCCTTCCTGCTATGTGATCTTTCTTCCCTCCTTCCAGTCTATATCTCCATAGATGAGGTCAGCCATAAGTTGATGTCCGCGCAGTTATCCGAGTGGGTATCCAGAGAGTTCACCGAAAAACAGTTAACCGAAGACAATTCATCGATTTCTTCGCAATTTTTCGATGAATTGTTTTTTCGACGAATTGCATTTTCGACGAATTGCCATTCGTTAAAATTGTCGTTCGATGAATTGTTTATTCGGCGCGAATTGCTTTTTCGATGAATTGCTGTTCGATGAATTGTATTTCGATTAATTATTTTTTGATGAATTTGCCTGTAACCGTGGCATTTACTTTATCTGTTTGGTAATTATTATTCTGTTGTTGCTTTTAATCTTTTGCAGAGCTTCAAATTGGTTTTTTGATAGGTTGCTTTTTGGAGGTTTGGCTTGCGTGACAGTACTCGCTACATTCAGTCTGGTGTTGTTGGTAATATGCTTGGGAAGAATGCAGATAGCACGTTCTACCTGTGTTATTATTTCTTCTGCAGGAATTTTCTCAGGTGCTATTGCAAATTTATGCCCACATGTGAGTGAGTTATTGCTTCAGGCTTCAGGGAAAGGGATGATAGGTTTATTACATTGCTTGGAGGTAGTTGAGGTTTGGAAGCTGAGTACTTTTGTAAAAAAAAAAAAAAAATCAGCTAACGCCTTTTTATTCCCGTATATACGGGAGTAGGCGAGTACTTTTGTAGACTTTCAAATTTCTTAAAGTGTCAAAATCATACTCTTTGAAATTCTGCCTGCTGAAGCATTCGAGACATTGGAAAGGATTGTCCAAAGGTTGACGTTCAACGTCCCTGCAAGCTCTACATCTAGTGCATGGATAGTTTCGTTGGTATAGGCCAGGAGAACGTGAGTGGCAGCAATCTGCTCCCGCAGAAGAGTGAAGATAGTGGGTCTGTAAATGTATCCCTCCTTCCAACTACGATATAACCAAACAGGCAGGATAGCGAATATCAGAACTTGCTGACCATACTTTGGACATCCACCAGAGGATATTCTGAAATAAGCCACTCTATTACACTGCAGCAAATGCAAGTATGAAAGACTATCCATCAAATCTGCCTCAGCTCTGAAAAATATTCCATATCTCAACAAATTTGAGTGCATAAAACTGCTGCAAATTTAGGAAGCATACATTTTAAGATCGTCAGCCCAAAGGCCAAGAGAAGATCGTCAGCCGAAAGGCCTTCTGAATTTAGCCCACTAAGAGGCATGGTTTAGAACTCTAGCTTGTATTCAACCTCATTTGCTTATTTATTCACATATCATTGTTTTTTTTTTGTGATCCTGATGATGGCTATGTAACATTGCTAAAATACTAGAAGGTATTAATTAAGTTTTTATTTATTTATTTATTTCATTTTAATAAGAACCTGTGTAGCTCAGTAGAAGTGGCTTTTGCACTCTATAGCGCTTGACCGGATGACGAAAGGCGTTCGAATCTAGTCGCCGACTAGAGGAACTTTTTCTAAGCCTTTCTCGACCGGTTCCAGAGTTAGTCGATCTCTGACACGGTCTAGAGGGTTTTTTCTCTCGGAAACTCGGTTTTTTGTCCCGTAAACTCAAGAAAATCGCCATCGAACCCACACTATTTTCAGACATTAAAAATATTGTGTTAGGGTTAGGGACCACCAGATGGCGACACTTACTATCCCCTTCTGCACTGCGTGCCGATTAATTAGTGATAGCCTTGAGCCAGCTATCTCTGATTGGCTACCAGTGGATATTGAACTGCCCACTCAGTCTCCAAAAGTTAGTTAGGAATAAAAAACGGCCTCGCCTACTTCCCATACGGGAACAAAAAAGCGTTAGCTGATTTTTTTTTTATAATTAATATTCTAGAAAATAAAATTATCAAACAAAAAAAAAATGAACTAACGCCTTTTTATTCCCGGAGTAGGCAAGGCCGTTTTAGCCCTAACTAACTTTTGGAGATAGTGGGAGTTCAATCTCCACTTGTACCCAATCAGAGATAGCTTGCCCAAAGCTATCATTAATTAAGCAGCATGCAGTGAAAAGAGATGGCTCAACAAGTGGCGCCATCTCGTGATCCCTAACCCTAACACAATATATTTAATGTCTAAAATGAAATTATTATTATTATTATTAACAGTAAACCTCTATGGAATCAAAAGACTCATTGTGGGAGGTACACACTGTTACACACAAAGTCCATCAAACTTGAAGCTCATTCAATGTATCTGTATTCACCACAATGTCAGGCAATGCATTGCACTAACCAACCACTCTCCATGCAAAGCACCTGCTCGCTGCTGTTCATACTCTCCTTATGCAGTATCTCCTTATTCTACCTTCCTTTCTTCGATTCTATGAAAATTTCTTCCACACTAACTTGGTAACAACTCTCACCAACTTAAATGCCTCTGTCATATCCCCTCTCTTCCTCTTATTCACTAGGCTTTTGCAACAACCTGCATTACATCAATCTGTCCTCGTATCTTATGTCCCAAAGACCAGTTACAACCTTAGTCAATCTTCTTTGGCACTTTTCCAATATATCCTCATTATAATGAAAAACAGGTGACGAAATCTGTGCACAATAATCCATACCAAGGCCTTATACACGGGAACCATAACCTCTTTATTTCTGCATGTTAAGGTCCTCTAGATCGTTAACATAATCTGATATGATGACTTCACAACTTGTACATTGTCATCTCTGAAGTTCAAATCCTTATCCACCAAGGGCTGTTATCTCCGTTATCTCCTCAACTTCTGCCAAAATTTCCCTAACAAGCAAATATATAGTTTCAATCATATTGTTGCCTACCAGCACCCTACACTTGGCAACTTTGCATTGACAGTTCCATACTGTTGCCCACTCATACAACCTATTCAAGTTCTCCTCTAAGGCCACAATGTCTACTTGATTCCCCATCATGTTCCCAGTTTTGCATAATCTACCAACAGCTGTTCATATCACCAGTTAAACCTATACCAATATGATTAATATACAAATTAAACAACCATCTTCTCAAAACAGATCCTTATACTGAACCCCGTATACACAACTTGCTGATATCTATCAGGGAATCAGTTGCTCATCCAAAGTCACCATTATCCAATCACATATGCTCCAATTTAGTTATGAACTGTAACTAAATCTATCAAAAGCCTTTACAAAATCTAAAGTAGACCTCTGTATATGTATTATGCATCTCACTTGTGCAGAACAGCGTATTTTTTTATCATTCATCACCTTGTTAAGGTACATTAGCAAGTTGATAAAATATGATCCATGACCTCCCTTTAACAAACCTATGCTGACAATCATAGAGAATACTGCTGTTGTCATCAAATTTTTGGAGAATTACAGGACAGTTTGATCTGCACCAGTAGCTAATCAGAGATAGCTAGCCCAAGAATTTCACTAATTATACACGGCATCTGATGAGAGGCGGCTGACATATACCACAATCTCGTGGTCCCTCATTGTAACATTACAGTTATTATCTGAAAATAGTGTGGGTTCTACGGGCGATTTTCTTGAATGTACGTGATGAAAAACCGGAATGACCATGCCTGAGATAAGTTCAATTCTAGTCGCCGACTTGAGGTGGCCAGAATCGAACTTAAGACGTTCTTTCTCCGGTGGTCTACTGACATGAACGATACACTCCACTTCCAGTGAGTTACACAGTTAATCAGCTAACGCCTTTTATTCCCTAATAAGGAATAAAGGGAGGAAAAGCGTACTACTCCGTTCGAGATCGACTAACTCTTCACCCATATAAAGATCCTTTCGTCGTGATGAGAATCAAATTCGTTTTCTATTCGAGGGTGCAATGTCCCCATTGTTCAATTTGCGCTAGGGAGACGCTTATCTTTCTTCACATAGCTGATTATCATTACTCAATAGTATCTTATCTACTTGTGTTTTGTTGTCTTACATTTCGCTCCTTAACTGGGAAAATTTAGTTATTGAAATGAGACCTAATGCAGAGAGCAGGCAAACTAGATCATCAAGAGAGGAATGGAGAAAATGTGTCTGGAAGTTCAGCTATGGCATGCATACCCGATAGAGATATCAAAGACTTTTGAATATGGTTATTCATCTGGCATAGGGGTTGAAATATATAATTTGGGTTGAGACCTTTTGAGTATGTCTATGGAGGGAAAAGAGAAACTTCTAATTGCACATCTAATTATAAGAATTGAGTAGGTAGTAATTTTTTATGTGTATACACAAATGTCAGGAGTATCAGAAACAAAGGAGTTGAGTTCATTGTTTTATTGAATACAATGTGGACTAAGATTGTTGACATTAGTGAAACCTGGCTATCAGGATCAGATATAACTGGGATCAAGTGTAATGGGTATACTATTTTTAGAAATGACAGAAGTCATAGGAGAGGAGCGGGTCTTCCAGGAATTAAAGAAGTTGTGGAAAGTTTGCAAAGAACAGCTACATAGCTGATTATGGGATTTAGATTATGAGGACAGAGTGTGTGTATGTGGATTACAGTCTTTAGTTAGCAGTAGAAATAAGGGTGATATGATAGGTCTCTAAATTCTGAATGGATTTTTTTGGATATCGTCTGATAAATTTTTGGTTATACGGAAGGCTGGGAGAGAACACGGGGCATCCTTGAAAGTTAATTGCGTTTATAGTCAAGAAAGGGGTAAGATTTAGGTTTTTCTCTTACAGAGCTGCGTGTGCATGGAATAGTTTTCCTTTAGGAGGTACTGAGTGCATCTTGCCTGAATGAATTTAAGGGAACGTATGACAGCTGATTTGTGTGATTTATAGCCTCTCTTGATGAGTCATTGATTCACTGGAGGTCTCAGATAATAATAATAAACTTTTTTGTCATCCCTATGTTCTTCTTAATGCTTCTCACTTTTTCGAATTCCACGTCATCTTTCTAATAATTAGTTTTATTCTCGGATTTCGAAAGATAATTTATTTTGAATATTCTCGTTTGTTTCAATACTGACCTATGGGGCATTTATGTAATACTGTTATTGCAATTATTATATTCCGAATAAAATTTGATGCTCCTCTTCCGCCCTCTTGTGGTGGCTTTCAAACCGATTGTTATTAGTAACGTTTGAATTATTGCAGGCTTTGTTGGATGCGTATTAGGTGAGTTTGAAATGATATTTTTGAATACAAAATATGAATGTGTTATTTTTTAGGTATTCGTTGTGTTTGATGCATCGTAAAGCACAATAATGCTATGTTCAAATTTTTGAAAGGGAATCCTGGCGTCATAATGTGTAATTCCACGTGGTAGATTCACAGGCCATTACACGTGAGGATATTACGCCGTTGTTTTATGAGTAATTTTTTGTACTACTAAATGTGATATTGCTTTTGTTATCATATTTGTAGTGAAGATAGATATATTGGCTTTTTTATTTTATCATTATTATTATTTTCTAAATTATGAGTTCGCTACGCATTAGGTACACTGGCGCTCTTTATATTATTAAGGATCAGCACGCTTTAAATCCGAAAGTAAACTAAAACCTCTTTACACAATACCCAGGTTTTAACGTGTATCGGTATATTGCTTCTAATAAATTGAGTTCATTCCAATAATTCTTTTATGTTACTGTTAGAAAGATTTACGCGGCATTATTTGTTTCGTTAAACCGTTTCCGGGACTGAAATATGCTCTCCCCACTTTTTCTTTGTAACTAAGAGCCCGATTTATATGGCAGAAAGCTTCAAAGAAAGAAAGTTGTATTGGCGCGCGCGCGCATTTACTAGTTGGCTATAATTAGTACGAAACCAAGTTACCGCTACTTATAAGGAAATATTGAAGTGTAGTGAAAAGTTAACGCTGTTTCATCAAAATTAGTTGCACTTATGTAGGAAATCATTGTAAACTTTGTTTTAATTTATTTATTTATGGCTCGTATTATGTGTTCATTAATAATATACGTGTGAGAATTAATGTCTTCGCTTTCTTCTATCACAATAAGTAGATGACTAAGATAATATATTAGGTAATTGTGATAGAATTTTGAGTGATATTTTTATAAATATGAAATATAGTACGATTCTACAAAATTAAGTGAGATAAATATTACGATGATAATTTTAAAGGAATTAGTATTTTCCCATTGAGTACGGTATTACGGCTATGCGGCTTATGCTAGTTGTCGGCTTGTCATAACAAAGCAAAGGACAGACGAATGATGTTTAAACAAAATTTCTAGCTGGGTGAAGAACGTTAAGTTGCATGTAAATGAGATAATATTGCAATTTTACTCAACATCATATAATCACGATTAACGGTTTTCCAGGTTTGTGCGAGTAATAGTGTATTGGTATATGCGTTTTAGAATAAATTTTAGAACAGAATATTACAATATAAACAATGGGAAATAATATTGTATATAGTATTGCTTGATAATTGTAGGAATGTTAGCTTGATTTTTATTGCCATACCAAACGATAAGTTTATCTATATAATCAAGAAATTATCACCTTGGTATGAAACGATCAACTATCAGTTCATTGATTACTGATGAATTACAGTACCGTAATGCTTGCTTTTTTTGATTATTTACCGTTATAAGTTGAATTAATGGAAATTATTTACTACTCATCTGTTGAACTTAATGTAGCATAGAAAATGAAATAATTTCGTAAGTTGATTATTTATTAAAAGGATGTTCTGATGGTACACATTATTTTCAAAGATTATCAGAATGTTCATTATTCATTAATTAATAGGCTGAAAGATAATGTTGATTTGACAAGTGAATGTGGCAGAAATTTTCCTTTGGTGTTAAAAATTGTGTACTGATCAGTGTGTGCTTTTAAGAATATTTTCATTGTATGAGGCCAGAGTTAAGATCTATAGAGTTTGAACAAATGGCATAATCTGATTCCTGACAATGTCAACCTCCAAATGATTCCATATTCTTTTTTAAGAATGTACAGAATATTCTGTTTGGAAGAATTTATGTTTTAGTTTCACTCTCTTCCAGGGAAATTCTCTATTGAAGATATTAATATCATTTCTAAAACTCATTGTGATCTAGAGAGTTTGTGGGTTGCAAAAGTTTGTTGATAGGCAGAAGGATAGAAACATTTGTTACTATAAAAGGGTTTTATAGGATCAAACCATGTTTCCTTCCCCTTTCCCACACGTAGCAAGAGTGATACCCTCAATGACATACTGATCGCATTGTAGGGGGCCAGATCCTCCCCATTTGGGGGTACAGCAACAAAATTGTTCCACTGGTTAGTGCATGGACTGACCTAGTTAGTATCAAATCTGGAGGCTTCCTGGCCTCAAATCCTGCAGCCATGTATTTTGCCATTTTGTGATGTGAAGGAGACCAAGTACATTGGCTATAAGGGACACTGTTGAGTCCATGTATGGATAGGAGAGAGAGAGATCCAGTTTTCTCTATCTAGGCAGTATGTTTGCAGATCTGGCATCTCTCATTTCATGCCCCACTTCTCCTTTTTATCTCTTTTCGCCACATACAATGGATCACAACCCAAATAAATGCAGTTTTACTGTGCATCACAAGAATTCTCCCAAAAAGGTTAAAAAAATCATAAACAAAAAAAAATCCAACCAAATAACCCACAAAACAATTCTTCCTCCCCCCATAAAAGTCCACTTTCACCTCCTGCTTAACATCCGTAGCCTATATTAGCAATATAAATGATGTGCACTACCTACAGTCATCTAAACTGGAATTACTATTCCTATTGGAATCCCAACTGGCAACCTCGACAACCACTGTAGATCTTAGTTGTTTGCCCTTTTCATATGTTTTCCTTATCACTCTGCAAACTCTTACCATTCTGACCTCTTCTGCTATCTCTCTAAAGCTACACTTTCTTGAGTCGAAATACCCCAATAGTGACATCAGTCTTCTTGGAGATTTCAACATCCACAACTTATACTAGCTTCCTTCTTCGGTTTCACTGATCAAGCAAATAGGGATGCCGAGGTGTTTGCAATTAGTAATGACTTATCAGAGATCAGTCTTCCTACCAGAACACCTGACAACTTCCTCCAATTTGCCAGCACACTTGACCTCTTCCTGACGAGCTCCCCCTTCAAAGTATACCGTGGATATCACTTCTTTTCTTGGTAACTCAGGTCACAACCTCATACAAGTCTCTTTTGCCACAGAATAATCTTTGCCCATCAGTTCTCAGGCTCATGTCGTGTTATACTACAAGAACGGCAAATGAGACCACCTACATGACTTCTATTCCTTCTTCCCATGTTCCTACTACTGGCTGTGTCAGTTCTTTTGATGTAAACACCTGCTTAGAATGAATAACAGAAATCATCCTCACAGGAATGAAGTCTTTCTTCCCTTATTCTACTTCAAATTCTAGCTACCACCCAAGCCTTGAGTCTCGAAAAAGTGTCAATGCAATAATAGAAAAACCTTTGCATACTACAAATGGCTCAAGACCAAAATCCCAGCTGTTTCACTCTGCCTATATTGCAGCTCACAACAGCTGTAAAAGAATTGTCACCCAATCCAAATCAGACTTTGAAAGGGCCAAAAGCTGCAATCTCACCTCCTGCCCAAATGGCGGTTGCTTCTTCTGGACCCTTGTCAAGGCCATTGGATGCAACTTTTGCCTACTCAGGTTTCTGCTAAAGATAAGGCTGACTTATTGGTATCACTTTTCTCTTTCAATTCCTGCATTGGTGACCAGGACAAAGTTCTCTCCATGTCATCCATATACTTCTGCTAGAAAGAAATCTAAAGAATCCTTAATAACCTGAACACAAGGCATCTGTTCTGATGGTATCCCACCTGTTGTGTTAAAAACTTGTGCCCTAGAATTGGCACCTATATCCTGTATCACCTTCAATCTATCCTATTCAACTGCCATTCTACAACATAGAAATGGGACCTAATCCAGCCCATCTCATAGAAAGGTGATAAAATACCAACGTATTTTATTTGCTCTTCTCTTCTCTAAAATTATGAAGTCATCAACAACTAACTCTTGAACCACCTAGAGACCTACCTACTAATCAGTGACCAGCAAGTACGATTCCACTTGCAATCTCCAGCTAATCTTCTTGCTTTCAACACCCATCTCTCAACTCATACCATAGAAAAATTTGAAGAAACATGGTTGTTCTTAACCCATAGGAGGAATAGGGTATATTGAAGGGGGAAAGAGTAGATTATAGAGGAATTATAGATTCAACGATGACTTCTAAGGCCGGAACAGGCCATGCTAGGCCTAAATCCTTGATATGCATGATGATGATGATGGCCATTCTTAACATTTGAATGGCATTTGATCAGGACCTACTTAACAAAGTGCCATCCTATGGTCTGCCTTCCACACTCTACAAGGATCACCAGCTTTCTCACTGATTGCTTACTATGTGCCACGATGGACAGTTTCTACTCCTCAGATTTCCCCACCAATACAGGAATACCTCAGGTTCCATTCTTTCACCCATTCTTTCCTATTGTTTATAAATGATCTACTTCACAGAGTTCAAATCCTATATTGCTTTGCCAATAACAGTATACTTCATTCCTCCTTGTCAAACCTTGTAATGCTCAATTGTTCGAAATCTCAAGATCTACCACGACTAGTAACTGATCTAGCTATATTTCAATAGGACAAGGACAACCTTGTAGACTTCATTGCCACGAAAACTGAGTCCTGTCTGCTCTCTCGCAAGAAAGCGCTTGCATTCTGCCCCCTTACCTTCAGTAATACTGAGATATTCAAACACGATCAGATTTCTCTTCTTGGACTGAGCTATACTTCTCTTCTTTCCTGGCACTAACATGTTTCAACTATAGCTTCTGCAGCTTCTAAAAAAACTGCAGTTTTTTTTTCACACTTTTCACACAAGACACTGACCTTGTATATAAATTCTTCAATCTTTGTATATAAACAACTTGCTCTCATAGACTTACAATCCTATCCATTGCTTTGCTGAAAATAGTGCACTCCATTCCTCCTTTCCATTCGCCAACTCTGTTAGTGCTCAAATATTAGAATCTTCAAGTTTTACCATAACCAGGTACTTGAACTCAGATCTGGCTAGGGGCAAGGACCTTGTAAACTTCAATGCCACTAAAACTCAGTTTTATCTGATCTCTGTCAAGAAAGTGTTTGCATCCCTTACCTCCAGTAAAACTGAGCTATCCAAATGCAATCAGATTTCTCTTCTTGGACTGACTTGCATATCCAATCTTTCCTGGCACAACCATATTTCAACTATAGTTTCTACAGCTGCCAAAAAACTTGGTGTACTTTTTCGTACAAGACACTACTTCACATCTTCACAGCTGCTAACTCTATACAAAGCTCAAATCTGTCCAGCCATGGAATATTTGGGGTAGTGCACCAAAATCCTCTCTAAGATTGTTCAATTCTATCTATAAGAGGGCAATCCAGCTAATTAATGATCCCTCTCTCACAGACCCACTTCAATCTCTCTCTTTCATAAAAATGTTTAGTTTCGGCCTTGTTCCTCTTCTACAGATATTTCATGGACAGTGCTCTGCTAAATTGGCCACTATTATTCCTCTACTCTCTTCCAAAATCATCAAAACAAAAGCCACTGCTAACCAACACCCTTTTACAGTCCATCTTAACACTCACTGAACCAACTTCATTGCCTCCTTTTTTTATTCCACTTGCTTGTCCTGTGGAACAATCTCTCTCTCTCTTCCCACCCCCCATACCTCTGCCTTCCCCAAAGATTACAACCCTAACTGTTCAAACAAAATGTGAACAGACTCCTCCTTTCTCCAATTCATCTTGTCCACACGTGGCACTATAGTGTGCTATAGGTCTTGTGGCTTTTTGTGTGTGGACCAGATATAAAAAAATAATAATAGTGAAATATTAAGAGCATCTTCATTTCATTTTATAAGACTAGTTAATTGTGCTGTTTTTATCTGAACTTTATTTGTACTTCAGAAGCTACAAGAAATAGTTTCAAAATTTTTATTAATTTGGAACGCTACACAGCAATCCTTCAATTAATGTGCCTAATGCATTGTTTAAAACTGGCGTATTAATCAAAAACACCAATCCAATATAATAACCTATGGGGAAAAAGTATAATTCGGTCCTCAAATTTCTTTCTTGGTACTTAATTTTTTTTTTTTATAAAAGAATTAGTATATGTCTCAGGGCTTAGTTAAAGGAAAACCATGAAGCTGAAAGACAATAAAACATATTCAGAATATAAATTTATTATTCTACTTCTTAACAAAGAATTGAGCTAATGTAGTTTGGCTGGCATTCTATTTCTATTTTTTTCATACAACTGACGATATGGCCCTGTTGCCTTTTCTACTCTTCTGCCTCTAAGCATTGCTGCTTAAAAACTTTGATTGTATGCAAAATATTTTCAAATTATTTCTGTGAAATCTCTTTTGGCTGACTGTCAGTGGTTAAATTTTCTTCATGTTATTCTGAATCCTCTTGCTGTGCATCTAAATTTAGCAGGTAGGAATCACTTGGGTCACAATAGCCCCTTCTTCCACAGTTGTCTTCAAAATCTCTGGATATTTAGCTGTGATTCAAACATTATCTAGGCTATTTCTCTTTTTGAAACGCTCAAACCACCCAGCACTAGCATGGAATTCTTCTTTATCATCATTGCTAGGCCCTTTCTTTGAAACAGCGAAAAGTCAGCTACTGGAACAAATCTGAAAACGCATCCCAACTCAACATCACCAGAGTTAAAGATCGGTACTATCAACATAAGCCTGAATGGCAAAGAAATGGAGCTAGCCGAGGAATTAGATAAGTACCAGATCGACATAATAGGGGTGACTGAAACAAAAAAGAGAAAAACTGGTGAGATCTTTCTGAGCAATAAATACAAAATATCATATTCAGGCAATGAAAATCAAGGAAAAGAAGGAGTAGCCATAGTATTCAACACAAAATACGAAGCTAATCTTCTTGAATGGCAGGCAGTCTCAAGTAGAGTAATGTGGACAAATATGAGAATGGGGAACTGGACAATGAGACTTATTTGTGCCTATGGTCCCACAGAAGGTTCTACTAAGATAGAAGTGGAGGAATTTTTTGATGCTTTAGAGAAAGCAACTGACACAATGAAAAAGGAAAAGTTGGTTCTTGTTGGGGATCTAAATAGCAGAGTAGGAAATGACTGTGAGACATACAAAAATATATTGGGAAAACTTGGAGAAAAGAGCAAAGCTAATAATAATGGCAAATATTTGTTTGATTTCTGCTCAGGACATGGACTGGTTATTACTAACACCATGTTCCAACATAAAAATGTGCACAAAGAGGCAAGAAATAAGAAAAGTCTCATTGACTATGATATTGTTGATAGTGGTTTTCTCCCTGGTGCAGGACACCAGACTGTACAGAGGATTTGAAATTGGAAGTGATCACTATTTAGTCTTGAGCAGGATAAAATTGAATTTCATATTGAAAAGAATGACATGTAAGAAAGTTTTAAAGCGAATAAAAGTTGAGCAGCTCTCAGATGTGAACTGTAGACTAAAATACACAAAGATTATTGAAGAAAAATTGAAAGAGTTTGAGAACAGGAATCAAACCTTGGAGATTCAGTGGCAAGCTTTGAAGAAAGCCGTGATTGATTCAGCTAGAGAGGCATGTGGTGAAGTTGTCTGCAAGGATAGAAAAATCAGAACTCCATGGTGGACACAGGAAGTTAAGGAGGCAGTGAAGGAAAAGAAGAAAGCATATCAAAAGTTCCTGGCAAATAAGTCACCTTGTGCTCTTAGAGAATACAGACACTAAACACTGTGTAAAACTAGCTAAACAAAAGTCATTGGAGGACTTTGGTGATTGATGATGCACAAGAATATAGAAAATAAATATCAAGAAGGTGGCAAAATATTCTGGAGGTTGTTGAAGAAGCTTAGGAATGGAGGAAAGAGTGCTGTAAAAGGAGTTAGAGATGATAAAGGTGACATAAAAATAGAAGAAAAAGATATCCTTGAAGTATGGAGTAATTACTTTGAAAAACTGCTAAATGAAACAAGCAGTGATGACAGCACAGTGGTAAAAAACACTGACCAGGCATGCAGTCAAGAATACATATCCATGCTTGAAGTAGAAAAAGCCATCAAAGGCTTGAAGTGTGGAAAGGCAGCAGGAGTAGATGATATTTGACCAGAAATATTGAAGTATGGTGGTATAAAAGTCTTACAGTGGTTGCACTGCATAGTTCAGAAAGCCTGGACAGAAGGACGAATTCCCGATGATTGGAGTAGAGCTCTCATAATACCCATATATAAAAAGGGAAATAAAACTGAATGTGAGAAATACAGAGGTATTTCGCTATTAAGTGTTCCTGGCAAGATCTATGCAAGTATACTTGAGAAATGATTGAGAAGAATTGTGGAAGAAAAGCTGGGTGAAGAACAAGCTGGATTCAGGCCAAATAGAGGCTGCTTCACTTTACGACAAATAGTCGAGAATGCATGGGAATATAACAAAGATCTGTATTTAAGTTTTGTCGATTTGGAAAAGGCAAATGACAAGTGCCAAGAGAGAAGCTATTCAATGTGCTACAGTTATGGTGTCAATGGGGCATTATATTAAGCAGTACTTAGTCTTTATTTGAGTTGTAAGTCAGCAGTTAGGATTGAAGGAAGTACAGGAAGATGGTTTAATGTTAAATCTGGTGCGAGACAAGGATGTACGTTATCCTCTCTGTTATTCATTATCTATGTGGATCACATTATGAAGGAAAGTGGTATTAAAATGATATCAGAATTGGAAATGTTAATGTCAGCTCTTTGCTTTATGCGGATGATGTTATACTTCTAAATAAATCTGCTACAAGTCTGCAAGATTCACTGACTAAATTGAATGACTGTTGTAATAGATATGGTATGAATGTCAGCATTAAAAAGACAAAGACAATGAAAATAGGCAGAATCATTGAAAATATCAACTGTGCTGTGAATGGAGAACCTGTGGAAAACAAGTAAAACATTTCAGCTACTTAGGCTTGATTTTTAGTGAAGATGGTAAATTAAATATAGAAATAGACAGCAGAATCAGCAAAGCTGGTATGGTGGGATGTCAATTGAATAAATGAATATGGTATAAGAGGGAAATTAGTCTAAACGCTAAATTAGCTGTATACAAGACAATATTCAAAGCAGTTTAACTTATGGATCTGAGAGCTGGGTCAGAAGTAAAACACTTGACCAAAGACTAGAGACTGTAGATATGAGAGGCCTGAGAAAGATTATAGGCATGAACAGATGGCATCAATGGCAATATCATATTAAAAATGAGGATATTAGGAAAGAACTTGACATTGTCAGCATCCAGGAATGCGTTAGCAGAGCTAATCTCAGGTGGTATGGTCACGTAAACAGAATGGGTGAAGAAAGATTATCAAAACAAGTGTTCTCTGCCAGTTTGGCAGCAAAACAACCCAGAGGTAGACCAAGATATAGGTGGATTGATATGGTACAAAGTGCCTAACAGACTGATTTCGAGAAAAATTATAGATAGGAAGTTGGTAACGATGTAATTTTTTCATGTAGTACTATCATATCCTGTACACCCCTTAAGGGTACATGGCAGGAATTTGATAATGTTGATGATGCACGAGATATAATCAGCAAAATGCTATGTAATTAACAGATGACATAAATTTTGGTGATAAATATGAACATAGTGTACATGGAAATAGTCTAGTACTGTATGCAATTAAAATAACTTTGTAAAATGTTTTACATTGGTTTTTCTAAAACAGTTAGCCATAAAACGTTTAGATAGAAAATTTTTAAAATCTAACATTTATTATGAAAGTTATATTTGGTCATTTTTTAAGATTAGCACATACTATTTGGTTTAAAAGATCATAGGTTTTAATACACATATACAAAAAACGTGTACTAGTTTCGCTAGCTGTAATTTTGTCTGTTGTTAACCGTTACTGCATTCCTTTTTTTTTTTTTTTTTTTTTTTTTTTTTTTTTTTTTTTTTTTTTTTTGCATTTACTAGTAGTTTTTTACCTTCTCGTCTTGGCAAAGCTGGTCAGTTACAGCTAGCGAAACTAGTAGACTTTTTTTGTATATGTGTGTATTAAAACCAATGTTTTGTAATCCAAATAGTATGTGTTAATCTAACATTTATTTTTAAGATGTATGTAGGCGCACTAATTGAATTTTAGATGCGCATTAATTGTATCTGGGTATAGAAAAAAATGATGCACTTATTGAAAACTCACTAATTGGAGATGCTATAACTGTTTACAAGAGTACAGCAATCGAGGGATCGCTGTACTTTTGTATACAGTTATAGTATGTTAGCCCAGTGTATCACCATATACTATGTTGCTGTAATGTTCATTGTGAAACTAATATCCTTTGAGTACTTCCTCCATCTCTTTTTCCCTTATTTCAGTTTTGGACAGAATTTAATTCCTCTTCTCCTCAATCTAATTTAATGAAATTTGGTAGATGGGATCTCATCTCATTCAGACTATTTTAATGGAAAAAAGTAGAACAAAAAAACCAATTGGCTATCCATGTTTCTTAAAACTCAGGCTTGGTGATATGAATGGCATTGTAGATGAATGCTGTTACAGAACTTTTTTTAAAACTGTATAGTTTGTATTATTATATGCATATTTTTTAAGCAGATTGATTATTTCCAAATTCATTTTTTACAATGTCGTCTAATTTTTGTAATGTTAATATAGAGATGCTAGAATATTGCTTTATTAAAAAGAGATCAATACACGCACACTTCCGTGTTTAAGGTATAGTTTAAAATTCATAAGCATGTTTTGAATTACTTTGTGAGCTAAATGGGATTTTTGTTTGATTTGTTTGAAAGCCTTGATTCCCATACTTCATTGCAACTGCATAATGATTTTCTCATAATCAAATTCCTGATAAGTACCATCAAAGGGCATACAGAAAACAGTACTACATAAAAAAATTACATTATTACTGACTTCCTATTGACAGTTTTTCACCAAATTAGTCTGTTGCAAGGACTACATTGTTAATCTTTCTTTCCTAATATATCCATTTTTAATATTCTGCCACTGATGCCATCTGTTCACCTCCCTAATTTTACTCAGTAATCTCCAGTCTTAGCTGATATGTTTTTTTGTTGTTTTTTAGGTTTGCCATTCTGAATGCAGTTGAAGTTTTTTATGTTCCTGTCTATTTTAATAGTATGTCTTAATAGTAGTATTTAATAGCATTACTGGTTTTTATGACATTTGTTATTCAGTTAAGTTAAAGAAGAGTGCAAACTTGTACTGGATTTATTTAAGAATATAATATCTACATATAAAGAGCTGAAATTAACATCTCAGGTTCGGTGTCATTTTCCTTCATGAGATCCATAAAGATGATGAATACAGTGGGAATAGTGTTCACTCTTGTCTCACACCTTGATTATACATCAAACCACCTTATACCTCCTTCAAAACTAACTGCTGAAGTACCTTGAATATAGACTGTATCACTTGGCTCAACATCTCATTTACGCCATATAATTAGAGTTTTGAACAGCTTTTCTCTTGGCACCTCATGTCTTTTCCAGAACTGCAAACTTGACCCTTGTTATATTCCCACAATTTCTCACTTATCTGCCTTAAAATTAAAATCTGATCTTGACAATCTATTTGGCTTAAATTCAGCTTGTTCTTTTCAAGACTCCTTTTCACATTTTCAAGTACTTGCATAAATCTTACCAGGAATTTGTGTAATTCTCACATTTGGTTTCATTTCCCTTTTTATAGATGGATACTAGGAGAGCTACTCCAATCATATGGAATTTGACCTCACTAGGCCTTCTGAATTAGCTGGTGTAGCCATTTATGTATTACTCCTGATTTATGTACAGGGATTAGGGGATAGCAGTAGATAGAGATAGATTTATGTACAGGGATTGGGGGGGGGGTAGCAGTAGATGGAGTTTAAAGTTTAGAGAGCATATTGCTAAAGTAGCCAGGGTAGCTCATGGGATTACTTAGTTATTGGAGATCACACACTAACAGAGACAAGGAGTTATTCTTTTTTATAAAGCCTTGATACGGCCGCATCTGGATTACTGTGCTCAGGTCTGGTCACCTGGATTTTTTGGAGATGAGGAAGTGGAAGAAGTCATCCTTGGAAGTTGGGGGCCTGTGCCGTAATAAAATTAGAGGTATAAAACTTATATCTCAATATTTCAGCATTTCTGGTCGAATATCATCTACTCCTGCTGCCTTTCCACATTTTGAGGCTTTTTCTACAAGTTGATATGTACTCCTGAGTACATATCAACTTTGATATGTGCTCCTGAGTGCGTTCTTTCTTATAATTCTCACATTTATATGCTGTCTTTCTTGAATTTTGCTATTTGAGTTTGTTCCAGTAGCTGACTTTTCTTCAGTTTGCCTGGGCCCTAATGTAAACAGGAAGGTCCTTGTATAATCAGATAACATCCCAGTTTAAGCCAATACAGAATATGGTTTAATTAGCTAAACCTCAAATAGCACCCCATCTTTATTCATTTGGTATCTAGGTAGATCTCAAGACTACAGGATATACTGAGAAGGTGAACTGGTACTAGATTTATTGTATTCTTTAAAAGGCTACACAGTTACCTAGCTTTGATCCTTGAGCATTCCTGATACTTTACTGAGTTTTTTTGGTTGGTTTCAACAGACATCTCCATTGCATCAGAAGGCTCACAAAGTCTTGAGCTAGGGACACTGCCAGTTCTTTTGCACATTCCTACAATATATTTGGTGATATCCCATCCAGTCCTGTGGCTTTTAAGCAATCAAGGTTACTAACATTCTAATATTAGTGTTCTATCTTCCCTGTTGTTATTCAGGTATAAACAGACGCTAATAAATACTCATTGAATATTTCCACTGTCTCAGTACACTTGACGTGTGTTCCATCTACAGCAACTAAAGTCAGTCTTCCATATTTACCCTTCTTCTGATGACAACTATAGAATTCTCTAGAGTTTGGCATTACTGCTTCATATGTCAGTTTCTCCTTCCTCACTATGTTCATCACATTTCTAGCCTATGAAGTGGCGTAGCTAGGGGGGGGGTGGAGGGGGCGGTCTGCCCCAGACAGCACTTTGAAACTTTTTTGAACTTTTGCAGTTAATTCTAAAATACAGTCTCGAGAACTCAGTTCCAAATATTGTAACACACTTGGTCGTCAACTTATGACCGACTTTCGTTCTGGCTGACAGGTCGTATGTTGGCCATATATTTATTAACAGTATTCTTTAACCTTTATAATTTATTTTTATAATCTTTTAAATTTATAATTATGTATATTGTACATAATGTGAAAAATAATACTGTACATACTGTACTGTAAACCCAAAAATACAATCTAAAATTAATGTAAAAATTAATACAAATGAAATTTACAAAATCGATTTTTAATCTTTGCTTGTGCTGGGCTGTGGATCGTCAGGGTTAAAATCGTTGTTTGGTTAAAATTGTAGAGTTCATAGGTGCGGAACCTTTCACAGCGTCGCGAATTCTTTCTTTGTCCTTAAGTATCGTCGGTACCGTGGAATGTGATAACTTCAAATCACGTGCTATCTTATTCACTTTCTTTCTGCCTTCATATTTTTGGATAACTTTCATTTTACACTCTAAATCAATAATTTTTCTTGACTTAGCTGGCGTATCTGTAGATGAAGGCATTTTCCTTTTACTAGACATCTTATGGATAGTATTTCAGTAGAATTTTAATTAATATACCACACGCAACAGATGCTTGAAAGCGACTGAGTGTATGTGAGAGATAGTTATCGTACGCGCAGCTGCCTAATTTATTAATTAATTAATTAATTTTTTTTTGTGGTCGTAAGTCGCATAGGTCGTAAGTTGACAACCAGGTGTACTACTGCAAATTTTCCTCATGATTGCTGTAAATGTTGCTAGTTGTGAAAGAAGTTTTTCTAAATAAAATTTGATAAAGAATTACCTACATTATTATGAAATAGACTTTGTCATCGACGATTTTGCTAACAGAAAAGCAAGAAAAATACATTTTAGAATGTTGAAATTAAAGTTTTACTTAAAAAATAAACGTAATGTTTTAATTTATTTCCCTATATGTCGTTTTGACTTTTTGTAGTATTTTTGATGTGTATTGAGAGGGACAGCAACAGTTCTAGCTACACCACTGAGCCTATGCGTTATACTCCTGCTGCCAAGGAATACCCTGTTCTTTATATTTCCTCCACAACACCCTCTTTTTCAGAATCTCCAGGATTCATCCATTTTACCTCTAATTTTATTTATCCTCCATTCTTAGGAATGCAATCTGACCCTGATGTAAGTAACTGATATTAGATGAAGTCTCAGGCATTGCTGATCTATCTCCTTTAGTTGATCAAGCCACTGAATATCACTGGTGTGTTTTGTTAAATTATCATAATCCCGTGTTCTGTAATTCTTCATCTTTTGTTCTCTGAAGTTATATCTGCTCACCTCTGGACAAACTCTTCTTTATGACATCCAGGAGTTTATGAATTTCCCTGTTCTTCTGACCAGGCTTACTATGGACAGCCAGGAAGAACTGTTCATCACATTTCTAGCCTATGCATTATACTCCTGCTGCCTTGATGAACATAAAAAAATACATCTGACACTATTGTTATAGCAAGTAGGTCTGGCAGACCATGCCTTGAATACCTTTTCACACTGAATCATTTGAAAGAAAACAGAAGTGCTACATAGAATCATAAGTCAGATTGTTTTGGGAATCAACAGAAGCTTTAAAACATCTCCAAACCTCAACAAGTATGGTTGCATAAATTTACCAAAAATCTAGGCAACAGTCATTTTAAGATCTAATTAATATCTGTTTTCTCTCTTTTTCTAACATATACAGTGCCTAATTAGGATCTTAGTTCCTTGTGTTGTTGTCCATTACAATTTTTTTGAGCTAGTTCCGCTGATATACCAAACTGTTGTTTTGCATACTGTGTTGTTTTTGTGCATCTTTTTTTTTTTTTTTAATATGTTGGGCCCATACACAGGAGGTTGATTGGTCAACCTATAGCACATTAGTATTGTGTATGGGTGGTGGGTTGGAAAAGGAGGAATTTGTTTACATTTGATTTGAATGACTTTAAATTGTATTCCTTGGGAAACACAGCAGGTGGGAGACTGTTCACAGTGCAGCAGTTGCAGGGATGAAGGAAGAGGAAAAGAAATTGGTTCTGTTTGTTTCTAGGTGTACTGTGAAGGGATGTTGTGCAGCAGCTGCACATGTTCCAATGAGCTTAGTACTGAGTGGGGGAATTATTGATGTTATTTCAGATGAGCATTTCCCATGGATATATTTGTAGAATATACTTACTGCTGAGACCAAACATCTGTGTGAAAGTGGGGGGAGAGAGTTGGTAAGGGATGGATCATTGATAAGTCTAATTGCCCTCCTCTGTATTGAGTCGAGCATTTTGAGAGAGCTTTTAGGGACCCCACCCCATATGTGGGAGCAGTATTCAATAGTTGGGCAGATTTGTGACTTGTATAATGTTAGTAGCTGTTTAGGGATGAAGTAATGTCTTGAGCGGAAGAGAAATCCCAGTTTTTTTGAGGCTGAGGATGCATGTTTGAGGCATGTTTATGCCAGGAGAGGTTTGATGTGAGGGTGATTCCGAGGGGCAAGATCTCAGGCTGTCTGGAAATTTGGGTATCGTTGAAAAGAATACTGGGAAAAAGTTGTTCTTTTTTATGGGAAATAGTACAGAACTAGGTTTTGTTGGCGTTGAAATTTATGAGGTTATCCGAACCCCATTGTAGGATCGCTTGGAGATCGGAGTTGAGGGTGGTGGTGGTTGATGTTCTGTCAGATGAGGTGAGTTGTGTAGGGTAAGGCTTATCAAATGCAAGCTAGGAGTGTGGTGTGCTGTCATCTGCAAAACTGTGTATTGGGTTTTAGGTCAATTGCAGTAGGTCGTTGATGTACAACAGGAACAGGGTTGGTGAGATGACAGAACCTTGTGGGATCCCAGCATTAATTGAGTGGTGTGAGGATAGGGAGCCATCCACCATCACAGACACAGTGCATCCAGACAAAAAACTGGCAATCCACCTACAGAAGTCCTGGGTCAGACCGAATGATGGTAGTTTGCCTAGTAGGCCTTTGTGCCAGACCCAGTCAAAAGCTTTGGTGATATTTAGTACAACCACTTGAGATTTGCCAAACCTCTCCATAGAATTTGTCCAGAGATGGGTGACGTATGTGAGTAGATCCCCTGTTGATCAGCAGTGGTGGAATCCATACTGGCAGTCATTTATTTGGTGAGTGTCTTTAAGATAGTGTAGGAGGTGGGAATTAATGATTTTTTCCATTACCTTTGACAGGACTGAGATAAGCGAGATAAGGCGGTAATTGGATGGCAGTGACTTGTCACCCTTCTTGGGAATGGGCTGAATATAGGCCAATTTCCAGTTTGTGGGATAGATTCCAGTGGAGTAGGAGAGTATATATAGGTGACATAGGATAGGTTCAGTTCTGGAGCACAATTTTTCAGAACATTTGGGGGAATGCCATCACAGCCAGAGACTTTTTTGTGTCCAATTGGGACAATATTTTTCTGATTTCATCCAGACAAAAGGATATGGGAGGCATTGTATGTTGGTTGTCTGGGGTGGTTGGAGGACATTTACCATTGTCAATTATGCGTGCATTTGAAACAAAGTATGAGGTCAGAAGATTGGCTTTTTCTGTGGATGATGAGACAGTAGAGCCATCAGGGTGTGATAGGGGCGGGAATAGTGTTGGACAGAAGTTGCGGCCAATTGCTTTGGCAAGAGACCAAAAGGTTTTGCTGCTGTTTGGACAGGCTGCTAGTTTCCTGCTTTTTGCTCTTTCGAACTCTGTTTTGGAAGTGTTGATTGTTTTTTTTTTTTTCTCCATCTATTACAGGCTTCGGTGTAAGCTTTGAGGGAGGATGAGGTTCTTGATTTCAGCCAGTTGTGGTATCTCTGGTGTTTCATCTCTACAGCCTTGGCACATTTTTTGGAGAACCAGGGATTCATTAGGGAATGGCAGTTCAGAGTGTTGTGAATCACCGGCATGAATGTACGTATTCATGCCGGTGAGGATTACTTGGTAATAAGCTCGGTGCATATGTTTGGGTTGGAAGGCCGGAAGCAATAGTCCAACCATGGGAATGCGGCATAGAAGTTGCGGAGGCTGTCCCGCTTGGCACTGTTATAGTGCCAAACTACTCTTGTATGGGAGTGTGTGTAAACGTTGTTGCATGCAGGAGGAGATGAGCACTAGGTTGTGGTCAGAATTGCCCAGGGGACTCACTACTTTCATTATGTATTTGGAAGGGTTATTGGTGAGTGGTTTGGGTTATCTGGTATTCTGGTTGGCATCTGGACAAGTTGTTTAAGGTCGTTGGTGATGGCAAATGTTTCTGCATCTCTGCCTGCAAGATTTGTACAACTGGAGGAGGAAAGCCAGCTAGTGTTGTGGACGTTAACATCTCCTAGAAGGATGATTTCGCTGTTGGGAAAGTGGGATTGGAGATAGTCGACTTTTAGGGAGAGGAAATTAAAGAGCTCAGGGTGGTTGGTTGCGTTGGGGGAGCGATAGAGGTGCAGATGAATTGAACTGAGTGGGGAAGGGATATTTTCAACCAAAGAAGGTCAAAGTTGGGTGATTCTAGGTTAGGTGCTCTCTGGCAAGGTATGTCTGAGCGGATGTGTGAGTAGTTTGGGAGGTTGAGATCAGTGGTGTTGGTATTATATTCAGCATCTGAAGATGTTGGATATAATATCAGGAAATAAGTTAATAAATATTAGTTATTTTCTTATTATTCTATGTTGTCATCAATACCATGAAAATAAATGAACATTTATACTTGCTTAGCCCACTCCCTACATCAAAACTACATGATCACTTTCCTCAGCTGGTGATGTTTATTACAGAACAAGCTTTTTTATAGAGGATAAATTTTCTAATATTATGGTGGGTGGGAAATTATCCACACAAAACTAATCAGAACTTGATTAGTTTTGTGTGAATTTTGTAACTTAAAAAGGGGAGAGGGTACAGTCACTGGCCTCTCCCCCCCATCTGTTTTTGCTATTGTTATCAACAGTAAATACATCACTGAAGTGTGTTGATTTAAAATTATGTCCAAGAAATACTGAAGAAGAAAATAAATATTTTGTTTGCTTAGTGTGCATCATATATTACCCTTCTGTGTATTTTAATACACAAAGCACAGTTTTGCAAGTTTTTTTTTTTGTGTGTGTGTGTGTGTGTAATTTAACCCAGATTTTTCTGTTGATAAATTTTATGGAATTAACTTAGTTCTTAAATAGTAAGCATGATTTATATATAATTACATAAGTTTCATATGTATTATTTATCTGTTTGATATTTAAATTTTTCAACTGTTAAACAATTTACTATTTTCTTTAAATTGGAAATGAAATAAGAAACATTGTCTCATTATTTTTCTTTTATTTGTTTATTTTTTTTTTCACTTTTTTAGTTACTGCTTAGTCTCAACATAAATTGCATTTGTATATGGTCATTTGAAGTAGGATAAACCACAGAAGCCAGTTGGATTATTTGTCTATATGTAAGTTATGTTCTATTGCTTTTGGGGGGGAATTCCTAAGCGAAAATTTTCCTGTTTAACCAGATTTTATAGAGCTGGTGGTTTAGGACATTCTTTTAATAGTTAGCTTTCATAGTATTTTGAAAAATTTAATAGTCTAAACAGAAAATCTTTTAGTTGATGTGAGCTGTAAACAGCAGGTACATGGAAGTTCAGATTAAGTTGAATAAGTAATATTATTGAGTGGTAGTTTCTTTCTTTTTTTTTTTTTTTTTCCTCTTTTTTTTCATTTTTATTTTTTGTACCATGTCCAATGAAGTTGGAGAACTCAGTAAAACCTTTAACTACGTGTGCACATGTAGTTAAAGGTTCTTTATTTAATGGTGTCTGTGTAGATTAGTCGAGTAACCAAGTTTATATCTTCACCATTTTGTTATTTAATTGGATTTTTCTCCACTACAAGATATGGAATAAATAAGTATGAATTGTTACAAAAAATAATATTCTGTAGAATAATATGCTTGCAGGGGGGGGGGACAGTACTTTTATTTAAATATAATATTTAAAATGTTTAAATATAAAATGTTCAAATATTATTATAAGCGTGGTAATAGTTTCATGGGATTGAAAACCAACTGTTTGTGATAAATTCTAAAATTAATTTTCCAACATGCAAAAGGTTGCTGTTTGGGAAGTATGAAAGCAGTTTAATAACACTTTATTAAATTTATAATTCTTACAAACTCTCATCATGCAACATGGATTGTAAAGTCAATTTTGCTATTCAATTTTTTAAAATTAAAAGTACCTTAAAATTGAGGGGAAAAACATCCATTTATATGTTTATCTTTAGTAATGATTTTATTTTATGAAAACTTCTTGATTCATCTGGAAATTGTTACCCAGTTGGGAAAAGTTCAGCATTTTTTACTTCTGATTATAAATAAGTAGTGTGTATGTTATAAAGGGAGGCTTGATGCATTCAGAAAATTAATTTGCACTAAATTATTTAATTTAGCACATTATTTTAGCTTCATGTAAAATAATATATAATGGTATTTAAAGCAGTATGATTTTTCATTATATTAATATTCATAATTACCTTTTCTTTTGTTGTCAAAGTCAAGTTTCCAGGAGAAAATCTACTGTAGAACCACACTGTTTCAGACATTAAAAAGGTGTGTAAGGGACCACAAGATGGCAGCACTTGTTGAGCCATCTTTTCACTGTGGGCTGCATTAGTGATAGCCTTCGGCCAGCTATCTCTGATTGGCTACCAATGGAGATTGAACTGCCTACTCAGCCTCTAAAAGTTAGATAGGGCTAAAATGCCCTTGCCTACTTCCTATATGGAAATAAAAAGGTGTTAGCTCATTTAGCTCGTTTAATTTATGGCAAACATCTACGAAGATTGAATTTAATAATAATAAAATAAATAAATAAAAAGGGATAAAGTGAACATTACTGTTTGTGCAAAATTAAAATGACTAACTTCACTTTTATTTATTTTTTATATTTTTGTAAAAAAGATAAAAATCTGGTGATAGTTTCAGTTTAAACATTTTTTTTATAACTTTAAGCTTATTTAATTGCAGAGAAATAGAGCGCAGAAAGTTGCAGTGGATGGGATGATAGTATAGTTGACTGCATATGCGTTCTAGGTTTTACTGTTACTGTGCCTTTTCATAAAATTCAGAGGCACGTGTGTGTGTGTGTGTGTGTGTTCATTGTTGCATAAATTGCAGTCTTCCTGCCTACCAAAAAATGCTTTACTTAGTTAAAATATATATTTACTCTTTTACTAAAAGTAATGTAGATATATAGATACATCCAAGCATAAACAAAACCTGTTTATTGATAGAAATCAGTGTTTGGTTTATTTGGCTATAACTGCTTTAGAACATAAGATTTCTTCTTCTTTTTCCTTTCCAGGCTTATAAGCCAAGTGGCCTGTTCCAGACTCAATTCCATCTTTTTAAGGGTCTTCCTAGCATCAGACTTAATCTCAGTAAAAAGTGGTGTAAAGGGCCATCTTGTCTTCTCAGATTGTTCTCATTCATGTTGAGGTTCTATGCTGCCCATTGCAAAAGTCCAATGTATATTATTCTCTTCGAATGATATATTTACATTAATTCCTTTGTAACACGAAACATTGTCAGAACCACAATTTTCACAATGTAGGAACTTCACGGAAGGACCTATCAGTCATTGGACCTAATCTATAGTACATGAAGCAACCCCGCATCATTCGGGATAGCACACTCGTGAATAAGGAATCTTTCAAGCATCCCTTCTATCCAGATCTGTCCATCAGAATAGAAGATTATGTAGTGTGATATTGTTTACATGTCCATAGCCCATCTCTGTCATGGACTGCCTTGAGTATTTGTTAGTCTTCAGTGCTATGATTTTTTGGCTACCACCATCACCTGACATTTTCAGAGGCCATGTCGAGATGAGTTGACTCATCTTGACATGGTTCATATTTTTAATTCACCGTCATTGGTGAATATTTGTTTCTTCTTGTGCTTTGCCAGCTATGAACTTGGAAATGCTAACTTGCTCTGTAATGGCAGCTACATATATTTTTCTTGGGTAACCTCTGTCATTCAGAAATGAATTAGATTTTTTTTTTTTAGGGAGGAGGGAAATGCTGTTATAGTTAAAATCACTTTAATTTGAGGCGTGTGTCCCATGACTTTGATATGATAGCATTTTATGCTGTCATTCTGTTCCAGAGATCCATTCGGTCTGATATTGTTTCATTTTCTTGTTAAATGGAAGCCAAAGATGGTGATTTACATGATTATAAAAAGTTTCTCAAAATTTTAATTGAAAGACTGCATGTTCGAAACATATTTTTACCATTAGAGCTGTAAGTAGTGTATGTTCTTCCTACAGGGTAGGTTATGAAGCATTAACAGCTAATATTGGAAGCATATTTTACCTGTTTTATGAGTTCTCTGTTGAGAATATAGTTTCCATATTTCCTTCCATTTTCACAATATTTGTTGTTATTGATTTTTTTTTTACTAAATGTGTTATGAAGATTATTCAGTTTACTTGGCATAATTAAAAGCTAAGTTTAATATCTCCAGTTTTGAAATCTGATTTAATATGACATCTTCATAATATGAGTGCCACTTCATAATGTGATCCATGTAAATGATTTAATAACCAAGGAGAAAGGGTTAACCCTTCTTTTACATGAAAGACATGATCCAACAGAGGAGGACTTGGATTTTACATCAGCCTTTGTCTTTCATATTGCTAAGCATAATGTCCCATTTGCATCACCATATTATTGCAGCATTTCCAAGAGATTTTCTCTTGTTGCCATATCATACCTTTTTGAGATCTACAAAATTTAGATATGGAAACTCGTTAAAATAGCATGATTTCTGAAGTATTGTCATGATTGTTCGGTCCAAATCCAGCTTGATCTTTCCTAAATTTCTTCTCTTTATTTTCCTTTTTCAAAAGGTGGTATATTGAGAATCTATTCCAGTCATTTGGAATTTGACTTTTAATCCTACCTTTTGAATTATACATCGTAATCGCTGCAAAACTTATGCATATCTATTGAGCATATCTAGTTGAATATCATCTGCTCCACTTTTCTTTCCACATTTTATATTTCTGCTGCCTTTTACCCTCTGATTACATTTCTCTTGAATATGTTCTAGCATGTTCTATCACTGCTTATTTCTTAAGTCTTAAAATATTACTTGAGACATCTAAAACTTTTCTATTTTCCTCTGTTCCTAAGGTTCTTCAATAGCATTATTGAATGCTTTGTTGCCTTTGCATTTTTTTTTTCCTTTTATGTTTCCCAAAGTATTCCCATGACTTATCTAGTTCTTGACTTTCTTATATTTTACTTTTTATTCTGTTATGGGTACCTGCTGACTTATTTGCCTGGAGTTTTCAATATTTTTCCTTTTATTAAATGGAAGATTAAATGATTATTATTACATTCATTTGTGACACTATAATATATATAGCTCTAAACATTCTTTATGGTAATTGAGTTTTAGTAGTAATATGCAGTGTGCCTATTGAAAGCAGAACTCATTGTCACATATCATGACCACTACCCTCCTTCCAGAAAAAAAAAACTTAAAAATGAAATACAAATTAAACATGTCTGGAAAAAATTATTAGTATTAAGCATTCGTATGTGTGCAGTTTTTAAGTTATTAGCAACAATTTTTCAATAAATCAATTGGGGGGGGTGAGTGGGAAAAAAAAACTAAGAAGAATATTGGTAGCATGGTGTAATTGCACCTGTCTGAAAATGTTTGTAGTACTTGATATCAGTACATTTTTAGGTCTTTTAAGCATACATTTTTTGCAGAATATTTTTGCTGTTTCTGATCTATTATCAGTTTGATATTAACATTATGAATATCTTCAAGTAATAGGTAGATTGGAATTTTAGGAATGCTGAAACAATTTATGGTATTCTAAGAAAACAGTGTGCTGCCACTTCTCACTTTCCCATCTCCCAGGCTTATTTATTACTGGTTTATTTATTATTATTATTATTTTTTTTTTTAAAAGCATTGCATTAGACAGCAGAGAAGAAATTGTATTCCAAGATTTGTTAAAGACAGGTTATTTGAACTGGTGCTGTGTGTACAAGAAGAGGATAAACAAAAATGTCTCTGAACATTAACTTATTACTAAGCTTCTACTCATTTTTTGAATTGAAGTTTGGTAACTGTAATCTACAGGTGGACATATTTAGATGACATCATTTCCTGATATCTTAAAAAAATTGAAATATGCTATTTATAATTTTGTTTGGTTTGACTTAAATAATCTGAAGATTCTATAATCAAAAAAACAGCAATTTTGTCACATTAATAAGAAATAATAAAAATAAATATGCTCTTCCAGACTAGTATTAAAAATAAAATATCAAACAAAGCTATACATACATGACCTTCTTGTGCATTAGTTAGGATTGTCATTAAAAAATAAATACTTATCTCCAGAGGTTGGAAATTGCAGTGATGTGGATGGAATGTCAGATAATCTGCGAACCTGGCTTTAGAGACAACTTGTCTTTTTTTTAATTTTTTTTTCATGCTACTTCAGATATCCAGTAAGCAAGGTAATAACTGGATCATCTAGGAGTAATTAATGGTAGAAAATTTATTTATGTAAAAATCCCTATGAGAAGAAAAAATTCAGTTTACTTAAATAAACATAAATAGTAAAACATGTAATGCAGGATATATATTATTTTAATGTGATAACATGATAAAATAACCAGCATTAGATTTATCTGTTTTTTTTTTTTTTTTTTTTTTTTAAAGCAGTATTAGTTTTTTAATATGTTAAGTTGTCCGAGCAAAATTATCACCTGGACATTTTAAAATGTACTTGTCCATTGTTGATACTTGCATGATTTTTCAGAAAAATTTTTTATTGGCATTATATTTTTACAGAACTAATGCAAGAATACATATAAATACATCTGGAATAGCATGCAAGCAGCTTTTTCAGTACTTAGTCCTTGCCCAGATCATATTTTTTGTTGTTGAATATATATTATACCCATGAATATGCATTGTCAGATTGGAATAAAGCGATCATATACCAGAATTCTAATCTGCATTGATAATCAGTTTGTTTAAGGATGTAAACAACTTAATTCTTAGTACTTTTTTAAATGCTGTGACATTTGATCAAGTTATTTCAGGACAGTAAGCTGGTTAAGTGAAATCATGTAGCAGATATATACACACGCGCGCACACACACACACAAAAAAAATCTTAGAATTTGTCTATGTATTCCTATATTGCTAAACCTAATAGCTGTCAGAAATGGTGTTACACACATTAGTGATGTGCTTTAAGTTGCAACTTTTGTTTCTCCTATTATTTGAGGGATGAATGATCAGCCAACAATCAACAATGCACTATGTAAGCAAATAGGAAAGATGCTAAAATAGTGTATTGATACTTACCTGACTTACCAGTCTGCACAAAAGTGTCAAAAGAAATCAACATATTCTGCAAATGTATATAAAGCTCTTATTTATCAATTTATGAATACGTTTACTATTCCAATCTTAACCAAGGAATATAAAGCAAGGTAGCTTTGTTTTGGTTTGTGATTTTTGAGGCAAGACATATTTGAGTAATTTAGAACTATAAAAACTTAAAAATCAATTCTTTAGGCATTTTATTTGTTGTAAGGTAGCTTTATGATAATCGTCTTGCATTTAAAATAAACTTAAATCAAACTGGTTTGCAAATATTAATGTGTGCAAAAGTATAGCAGTATTAATTAATATCTCAAGGACAGATCACTTGCTAAAATATTTTTAATTAATTACACTGTAAATTCAGTTTACATTCTATAAATATAAATCTTAAAGCTTGGTAGACATTCTCAGAATTATATTAGTTCCACTTCCAATACAACCTATGCATTTTTTAAGAAGTAAATTGTGTATATTGGTGTATGAAGTGCTATATGCTGCTGAAAGGTTAAACTGTCTGCCTGTGTGTGCATGGTGTCAGTCATGGTTGCTTCAGCTAAAAAAGAAAGGTTTATTAATTGTCACTCATACCATATGCAGACATCAGAAGTAGAATTTTTAAGTCAGCAGTTGTGCGTTTAAACAGTAACCAGTCAAGGAACCCTTTATCCTAAATTCCATAACCTTGTTTGTTTATATTTTGCTTTGTGTTTACCTCATTGCTGCAACCATGTAATTCCAGTTGATATGCCTCAAGAAATGGCAAGCAGTATTTTTAAGGACTATTGCTAAATGGCTTTCCATATTGCAACCCATAAAACATGGTCATTTAGAGTGGTACCATATTAAATTAGCCGTTTTTTTTTTAACAATAATTTGTAAAACCTTAATATTTATTATTCATTCTGCTTATTTCTGGAATGGAAATAAGCAGAATGGAATTGTTTGAATGACATTGATGGAAAACTATGATTCAAATAGATGACTGAAAAAAAAAGTAGTAAAAATTATAAAAGCATGGTGGAAATATTAATACTTAAGATTAGAGCTGGGGCGAACTTCAGGTTTTTTGGTTCTAATATAATAAATTTGGAATTATTATATTAGATGGAAATTTTAAGTTAACAATTGATAATTATGCGGCAGAACCCTAATAATTATCAGGCTACAAATCACTGTGGTGTTTTTTTAGAAAAAAAAAAGATGTTTGTGATTGGAAAAAGAAAATGCAAATTCAAGGCATCACTCATTTCGACGTCCAAAGAAGGGACAGTTTATTCTAATAGATGAATACAAGAATGGCATGATGAATAAGCAAACCAGTAAAGTATTAAAATAAAGTTGAATAAAGTTGGATAAAAGAAAGTAAGTATTAGTAGTTTTTACCAAAAATTGTATGTGGAAATTTGGGATCAACTTATATTTGGAACAGTACATTATATAATTTATTATGAATATAAATTAGTCTTTTAATTTGATTCCCTTATGCCTGCTTTATTGATGCAGTTTTTATCCAACTGTTTGCTCCTCACAAATGTTTGCTGTGCCACATATGCCATGCTTACTGAGGAGAACTCCAGTCTGCACATGCTCATTTGCTGCATGTGGGTTTTCAGTTTTTTGCACTCAATTGTCCTGAATTGTTTACACTTGTTCAGAACATTTTTTAGAAAGCAAAGTTATGAGCAAAGTACTTTTATCCGATCAGTCTGGATCGATATTTGCTCTTTCTTTTGTTGACAACCACCTGACCTCCATGTCTGAGCTAATCTGACCTGCATATACCATTATGCACATGCTTAGAGATAACATATTTCACAGCTCCTGGTTGTTAGTTCTCCATGTGCTTTATGATTAGATTAGATAACTTCCAGACATACCTGGAGATCAATTTTGATTATATGATTTTTGAAGGCTTCTTTCAAGTATCTCTTTTCATAATTGCAAGTTGATGGTTCCTCAGCAGAATAGCTGAATGGCAGACTTCATTTCACTCAGAAGAAATATCTCAGTGTGAACTCTTTCACAAACTTTTACTGTTTTTGTTTCTTTCTAAAGATGGTGTTATTATCCTGGAACACTTCATTTGTTATTCTCTACAGAGAGACATAAGTGTCTGAATATAATTTAAATTTTTCACTAAAATTGAAAGATAGAAGATTTTACATTTCACTTGCACACTCTGGTCCCAAAAATGTATTTGTAGACTAAGTGATGAAAGTTTTTAATTGTTTCAGAGAAATTTGTGAGCCCATAATTGTAATGTTGTATGTTTATGTTAGCTTTTTTTCTCCATTAAACTGAATATATAATTTGGCAATTTTTTTTTTTTTAATAATTTTTTTTCAAATATAAACATTTGGGCAAAATTCTCTTTTGATGAAGTTTGTTACTAACTGAGGTAGGAAGTTCCAGCTTTAATTATAGGGTATGAGACAGTTATTAAAGAGAGGGTATAATAACTATACTTACAGCATGGATATTTGTGATTGAGAACATCTATACAAAATTTTTGCAGATAAATATTCTACATATAGATTATAGAAATTATTTAATCTTTTATGTGTTCTGCTTTTGCAGTGAAGTTATGTATTCAGAAAATTTAAATTTTGAGTTTGTAATGTTCTTATATATAAAAATGAGAAGATTACAGTTATTTTGATTATTAATGTAATATTACAAAATATTTTAGGAGAAAAAAAGCAACTGAACAAAGTTAATTTTCTCTATGCAAAGCCCAAAGAATTAGTGATTAAATAAAGCTATATTATGAAGAGAGATCAACAGATATGCATGGATTAATGAAATTTGCCAAATGAGACTTTGAATTTTCTTCATAATTATATTGTGCAATTAACTGTCATTATAGCACTAATTTCCTATTAAAACTATTATAGTGAATTCATTCATTATAACAAACTACTACAAAGTCCTGACCATAGCAGTAGTGTTTTATGATAAGAAGTGTGCTCAGCTTTTTTGGCACCTATAAGTTTGCTATAATGAAGGTTGACTGTATGCTATTGATAGTTATTTTAAACTTAGGATAAAAATTATGAAGTTTTGCAATGATCATAATATATTGCTTTTGCAGATGTACAGATGTTTTAACTTTTCCTTTTTGTTTTTCCTCTCTAAAGCGAAATTTTCATTGCCTGAAGGCATTTTTCTACTGATTATTAGCCCCTTGTTTTCAGAAAAATTATTAAAAATAATTTTTTGCATTCAATTTGAATGGATTTGCTTCGCATAATTTTCTTGGGACAGAGATCATATTTCAGTGTAAATTATTTATTTTCTCTAAGTAAGGCCAAGTTATTTTCCTTTCCCTCTCAGTAGGATGGGAGTCTCAGAAGCAATTGACATGAGAACAAGTACATTTGACAGCCTTGATCTTAGCTGTGTCATTGATACTTAATCAGCTATTTGATGTTTTCTGTTCAAGAAGATTGCTGAAATCCATATGAAACATTGTTATAATTGTTTTGAACATATTTTTTTAATTTAGTTAATAATGGAAAGAGATCCCATGTTCTATGCTACTTGCTGTTTGGATTTTCACCTATGAAAGTAACTCTAGTCTACTGCCACACAGATTAGACTTTTGTTGATTATTCAAGCATCGACTTATCTGCTATTATGAAAGTTGCTATGTCAGTCGCAGGATTTTTTCCCCTTTAAAACAAGCATATCAGCCAGAAAAGCATAATTTATGTAGTACGCTGGTCTTATATCCTTAGTTGCTTTGGCTGTAAATCAACAATTTTCTTGTTGATGCCTGTCATTTTTTATGTTATCTTTAGTGATTGCAGTCATGCATGTAGAATTGTCTAAACAACATGGGTGACCACTAACTATATATAAAAATTTGGAGAACCTATTCTCAGAAAATGCATGCATATATAATTACCATTATTATCTTTTAGTTTACATAACTTGTTCTTATCATTAGATCCACATAAGACTGAAATAATTCCCATTACTTTAGTAGTGGCAGTAAAGATAGCCCGATTTATGGGTATATCACAAAGATTCGTGCTATGTAAAATTTTAGCACTGACATCTTTAAGTAAGATGGAAATATGACTGACATGCATTTCATCTGTTTGAATCTTTCTATACATATTACAGTTATCTCTTACTATAACAAAGTACCAGAAATCCTCATCAAAATAGCATTATATTATAATAGTGCTATATTAATAAAGGAAATTCACTATAGCAAACTTTCTACTGTAGTTAATCATTCTTTTGGTCCACATATGTATGTACTGTAATGTGAGTAGTAAGTAATGTGATATCCTTTTGAAGTTTAGCATAAAAGCCCAAAGTCAACTATAGGTTGACATCTGTCCATCTTGCAGTGAACTGGCAGGATTTATAATAAGCACATATGGCATAACATGAAAGTGAGAAATATGGATGAATTTTTCATTAGTATAATGAGTATTTGTTTAAATCTTTTTGTGTTAACATTCACATTAGCTTTCTTTCATTGATGTGATTTAATGATTTCTCCTATATGTATGTTTTATGTTGCTGCTACAGAATGAGCTATTTAATTTTCTAAGTATTCTTCTTGGTTCATGATTTGGATATTATTTTGGAATCATTGTCTGGAAGTGAAAGTAGTTTCTTTTGCTTTTAAATCTGTGTGCTGTTTTCGGTTTGCTTATTCATTTGTAATATGTGTAGTTTTCTGTAGGCACTAAATAGTTTCAAGACTGAATGCTAAATTTTAGTTTATGTTCATTATTAAGTTGGGTTGTTTGTGTATGTATTTTAGTAATCATTTCTGGTATTTTACTAATACTTTAATCTTCTATCAATTCAGTGATCTACAACGCTATTCTAATCATAGTATATTGACATTTTTGAATTTTAATGGTTTTTATAATTTTAGAATTTGATTGTAAGACTAATCTTTTTTCTGAAGTTGAAATGCAGGATTCTAAAGCCTTGAGAACAAGTGCAAAACAAATTCATTAAGGATTTTATTTAGTATGGTAATTTGTGTTGCGTGGCTTTAAGGCTTATGAGATTTCAATAATAGAAAATGAAGTAATATCAGATTATAAGAGGGTAATTCAGGTGTGTGGTGGAGAATAAGAAAATTGGAGTATTGTTGTGCAGTATGCCAAAGACAACAAAATATAATGTTTTGAAATGTTCAAGATGACAAGACATTTTGAAAGCTAGCTAGGTAGGTAGGTAGTTGAAACGACATATGCAAATTTTGTGGTAAAAGAAGAGAGAGGAAGGCAAATAATTCTTAGTGTAATACTGGGAGAGAGGAGTTTCTTATATTAATGGAGGTAAAAAATGAAAATACAATGAATGCAAAAAAAATAATAATTGAATAGCTGTTTCATGTGAAATGATACCAGTTTTCTAAACAAACTGGAATGGCTTCAGCTCTCAAAATCCTTGGTTTTCAGATAAGAAATTGAAGAAGATAATGACATTCATTGGTCTAATAAAATATGGAAGAAAATTTAAGCTTATTTGCTTCTGTCTTCAACTTGTTATTAGAATGAGGAAGAATCACAACTGCTAACAGTATTCTAGTTTACTTCAAGGGACACTAATTACACTTGGACTCGCACTACTGTGCTTGCATCTTGTATCTCTTCTTAAATACTACTCTTGAGTCTCATCAGTTATAAATCATTCAAGAAATCTAGCTGTACAGATTTTATGAAGGTGCTTGACATTATGTTTGTAATAAAATGATCTTGTGACTAGTGTTATACCTCATTGAAAAATTGGCAGTATGAAATATGCTGAAGTTTGCAGCATCTAGGCATGAAGTCTACATATCAACAGCATCAATGTGGCTAATTAGAGTTGTGAAAAAAATAAATCAGATGTTGCCTTGTAACAAAGTGGAAATTTTCCTGTTCTGATAAAGTTAATGGAATGGGTGGTAGATGGAAGGCAGTATGATAGTCTGACATTCAGAAATAAGACTGAAAGCTGTGTAGCCTGCAAAATCTAATGTGGAAATAACAGTTTAAAGCATCTTATGGATGGGTAATACATCTCACTGTGTGACATGGTCTCTCAGTTTATTGGACAATAGTTGTACATCATCTTTCACATGACTGCATGGGGGAAAAAAACTTGAGTTTCAATAGCATCACCATTTAGGGAAAAAATACATCTGTGACCTCACAGAGATCAAGATTAAGTTCCACCATAATCTGTCTCTTGTGCACATTATTTCTAATCCATGGAACTGTATTGAAGATGATGGTGGCAGATGAAAATGAAATTGATGGCAATATTACTAGCAGATATGCAGACTTTTGTTAGTATTGATTAGAATAAGACTAGCAATAGTTTTTGTACTTATCTGGCATTTAATCACTACTATGAAATTAATTATCGAAAAAAAAAAAGATTTAAATTATTTACTCATCTAGAACTAGATAGAACTGTACCATTGGGTGCATATTAAATGAGGCGTAATAACTAAATTCTAGAATGTCCTCATACTATTGCATTTATGGAAATTCAGGTAGAACTATGCAGTTGCATATTTAGTATACTGTTGCCTTGAGTCACATCAATACAATCAAGCCAGTAGTTGACAAGCTGTGGTAATTTGCATGGATGTTAATTGCTTTCAGCAGAATATTCAATGAACTTAGTACACGAACACTGATTCATTGAATGCACTTATGCAGAGTTAGTCAAAAGCATAATTAAAACTCAGCACATGCTAATAGTGGTTTATTTTGATGATTCCATGAAAACACATCTAGTGTATTTGAGTGGCATAAGATGATTTTCCATTAAACATCTTCACCAAGACCAAAATCGCACAAATGTTATGATTACAGATCAAGACGACTGTTTCATTAACATTCACACAATTCGCTCATCCATCATGATTTCCCCTACACGTAATGCAATAGCTGCCCACAAGTTTATGGCTAAAAAAAAACAATCATAAAATTGGACCATCTTCCATATTCACCAGACTTAGCTCCATGTGATTTTTAGTTATTTCCAATATCTTAACAGGATGCATATTTTCTGACATCCAGTAGTGTATTGTTGACAGTAATAAAAAAAATATTCCATAAGATGAGCTCTAGAAATAATTTGAACAGTGACAGCATAGTTTAATCACATTATTGCACAAGGGAATTACTTCGAAGGTGATAATAGCCGCTGGTCTATAGGTAAGAAAATATAGTTTTTGTGTGTGTTTAGGGAATTTGTCACACCTTGTACACACATGAACTTCAATTTTAATATCAGTCAGCTTTGGTACTAAATTAGGCATATGTATTATACCCAAGATTTGATAGTATCCAAGGACAGTCTTTGGGGAAGGGGAACCAAGGAGAACCTGAATTGACAAAGGGGTATGACACATACTTTTTTTTTAAGCGCTGTCTTATCACACAAGACAACCTCCTTAGCTCAGTCAGGATTGACAAAGACCTGGATTCGATTCCTGTCCATGACATGAGGAACCTTTATCTGTTCTCTTTCGACTAAAGGTGAGTTAGCCAGTCTCATACGGAGGTGGAGGTTTTCCCCTCCTGGAAATTCAGTTTTTTTTTTTTTTGTCCCTCAGAACAGGCAAACCGACCCTATGAATGAACACACACACACACTTCTACAGACAAAAATACCCCTCCCATCAGACTCTGTAACAAGTCGGTTGGGGTTGCATCATGTAAAATGGCCAACCCCAAATAGATGGGATAAGGCACAAAGACCAGTCAGTTTTCTGAAAATTTCATATCGGTTTAATAAACCAGTTATCTGTTTCGTGGGCAGGCAATTGCATAAAATTTCGAATATCAAAAAATTCTTGGAAATAAATTTATTACACTCAGTGTTATATGTGAAACACTTACCACATATGACCTAAAAAAGTTTCTCCCATGATGGACATGAACTAAAGAAACTGCATTGCACAACCAGTCACCACAGAATATCTTCATTTCCAATATATTATAACTATTCTATATCCATTGATTTAAGAGTTTTTTTTATATGGCTTTGGGCATTAAGTTTTCTTTTAAAGCAAATTAAAATTTATACATAGTCAACACATGAAAAATCTAATAAATGAATAAAAACTTAGCTCAGAATACAGAGAGATCTTTTTCTAATAAAAGACAGTCAGTTTTCTGAAATATATGTAAGATAAAATATAGATCTTTTAATATGTTAAACTACATTTACCCAATTAGTTTTCATCTCGGTTTAATAAACCAGTCATTTGTTTCGTGGACAGGCAATTGCATAAAATTTCGAATATCAAAAAATTCTTGGAAATAAATTTATTACACTCATTGTTATATGTGAAAGAATTTCTTTGAGTTTTTCCCTTTTAAAACGAATGCTCTCAAAGGAAAAAACTAGCATGTGTACACCCACCCACCTACACATAATATGTATGCTTATATTCTGAATTATTAGCAAGAGAAAAAGATTCCTGAAACTGCTGTTGACAAATACCATGAAAGTATTCTGATTAGTCTTGATCACTTCTGTAATTTTAAAGTCTTTAATCTATAGACAGTACCAAAAATATGGAACACATGTTAATAATATAGAAAACTTGCATAGGAAATCCTAATAATTAGTTGTGTAACATTTTTGCCTACATTTCACAGGTATCTTTAGTACAGTAATGGAACAGCAAATTATACATTTAACAGAAATATTCTAAAAAGCACCACCATAGTAGTTACAATAACGTAACAAAGAAAATGATCTTCCTAACTTAGATGTATAAAAAAATTAAAGTGTATAATTAATTAATAAATTAGTACTTTTTCAGTCTGCTAATCTTTGATATCTGAGATGAAGGATCAGAATTATTTAAGTTGGGGCACTGGAGTAACGTTCTACAAGTTTCATTACAAAGACATTCCATAAAAAGTCCACTCTTATGAAGGAATTAGTCTTACACCAAAGAACTGAGTTTGGTAAAGATGGCAAAGAGTATCCTCATGTTTAACAAGCTCCAATTGTTCAAGCCCAAGGTACTTAATATAATAATTAGTTTTTTTTTTTTTTTTTTTTTTTTTTTCTTAATGGATAAAAGATTATCCATAAAATAAGCCATAGGAGCAAGGAATCTGGTAAACACTTGCAAAACCTAGTGGAGGAATTTTGTCCTTGCGAAACTGGTTGTAATAAATGCTTCAGCATTCTGGAAGACTTCCAGTTCCTGGTAGAAAGGTGTTAGGATTGTGCACTACTAAAGCATTAGCAAGACCTATTAATAAAAAGCATCATCTTTTCCTTGCCCCTAATTCTGTGTTCATCTCACAAATTTTCCACCTGGTTCAGGGCAGCGCTGAGTTGCTAGCACTCAGAGTTGTGCAATATTTTCTTCAAATTATGTTTCCAATCCTTGTTTTCTTATGTAGAGATTGGTGATTTGGAGGATGTAAAGACCAGTACCATCAATTTTCCATATTAGATGCACTCAGTTTTCTCAAACATCAGCAGTCATGATTGTATTTAGGTCTAACTGTAGTATATACAATCATGACTGCTGATGTTTGAGAAAACTGAGCGCATCTAATATGGAAAATCTAATAAGTCTTGCATTACACTGCCACCTCCAAGCATCCTGGGACAATCAGATAAATAGGATTCTTTGAACAATCTTGTAACGAATAGGTTAGGTTGTCAGTTTGACTTCCCCTGTAGGTATGGATGTGATGCATGTGAATTTCATTCCCTGATATGAAAGTACATCTTGCTTATTAGTGGCTCTAACTTGATATATCATGTTATCTTACCCTTAGTGTACAATAGTGGACAATATGTTTACAACCTTATGTGGGTGTGATTCACAAAAATACCCAAGCTTGAAACACCTCAATTTCATTGCTTCATGGCCTCTGTTTGCTGCAGCTTTCCATATGTATAGTAGAAAAACATTTACTGTATGATAAGATTAAATAGCCAATCTTTTCAGGGGGGTTCTGGCTTGTGTCATTTGGTAATTTTTAGGCTTACTTAGTCACATCTCAGTATCTGCTAACTTCTGTTTCTTCAGTATTTTACTAATTGCGGACTTTGGAATGCTTAATTGCATTGGTAGCACCTCCATATATTTTCTCAGATGATATCTAACATTCACTCTGAAAGGCTTTCCATGTAGTCATTGTTTGGTATGCAAGATTAGAAATGACTCGCATAAACTTCTAATCTTCATGCCCCTGCCCCCAATGTGAGGTACCTGCTTATGATGGGAGGGGACTCCAGTGATACTGGCTTCATTCGTATTCATTTTCTATGCTCCCCCCCATGTTCGTTCTTTGCTCTACTTCTTCAGAGTCTTTTATATTCTATCGTCCAGACCACCACCATCACTGAGTTTCAGTGCTTTGATGTTTGCTGAGCAGTGTGACCCATTGACATCTAGAAAGGAGATCTGGTGGTGGTCTTGGACCACTTTGGTCAGAAGAAGAGCACTTCTGGATAGCCCAGCCAGAATCAGTTGGCTTAGCAGGCTTATCTTCAAGGATCAACAGTGTTGCAGTAAGTGTCCTTCCTCATGGCTTGTTGTGGTGCTGGTATGACATCCAGGTTAGCCCTGACATTCTGCTCCCAAGCACAGTTATTGCTTGCCAGAGAGTGGATGTCCCAATGTGGCTCTGTGGTGAATGGTGTGCTCTGGTGCTGAACCAGCGTTGTTACTGAGAATGAATAATTTTTCATCCACTTGTTTATTAGGGCCCTCAACCAAGTTCAATAACCAAAATAAAAAAACAAAGCATCAGACAGCAAGAAAAACACAATTATTCTTAATTTTACATGCAACAGGGGAACGTCAATTTGGTGAATGTCACCATTCATCCAGAATGGTTGGCAGGATCTATTAAATTCTGTTCAGGAGACGTTCTTGTTGAAGCAGCAGCGATACAATCTATGAAACTGTGCAGTACATCAGGGGAAATACTAATCATGTCCCTCCCTCCCACACACACATACAACTTTAAACACTTTCTAGAAGTGTAGCATCGGAATGGGACCTCTGAAATCTTCCTTATGAAGAGATCTCCTCTGAATTGAAGGACCCTCACATATAGGGATGGACTTGGTTCCGACTAGGGATATCATCGTTACATTCAATACACTGAAGCCACCACCATCTATGAAAGCAGGTTATCTCAACTGCCCTGTTAGGCTCTACATCCCAAACTCTGAGCCGGTTTAAATGTCAGAAGTAGGTCAGTTTTTAATAATAAGGTGATACACCTTTTCACTACTTGTATATAGGAATTTACTTCTGCATTACTTCAGCCTTGGTATCTTTTCTGAGTCTGGCTTCCACTTATCAATATTAAAGCAATTAATGTGAAGTCATTAGCCTCTATATGCAAGTAGCCTAGTCGTGAATATGTCATGATCAGTTAGTCTGATGGAAAAGCATACAACACTACTTGAAGATTTTGAATATTGAAAGACCTACACAACTTTATCAGAGGAACCTTCCTCTTTATCAAAAAATTTTTATCCAAACCAGTCTTTAGAGTGAGTAGGAACCACACAGGGAGTACTGAAAGGTTCAGTTTTGTGTCTTGCTCTTTGCAATCAATGTTAACTCAATAACCGAACAACTTCCCTGACCGTGATTCTCTTTATGCAGAATGGCTTTTACCATCTTCTGTTATTCATGTAAGATTCTGGAATATGATGGTCATATCCCAGATTCTGGGTGTGCTTGCAAACAGGTTCAGATTTTCCCAGCAGAAAACAGCTTGTGTGCATTTTGCTGCAGAAGTCTGGGCTTGTTGCCTAGTTGCAACAAAAGCCCAGTTCTTTGGACTGAATATTTGACTAGAAATTTAGTTCCCTTTCCTCACATATGCCAAGATAAGTGCTATGCTATAAAACTATGAATATTGTTTGCATCCTATCTTCCACCTCCTGGTGTGCTGACAGACATTCTTTCTTTGTACTATGCACTGATTACATCAAAACTTGATTATGTGTTTGGAGTCTATGCTTCTGTCAGGGAGAACGCTATAATGGCTGGACACTATCACCATAAGAATTTGCAACTGGAGCATTCCAAACTTCACTGATCCCTCGATGTTAGGACAAATGACCATCCTTATTACTTTGACATCAATAGTAGCTCTCTCTTATGCACTGCCAAGATAAAGATCCTGCCATATCCTGTGTGGCCAATGATTTTGCCCAGTGTGGGGAAAAAATATACAGCACCAATCAGACTCATTATTCTTTAGTTTGAAAACAAATGCTCTTTTTAGAGCTGACAATATTGCATAGATGTAATGATACATTACTGCTGTGGCATTCATATATACCACCACACAAGTTTTCTTTCTGCAGGCTATCCAAATGTTCTGTCTCTCCTCTCCTTTTGTCAACCAGAAGCTCTTTCAGACACATAAGAGTACTCTATTTTGTGGCATTTACACAGGTGATTCAAAATCATAGACTTGTGACAGATCTGCTGTCTTTGAAGATTGCATAATTTCTGCTCAGATCCCACTAGAAAATAGCTACTGCTGAGCTGTTTGCTATAGACCTTGACTTAAACTACATAAGATTTTAATGTTACAAAGGTGCATTATATATACAGGTTTGCAAAACTCGTGACAATAAGAAGACTATAGCTGCAGAAATGCCTAGGGCTCTCTTATCCAACATGTCCTCCTCTCAATTATGGAAGCTACATTTGCATGTGTGCTTCTGTTGGGTTCCAATCAAGGTCAGCTTGTTTCTGAAGCTTCCACTATTTGCCTGTTCTTATACTGATTGCAGGCAGTCATAAGACAAACTTTTATCTCAGTGGCAGTCATCATGGAAGTGAGACCAATAACAGGCTTCGTCAAATCAAGCCTGAAATCAAATTGTGACAGTGTGCTCTATGCAGGGACTGTAGAGGAAGTTGTTCTTGCTCTGTTTGGCATAGGTTGGTGATCTTGCACATTCCATCCCACTGAAGAATGGTGGCATGCCTGTGTGTGAGTTCTGTTGTACTGGTGATTAACCATCAATGAGCACAGTTTCTATTTTAGTTATGTTCTGTACACATTAAGGCAGATTTTATCATATTTCTCAAGCATTTTTCTTTTCTTAATAATTTGTACATAACATCAGTATCACTGTGTATAGATCATGTACATATTGTATATAGGCTTTTAATACCTGGTTGATTTTATTCATCATCATCAAATTCCTGTATGTACCCTCAGGTACATATCTGGAATATGATAGTACTACATGAAAAAATCGCACCATTATTAACTTCCAATCTACAATTTTCTTCCAAATTAATCTGTTATCTGTCAAGATTCCAATGTTATCAGATCTTATATTTCTGTTTTTTAAGATACTTTTTACTGTATTAATCCATCTACATCTTGGTCTTCCTCTGGGTATTTTTCCTGCCAACCTGCAGAGAACACTTTTTTGCTAATCTTTCCTCTCCCATTCTATTTAAGTGACCATACCATCTGAGATTAGCTCTACTAACATGTTCTGAATGCTAACAATGGCAAGTTCTTTCCTAATATCCTCATTTTTAATGTGATACTACCATTGATGCCATCTGGTCACTCCACTAATCTTTCTCAGAACTCATATCAGAGGTCTCCAGTCTTTGATCAAGTGTTTAATTTCTAACCCAGATCTCAGATCCATAAGTTAAAATTGGTTTGAACACTTGCATACAGTTAATTTAGCGTTTTGATTAATTTCTTTCTTATTTCATATAAATTTATTCAGCTGACTTCCTACTATACCAGCTTTACTAATTCTGTTGTCTATTTCCCTATTTAATTTGCCATCACTAAAAATTGTGCATAAATAGCTGAACTGTTTTACTTGTTCTGTAGGTTCACCATTCAGGATACAGTTGATGTTTTAATTGTTTCTGCCTATTTTTATTGTCTTTGTCTTTCTATTGCTGATTTTCATACCATATTTATTACAACAGTTATTCAGTTTAGTCAGGGAATCTTGTAAACTTGCATAAAGTAAAGAGCTAAGATTAACATTGCCAATTTTGATATCAGATTTAATACCACTTCATAATGTGATCCATATTGTTAGTGAATAACAATGGAGATAATGTGCACCCTTCTCACACACACACACACCTGATTTAACATCGAGCCATCTTTCTGTACATCCTTCAATTCTAACTGCTGACTTACAGCTTAAATAGAGACTATATATTGCTCGATATAATGTCCCATGTACTAGTGTTTTAAAGAGCTTTCCTCTTGGCACCTTGTCACGTGCCTTTTCCAGATCTATTTTTTTTTAATGTTGTACTATCATTTTATATTTTGGTTTAAGCCAATGAGAATACAATGTAACTATCATATCCTGTACACCCCTTGAGGGTACATATCAGGAATTTGATGATGATTTTTTTAACAAACTTATTTAGACTTGCTTTTTATATGCCTTTTTAGCACTTCTGTTTTACACACTAGTTACTATACCTGTTTATGCTGTTGCTTTATTAAGTAATTACTGCATACTTCCTTGTTCAATAGAGTGGTAAGACTTTAGCTTTGTGTCTTAGTTGTATCCATTTTATTGTAGTTCTAGATTCTCCATGATTTTTGCATGATTGAGTATGTGTGCATTATCACTTAGTTATTGTTATGTTCCATCGAGTTGTTTTCAACTCTTGGTGATTCTATGAACATACACTCTCCATTCAGATCTGTCCCTAGCCAGCTCTTTCAGAATTTCCAGTTGCTTCTTTAACTCCATCCACCCATCTAATTCTTGGTCTTCCTCTTCTACTTCCATCAACTTTAGCAAGCATCATCTTCTCTAGACTGTCATTTGTTCGTATAATACGTCCAAAGTATGACAGTTTTTGCTTGATGATCATAGCTTCGAGGGAGCAATCTGGCTTTATTCTGTCTATCACTGATTTATTGGTTTGTTTTGCAGTCCATAGTATTCTTAATAAGCGTCTCCAAACCTATAATCTATCTTCCTTCTTTCACTCTCAGGATCCAACTTTCACATCCATACAGTACCACAGGGAATATCATTGCTTTCACGATTCTGATTTTTGTTGTGAGGCTAATATATTTATCTTTAATTAACGATCTTGCTTAAATTTGTCATTGCTTTCTTTCTGAGTAATAATCTTCCAACTTCTTCAGTACAATACCCATCTTTATCAATTCGGGATCCTAGGAGCACAAAATTGTTAACTACTTCCATTTTCTCCCCATCTACTTCAAAATCATTAAGTTCACATGTTGCCATAACTTTTGTCTTTTTGAGGTTAAGTTTAAGGTCATATTTAGCACCTTTAACTTTCATAATAAGTTCTTCCTAATCTTCTTTGCATTCTGCTAGCAAAGGTATCATCTGTATATCAGCCCTGTCATTCTTAAAATGTATTTGCTGTACAAGTTAAACATGTATGGAGATAAAATACATCGTTGTTGCACCCTGTTACCTATTGTGAAATATTCAGTTTCTCCAAGATCTTGTTTGGACAGTAGCTTCTTGCTCATAATAAAGATTCCTCAGAAGGATAATGAAATGCTCTGGTACTCCTTGTTATTAACACATTCCACAGTTTCACATGATCTACGGAGTCAAAAGCCTTACTATAGTCTAGGAAACAAAGGTAGGCATTCTTTTGATATTCTTGTGCTCTTTCTATTATCCATTTCACATTGGCGATCTGATCTCTTGTTCCTCTGTCTTTTCGAAATCCTGACTGTTCATCTGACATTTCTCTCTTCATGAATGGTTCCAGTCTTTTCTGAATGATCTTAAGTAAGACTTTACTTGCATGAAAAATCAGTGCTATAGTTCTGTAATTTTCGCACTTTCTTGCATTGCCTTTCTTCAATAAAGGTATATAAACTGATTTTTTCCATTTCCTAGGCCATGTAGTTGTGATTCAAATTTGCTGACATAGAGCTGTTAAAATTTTAACTGTCTCTTCTCCCAGGGCTTTGAGCAGCTCAATAGGTATTCCATCCCCTCTTGGTGCTTTTCTTATCACTTTGGTTTATTAGAATTTCTTAGTTATAGGTGTTAAAGCATGTTCACCATAGCTTGTCCATTAGAAGCCAAAATCAAGAAGTACCATTTTCTATAAAGAACATTTATTTTTGTATACTGAATTTTTTAGTTTTTGTCCATAGCTGGACTGAAATCATGAAGAAATATGGCAGCAAATTTCAAAATTTGTAATATTATTGAACAAAAAAGAACAAAAATATTTCCCATAAATAAAAAAAATCTATTCTAAGTATTTTTTGTGCTGCAGCACAAAAACTAGTTTTAAGTACACTCATGAAAGGATTAAAATTGCCAGTGGAAGAATTAATTACTTGTTAATTTTGATAACATTCATTTTAGATTTCACCTTTTTAAGAAGGTGGTTTCTTCATGGTTGTATAATCTGAAACAGTATTTTTATTCACTCCTCTCTTTTCTTTTTCTTTATTTTTTTTATGAGTTGTTTTGGATTTGACTTCTGTGTGTTTTGTAAGGTAATTTGTGGGAAAACATACTATAGATGAACTGACTAAAGTCACTTGAACTATGATAGGTGTTTAAGAAAATTGTTACTGGGTATAAGTGAATCATTTAGCTTAAAAATTTACATGAGAAAAACATTAACTTAGGGAGGAGAATGCGAATATTCAAGATGTTACTATGGTAGTATGGAAAGTAATTTCAAAAGCCAAGAGAAATTTAATTATGAAGGTCGTGGAAGTAGTGAGATAAACCAGGTGTGCTTAAAAAAATAATAAATAAATAAAAAATAACTTGTATATTATGTAGAGGAGGGAGGGAGAGAGAATGATTCCAGTAAAAGTCATAGGAAAAGGAGGCATGAAGTGGTTGGAATAAGTAGGGAAAGAAGTTACTTAAAAAATAATGCATAATAATAATGTTATGATTGGGATTTTTCTAACCAGAAAATGAAAGCTTCCAGACCTTTGTTTTCTGTGTCAAGTTAATGGCTGTCATAATTTTATAAGAGCTTACCTTCAGTGTTATGTTGCACAGTTAATGTTTGCTGAAAAAGCTTTTTTAAGGAGTGAAAAACATTGCAGTCTTTGAATGATATTAACATATTTATGCTGTTATTCATTATATCAAGAATGCTATGTAGTTTGTTCTTTCAAGTATTTGCTTTATTGATATTTGTATCTTGGTGTGTCAGAATTTCTCCTTTCAGGGAATAGCTTAAAAGTTGCTATTAACACCACATACCATAATTGTTTCTTTTCTAAAAATGACAAAAGGAACTTTGGCTATATTTTTTGTGAGCAATACCAGTTCAAATATTTGACCATTGTGTTATGGGTAGTTAAATTCCATTTACAGCATATTTTCTGTTGTATTACCCTCAGAGAATTCATATCCTATTATCTAAGTGCATTAACCCATCTGCTATTTATCTAGGTCTCATAACAACTATGATAATTTTTCATCTCCCATTCTATATAAGTGATTGGATTCTCTTAGATTAGTTGTGCTTATACACTCTCAAATATTAATATCAGAAGTTCTTTTCTGATATTTTTGTTTTAATATGGTTTTGGTCATAGGTGACATCTCTTTATTCTAATTTTCCTCAGGAAAATTATATCTTATACCTCTAGTTTTTGATTAGTCACATTCATTTTCTAATCCAGCCCGGGATCATATGTTATAATTGGGTTGAACACTATCTTATACTATTTTGGCTCTGTGCACGTGCACATGCATTTATTCAACTGGCTCCCCATGTTACCTCCTTTCTTTATGTCATCATTATATTTAATGTGTCATATTCACTAAAAATTATACCTAAATAACTACAGTGTGTTACCTGTTGTACTGGTTTATTGTTGAGCATACAATTGTTTTCTGTTTTCATTCCCATTTTCATAGTTTTTTTTTTTTTTTAATTCATTTTTCTTTGTTCATTTTCTTACCAAATTTGTTAAGGTTTCTTGAAGACATTAGATTTATTTAAGGGAATGAAAGAATTTAATGTCTTATTTGCTGAGTGGATATTAATCCACTTTCCAACCAACAGGCATTGAGTTTGTCACTATTTTTTTTAATGAATATCTTATCTTGTAGGTGATAATGATTCTCACTGTCTAATGTGAATGACCATGGTTCATCTAAGAGCTGGTTTTTCGGCTAGCCAAACCACAATTGCCTTGAGAAATAAATATAATATTGGATCATAATTCTTCATCAAAAACAAAATTCCATAACAAATATACAATTTGTTACCTCTGTATTCGCTTCAGAATTTATTTGAAGTGGTGGTCAACAATGTGCACCACCACTTACAAGCATTTAAACCAGACTTAGTATTTCTCACAGAAACTCAACTTGGCAGTACTAGCCACCTCAGTCTCCCAACTATCCAAATTATACTCTTCATGATTTCTTTTGTCACAAGATATACCATTTGTTTACTCACTTCCCAACTGTGTTCTAGAATTAAACCCTCATTTTTATAAATTGTCTAGCACCTACAGCATGAACCAAACCAGCCTTTATATATATATATATACACTCGGGTCTCTTTTTATGCAGATTTGAAGTTATGTGGTGCACGCCCACAGATACGAGACCTTTCGACACTTCTGCACATGTCAACAGAAGGAGAATCCATTCCGATAATAAGGTAATCCAGCGTTTCCCAAACTTTTCCTATGACAGAAACACTTCACAAATCCTGAAATTTTCATGGAACACCTTGGTTATTTTGTAATGTATTCATTAATAATTAATTCTTAATTTAGCTGATTTTTTATTATTAATTAATAATTAATTAAATTTGGCCCAGCGGAGAAAAAAAAAGCACCAAAGAAAAGCAATTTCTTTGGAAATGAAAATTGCAATTTTAGATCGCTTAGCAAAAGGAGAGGGATCTATGGTGATTGGTAAACATTTTAATTTAGGCGAATCTACTATAAGAGCAATTAAAAAGAATGAAGTTGCAATAAGAAAATCTGTCATTTCTGGCACAAAACTAAGTGCCAAATTATCATCCTACTCAAGAAATGCTTCATTAGAAAACACGGAACGAGCACTCGTAATTTGGATTGAAGAATTAACTCAAAGGGGAATTCCTATAAGTGGTTATTTAATTAAAGAAAAAGCTCTTCGGTTTTATGAACAGATGAAGCAATTGGAGCCGTCTACTTCCACTTCCCAGGCTGATAAAGAATTTTCAGCTAGCAAAGGATGGTAAACCAGGTTTTTAAAAAGGAATGCACTTCATAATGTGAAGATTACAAGCGAGGTTGCAGCAGCAGATGAAGAAGCAGCCAAAATTTTTTAAGAAGTTAGCCAAAATTATTGAAGATGGTGGATATTGTCCCGATCAAGTCACTGACGAAACAGGGTTGTTTTGGAAGAAAATGCCTAGTCGAACTTGCATCGCAAAGTCTGAGAAAAAAGCAAGTGGGGTTAAAGCAAGCAAAGATCGAGGAATGCTGTTACTTTGTAGCAATGCAATCAGGAAATCGATGTTAAACCCCTCCTAGTAAATCAATTTCTAAGACCACGTGCTCTAAAAGGCAAAGATCTAAAACAGCTGCCGGTACATGATGGCTAATAGAAAGTCCTGGGTAACAACTGCTGTATTTACTGAATGGTTCAATAATTGCTTTGTACTAGAGGTGGAAACATACATAAAGCAAAAAGCTCTCGATTTTAAAATTTTATTACTTGTTGACAATGCACCAAGTCATCCGCATTTAGAACATCCAAATGTGCAGGTAGTGTTTTTTCCACCCAATACAACAAGCATTATTCAGCCATTAGATCAAGGCATAATTGCTACTTTTAAAAAAATATTACGTTAAGCACACTTTTCAATTTATATTGGATAAACTAAAAAATGAATCATTAATAGTAACTGGCGTTTGGAAAACATTTTCTATTTTCGACTGCTTAAATCATGTTGCATCTGCTATCACTGAAATAAGACCATAAACTTTAAATGCTTGCTGGAAAGCAGCTTGGCCTGGATGTATTGCAAACAGTGCAACCATGCAAACATCTTGTGGATAATGCCTTAAGTGACGATGATATTATTGGATATTGATTAACTTTAGATATCGTTGAAGATCCAGAAAACGATAGTGAAGCGGAAGAAAAACCTTCCCCCCCCCTCACTGCAAATATAATTTGAGAAGGTCTTGAACTGTGCAATACATTGGAAAATCATTTTCTTGTTAATGTCACAAATTCTGAACGAGCCTTTAAATTCCAACGTGAGCTGAAGAACTGTATGTCTGGATATCGCGAGCCGTATAAAAAATTAGTGAAATCATCATCGCAACGTTTAATCACTGATTACATTGTCAGAAGAAAAAAATCAGTACAGAAGGAGGGTGAAGGTAATTCTGTTTGTGAAGAACCATCGCCTTTACTTTACTTATGCGCTATCTTTTCTGGTGTTGAAAGTTATTTTGCACCAGTTCGGAAGCGTTGCCGAATATTGTCTAATAGCAATGATAATTCTGATGACAAAATGTTAAAAAAAAAAAGTTACTTTTCAATAAAATTAAATGAATAAAGCTTTAAAACAAACTTAGGCATTTTTATTTTCCTGAATTTTCATAACTTTTTTTTATGCGATTTTAGGTTTATTTTAATTCATTGCTTCGGTGTTATGCGGTTTTAGAAAATTATGGAACGTATCCCTGATTTTTCAACGTAAGTTAGACCTTTTTTGTGCGATTTTTTATATGTGGTTTTCTGTGGAACGTATCTACCGCATAAAAAGAGACCCAAGTATATATAGCTTTTTCCAAAGAAGGGAATGAAAGGTAGTAGTCCTCATTTCTGTTCTCTTTAAAACTTCAACAGCTAACTTTACTGACTGGAAGGCCAATGTTAATTAGCATACTCCATATGGATTCTGCTACTCTATTCACAGTTGGTCTAGCCAATATTTTGGGAACACACCGTGGAAAGGTTTGGAAAAATTCTTGATATTTCCAGAAAATTTGATTTGGTCGGGCATAGAGACTTGCATATCAACTTCAGGTCTACTTTCCACCTTTTACAGTTGGATTGCCAATTTTCATCTCCCATTCTATTTAAGTGATTGGATTCTCTTAGATTAGTTGTGCTTTACATTCTCAATTACTATCTTCTTCTTCTACGCATTATTCCCGCTTCCTATGCAGGGTCCGCGTGTTACTTTAGATGCGACTTCTTTTTTAGTACTACTCCCAACTGACCTGTCGCCTGGTCTGCCGCTGAGGGGGGGGGGTATATTTTTGGCTGTAGAGGCGTATGTTCACAGGGCCTGTTTGCAGGATGAAAAACGCCAGATAAACTGGCAGAAAAAACCCTACTGACTGCGCCCAAGACCGGCTAACTTGGCTATGCCTGAGGAAGATTCTCAAATTCCTCACGTCTACAATGGGAATCGAACCTGGGACACTCCTTCCCCAGGCATATGGTTGCGAAGTGCAAAGCCACTAGGCTAACTGCGCGGTCTCCATTCTCAATTACTATCAGAAGTTCTTTTCTGATATTTTTGTTTTTAATATGATTTTGGCCATTGGTGACATCTCTTCATTCTAATTTTCCTCAGGAAAATTATACCTTATACCTCTAGTTTTTGATCAGTCATATTCATTTTCTATATTCAAAGCGTTGTTTCATGAACAGTTTCCTTCATCAGATTTCTTTGTGTCTTAGTCGTGTACTTCCTTTGCATATGCCCTTACCTGTATGCATAATCAGTTTTGCTGATAATTCACTCCATCTTTTTCATTTGGTAAAATAGTGCTAAAATGTCTTGAAAGTCATTTAGAATTTGACCTTTTGAATTATGCAGTGTAGTCAATTTAAAATTTCATAATTGTCTAAGCATTTTTTGATCATAACTTATAGCTGCCTTTGCAGCCAGTATATTTAAGCTTTCAGGTTGCTTTTTCTTACTCAGCTGTTGAAATTTTTTCCATTGTTTTTACCTCATTTAATTTTCAAATTACTCCACACAACCATAGAATATTCTTAATTTTTATATCACATCTTTCATTCCTATTGTTGTGCTCATTTGATTTATGACACTGATCATGTGGCATTTAATTTCTAGCCTTAATGAGTTTGGTTTTTCATTTATTGCAAAGAGTATTAATCTTTTTGAATCTGAGTGAGGTTTGTTAAGATTATGGCAGACTGCAATGAAGGTCAGTTTGTATGCCTATTTTTAATACATTGCTTGTCTTATTCTTTTTGTTGTTATCGCTTGTCTTATTCAATCTGCTGATTGCTTATTTAATGGAATGAAAAAAAAAAAACCTTAGTTTCTGGAACCTTTCCACCTCATTCCCTTCTTCCTTCATTCCCTTTTCTCCAAGGGTGAAAAGGGAATGAAGGAAGAAATGAAATAATATATACATGATTGTAGATTAATTGCATATTTGATGTTCAGTTTGTAATTGCAAAAAATTGTTATGATTGCAGGATGGTAAATGTGGTTTTAACAGTCTTGATGTATGCATAACATGCCAAAAATTTGTCAGTTATGTTTATCCTTGAAACATTTTATTGCATAACAAAATATAAAGGATAAACATAATTCAAAGTGATCTAATAAAACTATGATAAAAGGATATTCAAGATTTCATGATTGTGTATGAAAGTTTATTATTTAATATTATGTTAATAATAAACATAAGAAAATATAAAATATGCCAATTATTTTGTCCAAAACATAACTGTATATGAAATATTTAAAAACAAATCTTTAATCATTGTCTGAATCGCCATTTTGCACCTCTTTATATTACCAAGTTATGTTTGATCCATCTTCTTTGCTTGAGTTGTTTAGTTGACATTTTATGATTTCACTTTATTCTCATAATATTTTTATTTCCTTTACATTCTTGAATCTTGTTAGATATGAACATTTTCACCATTATGCTATCATGAAATATAAAAATACAGTGACTTTTGGAAGATTTTCTCTCAGGTTTTTCGGCATGGGAAATCTTGACTTCACTAATTTTACTAAACTAGCTTTATGGAAATTAATTCTTATTATATAAATTACTGTCCCTCAAACACATTGAAATCTCTTTGTTCAGATGGTCAGTTGAATAACATTATTGTTAAATAGATAAATTTGCAGTTTAACTCTTCGCTTTTTCTTTCTTTTATTATTACATAGTATTTAATATGGAAGATGATTTCATACAGTGTGTAATAAGTAATAATGCAAACTATAAGTCCTTAACTCAAATATAGGGATGCTTAGGCTATTCATTTTACCCTGAAAGCATGTGTAACTCATTAGGTACCAATTAGGCAAGGCCTTCATTGTCCAGATTTCTGTGAACGAAGTTTTTAAGAGGGGGAAACTGCTTGAAATATAGTTTTCTTATATTTGCATCGATCTTTCACTGTACTGTAAATTGTGCATGTTCTTGATAATAGTCATCCTCCATCTTTATAAGACAGTCTTTCCTTATAATGTCATACTTATCAGAGTTCAATTTGAAACACTAATAACCTTAAGACAAGAATGAAATTAAGACCTAAACATATCCCCAGTCATCTGAAATATTGCTTCATTTTTAAACAAACAAATCATGTGTGCATTGATTTAATATGCATGGTGATTAATTGCACTCACCATTTTAGACATTGAGTGCAATTCTTTTCCCTTTAATGTGATTATATGGCAACATATTTCAATGTGTTTTCCACTTCACATGTTAATGTTGGTAATTTATCAGCTTATAATAATAATTATTACTTATGCATTTTAAAATATCCTACAGTGATATTTATAATTCTGTAAAATCAATTTGCAAACTAATAAATATTCTAATTCCCTTGCTAAAATAGACATACTATGGATGGCCTAACAGAGCTGTACAATGACTTCATCAGAGCTTATCTCGATGTCTAAAGTAACAAGAAAGGAGGAGGTTGCTCTCAAAGAAGTCCAAGATCTCAGGAATCACAAAAACATCCTTGTCAAGTTCAAAATTCAAGCAATAAAGACATTGAGTAACAGTACTTTGAAAAGCAAGGCAAAGACAAAGAAAGCAGGCATGCTATGATTTTTGTCCATCTTCTATTTGTATAAATAGTATGTAGGTTTGTTCGTTTTTAATATCGAATTAGACGAGGGGAATAAATATTCTTAGCAGTTGAAATCACCAAATATGTTTTGAAGACATACGAATTGTTTAAGTCTTGCATGCCATATAGAATGGCCCATAAATTATAAATACTTCTTGTGAGATTAAACCATTTAAGTATGTAAGCACATTTGGTGTTTTCCTTTTATAAGAATATCGAAACTTAGCATGTACAAGCTCACATGTGTTCAAAGATTATTTCATACAGTATACAGATGACTGAAGGAATATTTCTCAAGATATGGACACTAGTCTTTAAAGATCCAGAAAGTAGACATTTCATGATTATCAAAGAAAAGAAATATAAACTTGCTTTGAAAAGGAGGCATCAAGTGCAGTGCCTGGTAACCTATTGATGCTGTTTATTTAATCTATAAAAATGCCAACAGAATTCAAGATTGTTTTTATTTACAAGAAGACCATACTAGCTATTTTAAGGTAATACAATTTTGAATAGTAGTACTTTGGATCAGTTTCAGTTGGCATTTGCAAGGCATCACAAAATTTTATGAAAAAAAAATCAATGTTATGTTATATATACCAGTGAAGGGCAGACAGACTGTGATTTGTTGCTTACTTACACAAATACTGCTAGGAAGTGGGAAGTGAGTCCAAATGGTTTTCACTGTGGCTTAAGAAATTTATTGAAACATACTGTTCTTGACTGAGGCATTGGATGTTTTTCTGGTTTAAGAAGCAATATTTCAAGGAAATGGGAGCTTCTAATTGACTTCATTTTGTCTAAATCTTCAGCGGTGATAAAAATCAGTATTTAAAGAATTATGCATTGCTAAAAAAAGACTGCATAGCTCAGAATCAACATCCTTTTGTAAGCAGGGAAACTAGTAATATAGTATATTTTATTAAAAAGAAACTAAATATAAAAAATAATTACTTCATATTCATGTCAAAATGGAAGAAATTTATTTAAGTCTTAGCAAATAAGTTACCTAAAATCGACCCTGGAGAATTCAGATATGTAGAATGTGCATGACAGTATGTACTCATTGTGCATTCTTATAAAATCAGGTTATTGGAATTATCTAAATACATAGAAATGCAGAATAAATTGATGGTGCTAGATTATCATTAAAATATTCAGTGTTGAATGAAATTAGTGCTTTTAGTTTTTGAGGCAGAAATTAATGTCCTCATCTAGAATTTACCAACCTTAATTTTTTTATGGGGGGAGGAGGGGAAAGCAAGAAGTATGATTGTGCAAAATCACGCCAAAAAAAACTGATTAGCATGCACATTTAAAGGTCGCATAATACAGAATTTAACATTAAATTGCTTAAGTATTTAATATAATTTTTCTTAAGGCTATCTTATTTATGTTGTTATAAACTGAAATGTAATTTGAATTCCTGTCAACAGTGTTAGGTGTATTTGAGAATTTTGTGAGAAGCAGAAATTCATCCGATTCAAGGCGTCATGGTTAAAAAAAAAATCATAATTAAACGATATTGCAGTTTAGTAGGTAGCTACAGTATGTATTGGGCATTACTAGGTCTGCTGACCATTAAAGGGTTTTAGTCTTGAAAACTGGTTAAATTGAAATTATTGACTTTATTAATATTAACTCAGTATACTTTTTTTTTGGGGGGGAAAAAAGATTCTTTGCTATCTCTAAGCTATTTTTGGATATGCCTAACACATTTGTGCTCAGTGCAGTGATTTTTGATTTGAACAATATCCTTCTCCCCTCCTTTTTCTGAGAAAACTTTTTCTAAAAGTTTTCTCAGAAAAAGGATAGCATGCAAATAATGCACAGTTATGTGCATTATTTGATTGTATGATTTATTTTAATAGATACAAACTAACAACAGAGTATCATAAATTACAACTGTCTCCTGTTTTAGCATCTGAAAAACAAGTTTTATTGACATTGTGAAAGTACCCTACTAACAGTTTTTGTCTCTAAAAAATTTCTAGCAATGAGTGTTTGGGATAAGTGATGAATGTGTATAAAGATGCTGATCCTCTTAACAGTTAGTTTATAGAGGAGAAAGAACGGTTAGTGCATAGTGAACTGTAAATGTGTGGTGCCAGATTAGCAAACTTTCAGAATTATGCAAGATGTGGATGCTTTCTTTTCTGCAATTTACTTAACATGAAAATTCACCAGGTAGCAAATGATTAAGATAAAAATACTTGATATAAATATTTTGGTGCTGCCCTACCTTTTGAGTTAGCTTTCATTGTGCTCTTTAAGCTTAAACAAATTAGCAGTTATCCAGAAAGATTAACCACCATTATCTCATATTGTGTAAACCAAGTACCATTCCTTTGTATTAAGGATAGATTTGGATAGTCTACAGTGATTAGAATTTCTTGACATAATACTGAAATAGGTTTATGAAGTTTAATAAGTCTGCCCTTGTGCAGAACATGGACTGAAAATTAGTCATAGGACTTGAATCACATAGAAGCAGTTTTAAATTTCAACATCTTTCTAAAGAAAGTAAGGATTACTTCATCTTATATTAAATCAGAACAATGGACTATGTCTAAATTGTGGAAGTGTGCCAAATATATGGTACTTCCCAGCTGCATGCTAAAAGAATCCTAATAGTGATATCATTCTACTGCTTTTCATTGACTGGCTGCATTAAGCTTGTTCTGTTGCATTAAAAAAAAAAAAAAAAAAAGAAAAAAAAACACAGAACATGCTTAATGCACTGAAAGAATCATTTTCAAATATTTGTTGTTCTAAATATATAGTAGTAAAACTTATTTATTTTACATCTTGATTTTGTGTTATCACTCATACTGCATGCCAGAAGAACTGCAGAAAAAAATAAATTTAGTTTTTGCTGTGGAGTAAACATCTTTTGGTTGCGTTACGCCTCCAGTAAGTGGAGGAATAGCTTGGCCTTTTCTCTGAAGATTGTGAATGTCACAGTATGAAGATGTAGTTACAGGAAGGTAGCAATGTACTGACCAGATTCTACTGAACTTTGGTCAAAACTCAGATTGAGTGACTAAAACATAAGCCCTTTTCCATTTTTGATTCCCAGGCTTAAAACCACTTAGATACCACAAGTCATGCATTTTTCTTTGGCTAGTTCAAGAGTAATGCAACTTCCCTTTTAGGCCCATTATGTGAAGTCACAAAACTTGTAACATTACAGCAATGCTGCTTGGAAAACTGAATTAAGAATATAACCAATGACTTCTCCAATGAATACAATCCCCAGCTTTTCGGTATGTTGAAGGCTGTTCCATAGAATAAATGGAATAAAAAAAAAATAAAGAAGCAAAGAAAAGTTGATTTGATAAGCTGAACTGAATGTGGCTATTGATCAGCAGCCACTTTGTGTTCTTACACGATTAAAGGAAAAATTTGAGTGGTAGTGGTGGCCAATTCACTGGAGGTGCCTGTGAAAGTACCTAAAATTATAATGAAGAAAACATTTTTTTATGAGAAAACATGGATTGGAGTCCACATGAGTGAAGGCTCATCAGTTAAGCAAATTGCTTTAAAATAATCTTTCACAGCTGTTTTTCCTATATACCAGTGTTTCTCAAACTTCAGATAACTGCGTACCCCTTCTTAAATTTTCATTATTACCAAGTACCCTCTTATCAAAATAATAAATAAATAAATAAAGCATATTTCATTGTAAATGTCTATTTTATTTGAATTTATATGTTCATGTAAACAAAAATATATGATTTTTTAATAGAACAAAATTTGGAATAAGTTCCTCTTCATTTCCCATCCATGAAAATCCACATTTCAAGTAATTCATATCATACTTACGAAGATTTTTCATCTTCTTCCTAGTTGGTTCTCTAGAGATGTCAGGCATTACACCCTTATCAATTTCATTTGATCCAGATACAATATCAACATTTTCTTGTTGCTTATAGCTACTTGTATCTGCTATATTGCTCTCATTTGTGTGTTTTATATATTCAGTCTTTAACCAATGATCCATACTTAAGAATTTGAGAGCTAAAAAAATTACTGTATTTACTCGAATATAACTCGCACTTTTTTCCCAAAATTAAAGCTAAAAAATCATGGTGCGAGATATATGTGGGGATTTTTGGAAACTAAAGTTTTCAGAAAAAAACTGAAAATGGTGTGACTTACCAAGAAGCTCCTATTCACTATCGCAATTTTGGCATCAAGGACAGTTTCCTTGTGTGCATCATCAAAGTCATCAACCAAAATAAATTCATCTTCTTTCCCATTATTTCAATCAAAAATTACCAGTAATTTACAAGACTTGAGATACGTAATGAACATTCCTTCACATATGACTAATGAGAAGTATAATAAAAACAGACAGCAGTGGTAGGCCAGTAGAAAGAGAGAACAGCTATGAAGAAGTGCATATGATTGGTGCAGTATTAACAAAAGATCGCGCTAACCAAAGACAAGACAATCGGTGAGTTGAAATGCTAATTCTCTTCAACCAAATTCCATAATATCTGAAACACATTCACTTATATATTTCTTAGTTTTAACACATTCACGAAGGAGGTGGTGTCAAGCAAAACCATATGGTGCACCGGCAACATGTGGTTTGCTTGAGTCTATACAGCAGTTTCTGTTGGAGGGAAGATGCAATTCATTAGCTAGTGCCGTTTTATCCCAGTTGTCTCTAATTGCACTATTTGTTGAGAAATATATTACACAGACTGCAAATGTCTCTGTACCTTATTCAGTGATACAGTAAAACTACTTGTTTTTCTTGCATCTTCAGTATAATGATGCTGTTGGGGAGGGCGTGTTGTTTACCACAGAGAGTGAGTTACTATCTGTGGTAAATAGTAACTGATAGTAACTCGCAATTTGAGTAGGAGAATCATACATAATATATAATTTATTGAGAAATATATATGTTTAAAATAATTCTTTTTTTTTTTTAATAATGATTCCATGCATTAATGATGCATAGCTGAAAATTGCCACAATACACCCTGAAGACCTTTCGCATACCACACTTTGAGAAACACTGCTATATACAAATGACCTTCTCTCATTGACTGCTTGCCCCCACCTTTGGTTTGCCAATGGTACTTCACACCATTCTTCCTACCCTGGGTTTTTATTTTTATTTATTGAACCTACACATGATAATTCACAAAACCTATAACACAACAGTTCTGGGTAAGTAGTCAAGGAAAACTGTTCCAAAGAACAGAATTGGGAGAAAGAAGAGCAGTTTAGTATATTTTGAGAGCTGTATGTATAGATATGAAAAAACACAATGCAGAAACAGTATATGAAAAGTGATCAGAGGGAATCGGTGAGAGAGTGTTAACTATTAAACTGATTGCTGTCCTCGTCTGGATACAGTCAAGCTTCTTAGTGTGATTTTGAGTGCGCCACCTGACATTTGAAAACTTCTAAGGTTGGCCAGATATGTAGTGTTATGAATTTGAACAAGAGAAGTAGTGTTTATAACATTAATACATAATTTTTTTTGGAGGATTGGGAGGTTATGAATGTGGTGTTTGCTAGGATAGGCCAAGTGTGATTCAACTCAAAAAAGGTCAATTGTTTATATATGGGAATTGATTACAACATGCATCAGTTGTAATATTCAGTTCTACTGTTGATAATTCTTCCTGCTTTTTCCCCTCCTTTCTCTCGACTAAAGGAATTTGGAGACTTCGTTTTTCATTTCAATATGAAGCAGTCTTGACACAATTCATTTGGTCAGTTGTATTAATAATAATAATAAAAAATCATCTAATGCCTTTTTATTCCCGTATAGGGAGTAGGCGAGGCCATTTAGCCCTATCTAATTTTTGAAGACTGAGTGGGCAGTTCAATCTCCACTGGCAGCCAATAAGAGATAGCTGGCCCAAGGCTATCACTAATTAAGCGTCACGCAGTGAAGAGAGACGGCTCAACAAGTGCTGCATCTCGTGGTCTCCTGCCCTAACACAATATATTTAATGTCTGAAATAATGTGGGTTCCAAGGTCGATTTTCTTGAGTTTCCGGGAGAAAAAAACCCACTTGCCCATGCCAGAGGTCGACTAACTCGGGAACCAGTCGAAAAAAGGCCTAGAAAAATTTCCTCTAGTTGACGACTAGATTTGAAACAAAGTCTTCCTTCATGCGGTCAGGCGTCATGGTTTACAACCGCCACATCCACTGAGCTACACAGGTTCTTAATAGAGTATGATAATTAAAATGTCTGACCCAATATTTTCTGGAAAGCTTCTCTCTAAACTAAATTTTGTTCTTCTCTTTCCATATATATAGCAAAATTATTAAGGGGATGAGGAAACTTGAAGTTGCATCTCTTAAATTCTTACTGAGCAGAAGTATTTCATCATCTGAAGTTTTTGTGCACAGTTGTAAAATGGTGCATGTTGTGATATTTCACTGCAAAAATGTGTTCACCACTAGGTTCATGTCCAGATCATCACTGAAGGCATTCTGTAGCAAGCTTTTTGCATAGTTATAAAGTTATACGTGATTAGAAATAATTCTTGTTTTTATTGCATACTTGAGTTAGCAAACAGAAGTTATTAAGTGAACTTCATGATTAGGCTACTTGAGCAGATTTCACATCAAATTGCTTACAAAAGTATGCATACAGCTGATTTTATATATATATATATATATATATATATAGGCAGATAACTTCCCATCAAATGAAATGTGCTATACATCATGATAATACCAGTGCATTTTAATGTGAATTACCTACTTCCATATTAAGTAGCCATGAAGTTATTTACTAAAGTGGTTGCCATGATTAAGGTATGAATTATTAAATCACATAACTGCATTGCTGAAAAGACGAGTTAATTTTCTCTCTTTACAATGATTTCCTAAGATATATCTTGAATATCTGCAAATGTTTGCACTTATATTTGAGTATAGGATAAAAAACAATTTTAATTTCTTATCACATTTTCATGCAACATATACAGCAAACCATAGTTTACATTATTAACAGTTGAGGACTACTGAAGGAATTATTCATTCCATCATCATCAAATTCCTGCCATGTACCCTCAAGGGGTGTACAGGATATGATAGTAGTACATGAAAAATTTACATCATTACTAACTCCCTATCTGTTACTTGTCAAGACTCCAACATTATAAGATCTTATATTTCTATTGTCTAAGGCACTTTGTACCATATCAATCCATCTATATCTTGGTCTTCCTCTGGGTTGTTTTGCTAAGCTTTCATCGTCCATTCTGTTTAAGTGACCATACCACCTGAGATTAGCTCTGCTAACACATTCCTGGATGATGACAATGTCAAGTTCTTTCCTAATATCCTTGTTTTTAATATGATATTGCCATTGATGCCATCTGTTTACGCCTCTAATCTTTCTCAGGACTCTCATATCTGTTGACATTTTCAACGATTCTGCCTATTTTCATTGTCTTTATTTATTGCTGACCTTCATACCATATCTATTACAACAGTTATTCAATTTAATCAAGGAATCTTGCAGACTTGAAGCAGATTTATTTAGAGGTATAACATCTGCATTAAGCAAAGAGCTGACATTAACATCTCCAATTTTGATATCAGGTTTAATACCACTTTCCTTCATAACATGATCCATATAGATAATGAATGAAAGAGGGGATAATGTACATCCTTGTCTCATGCCAGATTTAACATTAAACCATCTTCCTGTACTTCTTTCAATCCTAACTGCTGATTTACAACTCAAATAAAGACTAAGTATTGCTTGATATAAATGTCCCATTGACACAATATAACTGTAGCATATTGAATAGCTTCTCTCTCGGTACCCTTTCATATGCCTTTTCCAAATCGACAAAACTTAAACACAGATCTTTTATATTCCCATGCTTTCTCAACTATTTGTCGTAAAGTGAAGATCTGATCCTGATAGTCTCTATTGGCCTGAATCCAGCTTGTTCTTCACCAAGCTTTTCTTCCACAATTCTTCTCAACCGTTTCTCAAGTATACTAGCATAAATCTTACCAGGATTACTCAGTAGGGAAATACCTCTGTAATTCTCACATTCAGTTTTATTTTCCTTTTTATATATGGATACTATGAGAGCTCTACTCCAATCATCGGGAATTCGTCCCTCTGTCCAGGCCTTCTGAACTATGTAGTGCAGTCACTTTATGACTTTTATACCTCCATTACTTGAGCATTTCTGGTCAAATATCATCTACTCCTGCTGCCTTTCCACATTTCAAGCCTTTGGTGGCTTTTTCTATTTCAAGTATGGATATGTATTCCTGACTGTATGTATGCTTGTTGAGTGTTTTTTACCACTGTGCTGTCACTGCTTGTTTAATTTTAACAATTTTTCGAAGTAATTACTCCATACTTCAAGGATATCTTTTTCTTCTGTTTTCATGTCACCTTTATCATCTCTAATTTCTTTTACAGCACTCTTTCCTCCAATTCTGAGCTTCTTCAACAACCTCCAGAATATCTTGCCATCTTGATATTTATTTTCTATGTTCTTGCCAAAGTCCTCCGATGACTTTTGTTTAGATAGTTTTATACAGTGTTTAGCTTTCTTACATTTGTCTCTGTATTCTCTAAGAGCACAGGCTGACTTATTTGACAGGAACTTTTGATATGCTTTCTTCTTTTACTTCTTGTGTCCACCATGGAGTTCTGATTTTTCTATCCTTGAAGACAACCTCACCACATGCCTCTCTGGCTGAATCAATCAGGGTTTTCTTCAAGGTTTGGTTCCTGTTCTCAAACTCTTTTCTTTTCTTCAATAGTCTGTGTATTTTAGTCTACAGTTCACATCTGAGCGCTGCTCAACTTTTTTTCGTTTTAAAACTTTCTTACATGTTCATCTTTTCAATATGAAATTCAATTTTATCCTGCTTAAGACTAAATAGTGATCACTCCCAATTTCAAATCCTCTGTACACTCTGGTGTCCTGCACCAGGGAGAAAACATCACTATCAACAGTAACATAGTGAATGAGACTTTTCTTATTCCTTGCCTCTTTGTGCACATTTTTATGTTGGAACATGGTGTTAGTAATAACCAGTCCATGTCCTGAGCAGAAATCCAACAGATATTTGCCATTATTATTAGCTTTGCTCTTTTCTCGAAATTTTCCCAAAACATTTTTGTATGTCTCACATCACTTCCTACTCTGCTATTTAGATCCCCATCAAGGACCAACTTTTCCTTTTTCATTGTGTCAGTAGCTTTCTCTAGAGCCTCGAAAAATTCTTCTACTTCTACCTTAGTAGAGCCTTCTATGGGACCATAGGTACAAATAAGTCTCATTGTCCAATTCCCCATTCTGATATTTGCCCACATCACTCTACTTGAGACTGCTTGCCATTCAAGAAGATTAGCCTCGTATTAAGTGTTGAATACTATGGCTACCTCTTCTTTTCCTTGATTGTCATTGCCTGAATATAATATTTTGTATTTATTGCTCAGAAAGGTCTCACCAGTTTTTGTTTCAGTCACTCCCTATTATATTGTTCTGGTACTTATCTAATTCCTCAGCTAGCTCCATTTGTTTGCCATTCAGGCTTGTTATGTTGGTAGTACTGATCTTCAACTCTGGTGATATTCAGTTGGGGTGTGTTTTAGGGTTTGTTCCAGTAGCTGACTTTTCGTTGTTTGCTCTGGTTCCCTGGCGAAAACAACAGGGGGTGGTTATTTTTTACTTCAAAATTATGTTCTACTTGAGTTTCAGGAAGTATCTTAGAAAATGTTAACTTGTCCACATTAAAGGATATGTTGCAGGGACTAAATGGAAAGGTAATGACAAGTCTTTTATTGAACAGGTAAGGGGAAAAGCCTTGGGGGAAAAATATATGTGAAGGAGTGAGGAGCTTCATTTAATCCTGAATAGAAAGTTCCTCTATATAACTAAGTCAGTATTGATGATGCCTTTGATTGGAAAGACTTGGTTGCAAATTCTGTCTAGCATGTGAAGAATCCTTATAATAGCTTTACAGCTGAAGGTCTCATGCAGAGGTGACATGGTTTTCCCATCCTGCAAAATAGGGAACTTGGCCAGAATATAGCATACAAGTTACTGACCTCAATACACTGGCTTCATAGCCTCTGACCATAATTCAAAATATCTCAATTCTTGACAGAATCGAGCATTTTTAAATTCACTTTTTCAATATTGGTCATATCCTCAGTAGGTAGTAAACATGTATGTTACTGTGGGATTAACATTCTGGAAACCTCCAAAGACCAAAAAGTACTTTCAAACTGTTGACTTTCAGAAAGCAGAGTTGTTGGTATCTCAAGAGACATTGAAATTCAATCATCTGAAGTCATTCATAACTACATACCACAGTAGGATTTCAATTCATAACCCACTGGTTGGAAAATACTTTGCTAGTCAAGCTGGCAAGTATGATTGACAGTGAAAGATTTTTGGCATGGCATCCTAAACATGGAAATATATGAAACAGAAATTTCATATATGAAATATATGAATTTCAGGTGTTAAATGACATCTTAAGCAGATATATGAAAGCTTCTCAGGAGGCTGAGGTAGCTTGTCTTTGTAAGTTAAAGATGAAAATAATCGTTAACTTACCTTGAGAAAATATCACTTTTTGTAGCTATTATCTAAAAGAAAATTTAAAACTTAGGACATACACATTACAGTTTTAGTTTAGAATTTCAGCTGCTTTTAAAAGGTTTTTAAAAATTAATATTAAAAAATTTAAAAAAAATGAAAGAGAAAAAACTGTATAGGATAAAGCAATGAAGTTTAATATATATGTGTGTAATATCCACAAGTTAATAGGAGTTTGCTGTATTTTTGTCAGTTTTTTAAAACAATACTGATTAAAAATAAACTAAAATCGGAGGAAGAAAAGTGTTAAAAGTAATGAAATTTAATATGTTGTCTTACCATAAATACTGTTACAACTTCCACACAGCCGCACTCGCACAAATCTGTGAGCAGCACAGAATTGTGCGAGCCTGGTTCTGTCAGTGACTCTGTGTGCAGCCAAGATTCTCATGTTTGACTAGTTGTGCAGGTTAACATGCAGTGTGGAGATTATGAGAAATGTGTAGCTGTATTAGTATTTCACATGATTGCAATGTAGTGACCTGTTCAACCCGCTAAAAACACTTGAAGTGTAGGATGTTTACACATCAGACATAACCATTATAATGATGCAGAAGATATATCCAGCTGCCAAAGAACACATAGACTATGCTGTATTAGGATGCAATAGCTTATGAAGGCTGTAAAAGCATGCCTCTGCCATAATCTTGTGAGAATGCAGAGTGCGATGTCATGAGATGAACATTTCACAGAGAATGCCATATACTAACTGATAATCTGTAAATGAGGCACTTTTGGAAGTATGCAAATAACAGGCATAGAGATATCCTTTTCACAAATGAGATTTTCACCATTGAAGAGTCGAACTGCTATGGTGATTGGGTATATTCCCCAGATGGTCGCACAGTGCATGCCATAGCACTCAGGATTCTGAGATGTCATCATCCTGCATCAGTGATGGTTTGATGGGGGATGATGTATTGGAGGTATCCAAGTTGCTTTTCTGCATGAAATGGATCCAAACCTCTGCCAAAGTGTATCAAGACACTGCTGAAACCTGTGGTACAGCCGCTGAACACCTTGTTTTACTGTAGGCAGTGGACCGTCTAGCAGGACCACACAACGCTTGTTGGAGGCAAATGTGCCCGACCACATATCACCATCTGATTGACTGTCTGGAAGTCCCAATCTAAATCCCTTGGATGTGAATTTGCAAATTGTGGACAGATCTTGAGAGAGTAGCTTGCACAAAACAATACTCCAGCATCGCCAGCCTGAAGGTGGATTTGGTACGAGCAGTGGCAGCGTTGGATGTTGTGCTTGCTGCCATCGATATGTGACCTCACAGATTGACCTTAGGTTTGCATGAAGGCAAAAGGGGGATGTTTCGACCATTGAGTGCTGCAATATGCACATTATACATGTGGTTTGTATATGCTAAAAGCTGCAAGTAATTTATTGGAAGATTAAAGGTTTGTGCTGTTGTAACAGCATTTATGGCTAGAGTAGGTACCTCTGGTGATGACAAACAGGAGAACTCAGTGGTTTCCAAGAAAGTTGGGACTAAAATGCTGCTTGCTTCCTTCCTTTTATTAATATATATATATATATATATTCATTTTTAATATTAACTGACTTAAAACCCGAGAATTATAACAAAATGAGATTTATTTGAAAACGCAACATGTTTCGTCGAGATTGACTTCATCAGGCGTTAAGAACATAGAAAGATATTAAAAGACACTGAAAATAACATTGAGACACTCTGAAGCTATATAATTATAAAGTTATAATATTCGACTGTGAATTACAGTTATTATGAACTTGAGCTATAGTCCGTGTTAAAGTTCTATTGTTGTACACTTGTGCGTGTGTGGAACCACACGATCTCCAGTATCTGATAGTAGAGCTGAAAGAGTCAGGAAAATTATAGCTGAGATTATTGTTCATATGAAGCGGGTCTAAGGTGATTTCTTTTGACTCCACAATGCGGCGTTCCACTTCATCATGGCAAATGTGTAGGTTTGAAGTTGATGTCCAGTTTATTGATGTCTAATTTCAAACTTACACATTTGTCATGATGAGGTGGAACGCCGCATTGTGGAGTCAAAAGAAATCACCTTGGACCCGCTTCATATGAACAATAATCTCAGCTATAATTTGCCTGACTCTTTCAGCTCTACTATCAGATACTGGAGATCGTGTGGTTCCACACACGCACAAGTGTACAACAATAGAACTTTAACACGGACTATAGCTCAAGTTCATAATAACTGTAATTCACAGTCGAATATTATAACTTTATAATTATATAGCTTCAGAGTGTCTCAATGTTATTTTCAGTGTCTTTTAATATCTTTCTATGTTCTTAACGCCTGATGAAGTCAATCTCGACGAAACATGTTGCGTTTTCAAATAAATCTCATTTTGTTATAATTCTCGGGTTTTAAGTCAGTTAATATTAAAAACGAACATATCTCAACCCGGAGTTAATAGTAGTAGTCATATATATATATATCGGACCTATTTGCGATCATTTCATCTTAACATGTTATTGCCAATGATTTGTTTTATGACTTGACTAATAAGTTATTATGTATACTAATGAACTTGGAAAAGACCATTTTGGTATGAATTAATGAGAGATTTAAACTTGCATTTTCACTTTGAATAAATTGAGCTTATAAATTTACAAATTAGACATTGAGAGTTATCTTATCGATGTAAAAATGTTTTAATTTTAATTCCTTACAAAATATTGAATCAGAATGATTTTTTTAGGCACAAATCCACTTTAGAACCTCCAGAAATTATATATGAGAAAAACACAAATTTGATTTTATGATTTTGGCATGACCAGTAAAGTAATTTTCATAGAGCATGTTCGAATAGATACAGAATAAAAGTCATGTATTTGTTCCAAATTTTCCCATGAGGTGCTTGTTAATTTAGATTCAAGAATGCATAGGTTTTTCAAATGAACGGAATGTTTATCACCACATATAATTTCATCATACATTCACTTTGTCATACATTAGGGAGTTCAGCAGAGTTTTGAATACATTTTTATGCTGATAAATTTGAGGAGCTTGCTGGGCCACATTATCCATAGTTGAAGAATGCAATTTTTGCGTCATGAGACATTGTAAAATTGACATCAGCAGCTAAAAAAGCTTAAAATTTCTAAAACATTAGAAATATCACTATTTTTCATTGCTATCATGAATGATCTTGGTTTAATTTTTGAATGTAAAGCCCACTTTAAGCAAAGCAATGTACTGTATAGTTGAGATTTTTTTTTTTTTTTTTTTTTTTTTTTTTTTTTTTTTTTTTTCCTTTCATGATTTACTAAACTACATAAATGTATCCCGAAGCATATTTTTTTTAGTTACCTCAGCTGAATTAACAAAATCATTTATTATTTCATGACACCTCCAATGAGTCTTTGGACTCCTTGGAGGTGTCATGAGGGAATATTATCGTTTTATCAATAACTATTCGATCCTGTAAAATCATTGATTTCTGGTTCCTTTACAAAGTCAGCTTCTTTTTCTTGTATCAGTGATCCACCCAGTGGCACATATATCCTGAATGTCAAGATACTAAAGCAAGAGTCCATAACATCAAAAATGTCTATTTTTTTTTTTTTTTTTGTATCTTCATTCTATAACACATACTTGGCAGACTTTGCAGATAAGTTTTCAGGACATTAACTAGGTTTCTAAGAAGCCAGTTTTGGCCACAATGCCACTAAACTTAAAACATAATCGAAAAAGGAAATGAGGTCATAAACCAATTTTTCAAGCAAGTTTGCCAAACCTTAATGGGTATCATTCCTCAAGTCAAATGATTGGATGATAAAGATGTTTCCTTCCTTTATTTGTAAAAGCCATTTTGCTGTTTAACATTGTAAATAGGTAATTTTGCACTTCCTGAATTTTTTAATAACATCTTTAACATCCATTGCATTTTATGCATCCTTTAGCAATAAAATTTTGCCTGCCCAAGTCATTGCTTTCTCACTGAAGCAATAACCATGCTTCAGCCTACACTTAAAACTTTAGTTACAGCTGTAGCAAAGACACTCATCATATACAATAATCTTTTTCTCACAAAAGCCATTATACAAGATTTTCTGTTTGTTACATGCATACATGAGGCAGTCCCTTGATATCAATCATTCCAAAAATTGTGCTGTTGGTTCATCAACATGAACTTCGCCTGACCAATCCATTTTCAATCCCATTACTTATTCAAGTTTTGCACAGCCTGACAAAAAAAGTGTCTACATTTGCATTCAGTCCAGTCTTGGCTGTTATATTATTCATTATTTTTTTTTTTTCTTTTTTGCTCATTTATGATATTAACTATTATTCATTATGACTATTTTGCAGGAAGCCATGTCTCGTTACTCAAGACCACCCAATTCATCACTTTTTATTCGCAATGTGCCTGATCGAACAAGACCAGAAGAACTAAGAAGACTCTTTGGTAAATATGGTCCGTTAAGTGATGTTTACATACCCTTGGACTATTATACACGTAGACCTCGGGGCTTTGCTTATGTACAGTTTGAAGATGTCAGAGATGCTGAAGATGCTCTATATGCTTTGGATCGTACACGGCTTTATGGAAGAGAATTGGAGATTGAGTTTGCCCAAGGTGACCGGAAAACTCCATCACAGATGAGATCAAGGGAAGGGTCTTCTCGTCGGTCTCGTTCCTCATATAGTGGCGGAAGGTATGATCGATACAGAAGCAGCCGCAAAAGATCTCGCAGTAGATCACCATATTCAAGAGATAGGAGCCCTGTTTATGCTCGTCGGAAGACTCGTTCAAATAGTAGGTCCAGGTCACATACACCTAGATCTCGCTCCCGATCTCGTACGCCAAGGGATGGATCTCCATCAAGAGAAAGAAGCCAGCGGAGCATGTCTCCACAAAGTTCACATTCCAAATCACGTTCACGTAGTCCTTCACACAATCTTGATGATGGCATTTCTCCACGAAGTACACATTCCAAATCACATTCGCAGAGTCCTCCTCGCTTGGATGATGGCAAGAATCATTCAAGAAAGTCATATGATCATTCATCAGAAAATTCAGATACTGATATTGGCAAAAACTAAAGACACTTCATTTATTATGTTCTTTAGCTGTGGAAGTTTTTTTCCCCCCTTAGAATATAAAATATGTTTTAGCAAAATCAACTGATAGATAAGAGGTATAAATCAACTGTCTACCACTTGTCTTTATCTTGCTTATTAATGTATCAATTTCTTATACAGTTGAAATAAATCTTGACCTCTGGAAATGTTTTTGTTTGTTAAAACACTCATGACTAGAAAATAAATATTAACTTAATCTTTCGTAGTTGGTTTGTTTTTTTGTCTTAGGATTAGAATAATCCTTTTGTGATATTTGTCATCCATGAAAGGCTGTGTATAGTCTATAGTGTATTTATGTAATGGGTTATATAATCTGGACATTGCTGTGGAGACCAAAAACGGAACTTTGTGTTTTTATTTAGTTATTTTTAGGCTTCAGTTATTTGGATAGTTTCACATTGGATGATGACTAAAGACGTTCATGAATATTTGTGCATCTGCTATGGATCATGTCTACAGCCTATTTGTGAGAATGATTCCAAATAACAGACAAATGGGTTATTTATATTGATGCACTATGGTTTTTAAAAATCTTATTTTGCACAAAATAATACTAATAGTGAATTCTATTTTGTTCTGTTTGTTTTGTGGGAGTTTAATGTCACGTAATTCATTCCTAATAACTAATCCAGAAAGTTTTTGGATTCTGTAGCTATGAAATTACAGTGTGAAAAACTTAGACAGCATGTAACTAAGATTATTTCTTATATCATTGACTGGGCTCAGAGGAATTAATTAAGAAATACACATCCTTGTATTTGGTTAAATGTAAAATATAATGTACAATCATTTATAATTAAGACTACAAATGCATATTAGTCAGTTTAACTCAATGATATACAGTATAGCATCTTATATTTGCCATAATTTCTCTCTTTCATCCCTTTGATTTTTATCTAAAATTGTAGTGCATCTGTTTATAGAATTTTTATTATTTTTTAATAGCATATTTCATCATTGATTTGGTATGCATGTTACACAATCGTTATATGGATAATTTGTTGACCCTACTCTTTGAAAACGGATCAAAGATCTTTCAAAGGATTTTAAGTGTGTGATAGCGATGGTCTTATGCTAGATGCCCATTTATACCCATATCTATCTACAGACCCACAACCTCTATATATATATATATTTGTGAAACAATTGCTATGCATTTCATCTCGGATTTACATTAATTTTTTTTTTTTCTTGTTCAGATGGAGTAAATGAAATTTGAGTTGCTTGAAGTAGCCAAGAGGGATAGACGTTGAATACTAATATTTTGCAAGGAAATCGCAATCTAATGCCTGTCCTAATAATTATGGAATAAACTAACACTTTTAAATGAACTATTTCTATATAAATGAATACAACTGCTGGAGTAATGATTCTGCTAACGAATGGCAAACAGAATCGTGTCCTTTGTACTCGAAAAGACCTTTGTGTTGGATTACTTAAAACAATGAAAATCATTGTGGATATGAATCCCACCTTGGCATAGACGTTTATAAATTTTCTAGATGAGCATATTTGCTCTGAGTTTACAGAGCTCGTCTTAATTGTAAAAAGTAATGAAATGGTTTCCATAAGTCACGGTAATTTTTTTAAATATTTTTATAACCATTTGTATAACGATTTAATTCCCTTAACAAATTTTCAACTCAAAACTAATTAAATCTCTTAGTTCCATAAGATTGCACAGTGTAGCCAACTTCAGTGCTCTTATAATCATGGTATTGATGAATACAAATATGTGTCAGAATTCTGGATTTAGGAAAAGCAATGGTTTTAATTCTATGTGAATTAACTATTAAATCAACGAAGTAGCTTTGAGTCTGTCCTAAGAAGTGAATATCTAAAACATATTTACGAATGATAGCACAATTTTTTTTTAATTTCATGAAGCTGCAGACAACTAAAACTCATGAATTTTAAAATATTTTGTGAAAAATGTACTATTATTTAAAATGAGTAAGTAGAAATGAATTCAAAATACATGTAAATATTGATTTTATCACTAGCCAAAATGACCACACAATAAATTATAAAATATTTTATAAAACATATACATCAAAATTATAAGCTTCATATGCATATTATAATATTTAAATATATTAACTCCAATGGACATTTTGCATCCATGTAATAATTATTGATGTGTATATCAGTTCATTAGTTAATATAGAATATATCACCCTCAATCAACATGGCCATCCTAATAATTTGTAGTCCGCTGCTGTTTGAATGCTGTTAAGTACATCGGCAGCTGTTTTACCTGGAAGTTGGTGAACCAGTACTGGCAAAATGCAATATCACCAGAGCAGTTACACACACACCATTGTGACTGTCCCACATTGCATTGAAGTATTCCAGCAGGATAATACATCGTACCATTTTGCTGGTATTGTCAAACTCAACAGACTTCCATTTTTAGCATTCACATAGTGCAGTTATCATGGATCCAACATATTCACAGGAAAACATCTCCGATATAATTGAAGGCAGTAACCTGTTTTGGGTGGGTGTGTATGTGGGTGAGGCTTGTTTTCACCTGCCATCCACAGCATAATTAGAAATGAGATTCATTAAAAAAAAAACGGCCTGAACGTTTGCACCAGAACTGATGCCTGTCTGTATATATTCTCTTCACTGGTCTATTCAACCCATTCCCAAGAAGGGCAACAAGTCACTGCCATTCAACTATCGTCCTATCTGAAGTATTGGAAAAAAATCAATTCCCAACTCCTACGCTACCTCGAAGGCATCCGCCTAATAAACTACTGCCAGTATGGAGTCCGTCGCTGCCGATCAACAGGAGATTTGCTCTCATATGTCGCTCATCTTTGGAAAAATTCCATGAACTTTGGCGAATTTCAAGCGGTTGCACTTGATATCTCCAAAGCCTGGGACCAGGTCTGGCAGAAAGGCTTACTAAGCAAATTACCATCGTTTGGTCTGTCTCAGGACTTCTGTAGTTGGATTGCCAGCTTTCTGTCTCAACACACAGTGTTGTGATGAATGGTTCCTTATTCTCTCACCAACCCTCTTCCTGTTGTATATATGAATGACCTCCAACCAATACACAGTTTTGCAAATGAGAGCACATTGCACTCCTCCCTTTCATTTGATGAACCTTACTCTACACAACTCACATCACCCGCAATTCTGATCTCCAAGCCATTCTCCAATGACGTTTAGATAACCTCGTCAATTTCAATGCTAATAAAACCCAGCACTCTTATTTCTCATAAATAAAAAACCATTTTCTCCTAATATAATATTTTTGACAACACCCAAATTTCCAGACAATTTGAGATTCCTCTTCTCGGAATTACTGTGACATCAAACCTCTCCTGGCATAACTAACAACCGTTGCTTCTTTCATTGTTAACCTTATATACAAATCACAAATCCACCCAGCTATTGAATCTCAAGTGGTTGCACTTGATATTACCAAAGCATTTGACTGGGTCTGGCAGAAAGGCTTCCTAAACAAATTACAATAGTTTGGTCTGTCTCACGACTTCTGTAGTTGGATTGCCAGCCTTCTGTCTCGACGCACACTGTGTGGTGGTGGATGATTCCTTATCCTCTCAACATTCAACTATTGCCAGAGTTCCATAGGGTTATGTTCTCTTTCCAACCCAATACACAGTTTTGCAAATGACCCTACTCCCTTTCATTTGATAAACCTTACTCTACACAACTCACATCACTGCCCTCAATTTTGATCTCTAAGCCATTCTCCAATGGGGTTTAGATAACCTCGTCAATTTCAATGCTAATAAAACCCAGCCAATATTAGGAGAAAACAATTTTCTCCTAATATTTTTCACAACACCCAAATTTCCAGACAATTTGAAATTGCAAATCCACCCAGCTATTGAATACTGCTCTCACATATGGGGTGGGGCCCCCTAAGAGCTCCCTCCAAATGCTTGACTCAATACAGAGGAGAGCAATTACTTATTAATGACCCATCTCTTACCAACTCTCACACATACATACACTTTCGCACAGACGTTTGGTTTTCACAATATGTATTCTACAAATATTTCCATGGGAAATGTTCATGTGAAATAGCATCAATAATTTCCCCACTTAGTACTAATTTCATTGGAAGACGTGCAGCTGCTGCTCAACATCCCTTCACAGTGCACCTTGAAACCCCAGAACAAGTTTCTTTTTCTCCTCCAACCCTGTAACTGCTGTACTGTGGAACAATCTTCCCCTGCTGTATTTCCCAAGGAATACGATATACAGTCGTTTAAATCAAATGTAAACAAGTTCCTCCTTTCCCAACCCAGTACTAATACACGGTACTCATGTACTATAGGTTAATCAGTCAACCTCGTGTATGGGGTCAACAACAAAAAAAAAAGTATGATCAAGTGTAAGTATTGAATACCTTTACTTGGTGCCTATATTTTGGAGACTGATACAGGAGGAATATTGGATTGTGATATGAAACGCCAACATTCATTCTATCGTTGGATTCAGCCATTAAATTTTTCATCTACGAGGTAGGACAATATACTCTGCATCACGAGCATCGGTGAAACTCGGGCACGCACCATTGGTTTAGTGACTTCTACTCTGTATCCGACTCTTGAATACCTTAATTGCATAACTACGATATTGGTAGTTTCCTGGTTACTGCTGCATAGCTGTAGCATGGCAGTTCAGTCTTCTCATATGGAACATTGAACGGATCTGCTACCATCTTGGTCATTCGCCTCTGGATCCGTTCCATCTCAGAAATCCAGGTGGCCAGATCATTGTGATTCAAATGAGGCCTTATAAAGAGATGTGCTGTTTTAGCCACTTTTACTATTATGTCCTCTGAAGTACATTTCTATCAACATTGTACACAGCTGGTCAACGTTTTGCTCAGATACATAATCTTACTTCTTCACATTAAATTGATATCAGTTCTCTTTTTCCCACACTGCCAGTCTTTAAAAACCATCATGTAAAATTTCAAAATCACATTGACTATTGCTCTACCCAATTTTAATTTTGCATCATCTACAAACAACAATAGTTTTTCTCAGATCATTTCCTATATTGTTCATGTACAAATTAAATAGTAGTGGCCCAGGAACATCACCAGTGAAGCACGCCACTAGTCGGGGCTTTCTACTGGATTCTACTTCTGAATAAATTATCGTCTGATATCTCTCCATCCACCACTCTCTTATCCACTTTATGCCCCTCTCCAAGTGCTGCAATTTATTTATTACAATTTTATGCAATGTCCTGTCAAAAGCATTGCTTAGTCCAATAGTATTGCTATGTATACCCATTACTACTTCATCCAATTCAGCTGTCATTGTATTGAGAACAGTAAGTTACTTAAGCACAACCTTCCCTTCACGAAATCACTACCAACCTGTTCACTATCATGTTCCTAACCCCATTGCTGAATTTTCTTGTTAACCAACTTATTCAAAACTTTCCACTCCTGAGATGATTGGCCAATGCTTCCATTGCATAAAGGAGGTTACAAGACAAAACTATTTTTCCCCACCTTCCTCTCCCTCTACCAGCGCTGACTCAATCTAGTCAAAGGCACCACCAATTCCCTAGCACAATCTAGTAATACACGAGCTGATATCCAATCCAAATCTATTGCTTTCTTCACATGAAGATTTTGTAATTTCCTACATACCTTGAGCTAATCTACTTTTATATCCACATCAACAGAAATATCTTCAGTTTGCAAGGATACATCATCTAGGTGATCATTCAGTAATTCAACAACATGGGTTTCCATAAATTAGGGAACAAAGAAAGATCGCGATAATTTGAGGGGAGAAACATCTGAAAGTCAAGTATATTTATCTAAAAAGTGATGCCATCTAGTTATCGTATACAAATAAAGCGATGTCAGTGGTATATGCAAACGAGCCACAGGATAAATTTAAGTGGCATTTTGTTATGGTTTAACAAAATGCCACTTAAATTTTTGGTGAAACAGTTTATGGATTTCGCTACAAGACTATTTACATAAGGAATTCAAGTGGATAGCCATCTTTAGAATAAAGGTTGACCAATGTCAAGTGGCGGTAGCCAGATGGTTGCATATGAGTCTGCATGATTCATGCTGTGCAGCTAATTCCAACAGTCACAAAAACAGCATCCAGGAGAAGGGTCATTGGCTACAACTGCAGTGGGTGGCCTATATCCCTGATTATCAGCTTGCCAAAACAGGAGTACTGCCCCAAAACTGTTACAAGGACTTTGATGTCTGCTTCCACAGCACACAGAAGGCTTCATGAAGGTAGTTTATATGCTAGGCGACTGTCAGTCTGTGTGTCCCTGTTCCAATGCCACAGGAGAGAAAACGTTCGAAATGGGTCAGGCACTAAGTAAACCGGATCCAAGAAAAATAAGAGTAGACATTGTTTACAGCCGTGCCCCGATTTGCTCTACAAAGCAACAACAGGCGTGCTGTGATCCGGAGAGAAAAAGGGACACGTTATCATTCCTCTGATATCCATGAAAGGGAGACATGGTAGACGTGGGACAATGGGTCAGGAAAGCATCTCGTTGGGAGGGTGAACCTACCTGTATGTTCTTCCTAGCAGAACTTGAATTCTGCAACTTATAGAAACAAGATCCTAGAACACTACATTTGTCCGAAATAGGTACGATAAGAGTATCCTACAAGACGATAATTCTCCTCTTCATCATTGATCAAAGCTGGACCAATATTTTCAAGAAGAGGCTGTACATATGGGCTGGCCAGCCAAGTCTGCTGACCATCATAGTGAGCATGTCCACGATGCACTAGGGTGACATGTTGATGCTCACAACTCCCCTCCCAAAAACCTTGAGGGATTTAGGAGAGCTTTGAAGGAGCAATGGTTGTTATTACCAACTATGGTCCTTGACACCATGATAAATACAGTACTATGAAACATTGTTGTAGTGCTGTATTGCTGTAGGATGTGTGACTACATTTTTATTAAGGCAATGTGACAATCTCATTTCGAACTAGTTTGACTGTTGTGTTCGTGTACCCATTCGTTAATCAATTATACTATTAATTTCCAATTTTTGTCGGTGTTTATTTCAGAACTCTAACCATATTTCTTTTCACCGAATTGCATAAAAATGCATGATACAGTTTTTGAGTTATTGTGATTTTTTCCCTTTGTTACTTAATTAAGGAAACCAGTGCATTTCTTCAGATTAAATCACTTCTCTGCCATCTAGTCATCAAAATTATTCTACCAAGGTCATACTTTCTTTTACTTGCAACATGCTAAAGGAACCTTTCAGATTTTGCAAGTTTATTTTTCACTTGGTTAGACTATAATAAATAACCTTAAATCCAGAGTTGCCAAAAGGTGGCACACCTTTTGGCAACTCCTATAGGTAGAGATGATCTTGCTATTGATTCTGCCTGGTCTCTCCACATCTGGGCCTGGCTCCCACTGAAGAGACCTCAATAAAGATCGAAACTAGTCTGGGTAGTGGCCCTTCCCTTATTGCATAACATTATACATATCCACAAGGAGATGTGTTTTGTATTATGAGAGATACTCAGATAGGAGTGATGTAAGCTTGCTCCAGCTTTGCAACGAGTTTCCTTGTGTTGTACTACCTTACCCAGTCCTGAAGATACTCTCAGACACAAACTTTGTTTGCTCACACTTGGATAAAGGATTTAACTAAATTTATTATAGTCTAACCAAGAGAAAAATAAACTTTCAACATCTTTCTCTAAATCCAGAGTGATTTAATAAAAAAGGTGGCACACCTTTTGGCATTTCCTATAGGTAGAGATGACCTTGCTATAGCTTCTGCCTGGTATCTCCGGAGTGACAGGATTGATTAGAACGGACGTATTACTTTAGTCTTAAGCCTTATTACATTGCATACAAGGTTTCTCAGTAATCTCACATTGCACTGGTGCTAACATAGTGTGATTCCTACTGTCTCCCCCTCTGCACGAAATGTGCAAGAGCTCAAATGGCCAGCAGGCCCCACCCGCAATGAGGACCAGTGGTGGTATTAAGGTTTTATAGGGAGATAGGTTTCTAACTGTGGCTAAGTGAGATATTGATACTCCTTTTCCCAAATTAGTAGGTTCTAAGAAGACTTTGCTAGTAGACCAACTCAGTCTACAGGACATTTGCTGGAAGGCTTTAAGCCCTGTGGGATTATACATTACTAGTAGTCCGTCTAGGTCTACAGGATACTTTGCTAGCAGACCCCCGGCCCTGCGGGATTATTATACTGCTTTTAATCCATTTCTGCTGGCAGGAAATCGCCATTTTGATATGGACAACATCAAAGATCACATCCGGATCCTTAACAAGGAGCAGTCTCTAGAGGTACTCAAACTCAATAAGCAAATTAGAAACTGGGTGGCCAGCATTTATAAAAGAATATATTCACTCTAATAATCAGGATGGAGAGGAGGAGGAGGAGGAGAATGAGATCTCACAAGAGGATCTCATTGTCCTCTTTTGAGATCTCAGTGGTCCATTTGTCCTTGTCCCTTAGTATTACTGGTGGAACCTTTTCGGTGTTCCTTGGGACTTTTAATGTTGGTATGTCTTCATCTATCTGTTCTTCTATGGTTCTTCCTTTGTCACCAAAATCTCCCTGTCAAAACATCTCTCAAGGGGAGAACTCTAACAAAGGAAGAACCATAGAAGACCAGATGGATGAAGACATACCAACATTAAAAGTCCCAAGGAACACCGAAAAGGTTCCACCAGTAATACTAAGGGACAAGGACAAATGGACCACTGTCACAACAGCCCTTAGGGAACAGCTAAAAATCAAGATGAAGGAATCAAAATCCAGCCAGAAAGCCTCAGTCACTGAATATAGACAGCTGACAAGATTAACGGATAACAAGAGTCTTCCATATCATACTTTTACTTTAGCCAGTGAGAAGAATCTCAAGGTTGTGCTTCGCGGAGTGACCGAGGGTGTCACCTGTAAAGAAATCACCACTGATCTTATGAGTCGGAACCTAACACCAGTGAAAGTGAGCAGGATGCTTAGAGCAGATAAACGATCAATGCCACTGATACCCGTAGAAATTGATAAGACACAGAAAGAGATTTATGAACTAACAACGATATGTGGCCTCAGAATTTCTACTGAACCACTAAGGAAGAAGTCGACAGCTGGGCAGTGCCATAGGTGCGAAAGGTTTGGCCATGCCCAAAAACTTTGCAAGGTAAATTACAGGTGTTTAAAATGTGGCAAGAGCCACCAGACCGTCATGTGTACAAAACTAAGATCCACTCCAGCTAAATGCGCCAATTGTGGATGGCCTCACCCCGCAAACTACAAGGGATGCATTACACAACCAAATAACCGAGGGTTACGAAAAACTACCGTTCCAACATAATTCAGCGATACTCAAGACAGCTGTGCTAGTCACATCCCAGTCCAAACTATCTCTAGCCCGACAACTCAAGAAAGGAAACAAATGGCTAAAACTTATGCAGGGGCAGCACGAACAAAGGCTACTCCATCTCATGACCATATAGGCTCAAATCTAACATCAGTACTAACTGCCTCACTAGTTACCATGTTACAAGAATTCAGTATGACGAATCCTTTGCTGTCCTCCACGAAAAGATTCCTACAAGGTACCTACTCAATTCTGACAGCCCTCAACAATGAATAGAAGAAAATTCCATCCCAACTCTCTCATGATCACTGCATGGAATACCAACGGACTCAAAAACAAAATTCTAGAATTACAAGAATTCTCTCACAGGCATATTCCTGACATAATACTGGTAAATGAAACACATCTCAGACCAGCCAATAATCTCAAATTACGGAACTATACTATGAACAAAACAGATAGACTCACCAGCAGCAGAGGAGGAACAGCTATAAATATTAAAAACTACCTAAGCCCCCAATGTTCTTACCAATCCCCAAACAAAGAACCTAGAAATAACATGCATGGAAGTTCATACCAACAATGCTCGTAATATCAAAATCTATGCTGTATATAATTCACCCAGCATTCCATTGCTGGTATCTGACTTGGACTCCATTCTCGGCTTCACAGACTCTGTCATCATCATCATGGCTGGTGACTTTAATGCCAAACATGCACCCTGGCATAGCTCCACAATCAAACAAAGGTCGAACTCTAAACCATTACTCAATGCAACATTGTTGTAACTGGACCCACAAAGCCCACCCATCACAGCTCAACTGGAAGTTCAGATGTACTTGACATAGTTGTCCTCAAAAACATCAGACACCAATATCAGCTGGAAACAATAAATGAACTTTCGTCAGATCACAACCCTATTCTGCTTCAACTTGGTATACAAGAACAATTCTCCCTTCCCCACTCTTTCATATCTTGAGACAAACTCTCCAGAATCCTACCTGATCATTGGCCCAGTCCTTACTATTCACACTAAAGAGGAGATAGAAATGGCTGCAAACAACTTTACCAGTCAAATCAAAAATGCAATAAAGTCAATTACCCAAACTAGGCTTTTGATAAGGTGTGGCATCAGGGACTTCTCTACAATCTCATCACATTCAATATGCCTACTAATCTAGTTAAAATAATTTACTCTTACCTCAGAGACAGATACATGCAATTAAAAATAAATGAAACTGTATCAGCCAGACGCAAGGTTCTGTCTGGAGTGCCACAGGGCTCACTCTTGGTCCCCTTGCTGTTTTCTATCTATATTGCTGATATCCCTCAAAACCCAAGCTTAACAATCACTGCATTATATGCTGATGACACTGCATTATTATCAAGATCTCTCAGCCCCAAACTAGCTATCAAGAGACTCCAAAGCAGCATTCACATGCTAGAAAGATTGTTTATGGACTGAAGAATTCAAACCAATCCACAGAAGAGCTGAGCCATACTGTTCACTTGAAAAAAGCCTCAAATTAAGGAAGATATACATTTACTAGGTGTTTAAATCCCATGGCAGAATACAGTCAAATATCTCGGATAATTCTGGATAAAAAACTACAATTCACCCAACCATATAGAACACATAAGTCCAAAGCCATCCAAAGCAATAGCGCAGCTCTACCCCATGATCAACAGAAAAAGTAAATTCGATACTCAGAACAAACTGCTTATATACAATATGGTAATACTCCCAGTCATAACTTACGAATCCCCTGCATGGAGTCATACTTCGAAAACAAATATTCAAAATCTGCAGAGAATACAAAACAAATGTCTTAGAATGAGTTTCGATGGTCCGTGGTTTATCAGAAACTCCCAAATTCACAGAGACGTCAACATTCCCTATATCAAATCTCTCCTTCATGACCTAGCTGAAAAGTTCTTCATTAAGACAATTAATCATCCGAACCCACTGATCAAGCAAGCTTCAGACTATAATGAAGCAGATTTCTGCAAATACAAGAGACCCAAATCAATTCTATGCTCAGCTGAACACAGTTAATCTCACTGCCCTTTCAGGGCGAGCTTAAAGCTCAATAATTCTCCACCCAAAGAACTTACCTTTACAGATGGAGGGGAATATGAAAAGCATTTATGCTTCACCCATCAAAACAGTATCGTTCTGCGTTCTGCCTGGTATCTCCACATCTGGGCCTGGCTCCCACTGAAGAGACCTCAATAAAGGGTCGAAACTAGTCTGGGTAGTGGCCCTTCCTTTAATGCGTAACATTATACATATCTGCAGGATGTGTTTTGCATTATGGGAGATACTGATATAGGAGTGATGTTAGCTTGCTGCACCTTTGCAACGAGTTTCCCGGTGTTGTACTACCTTACCCCAGTCCTGAAGATACTTTCAGGCACAAACTTTGTTTGCTCACACTTGGATAAAGGATTAAACTATATTTATTAAAGCTTTCAGATTACTCTTGGCTTGCTCAAGACTCCTTTCATACTCTAATTTTGCTTTCCAAACCAGTCACTCTTTTTTGATGTGGGCTTTATACTATTCATAGGCTTGCTAATCATATTTCTCTTTGAATCTTCTCCACATGATTGTCTTTATTTTTTTACTTCTGCTTAAGGCTACAACTCATCGATTTATTCCTAATATATTAATTTCTCTTAACTCTAGGTTTGTAACCAGTTACTTCGTTCAAACATCCTTTTATCATTTTCTGTGCACCACATCTGTCCCCTGCATGTCATCCTATCACCCCATTCCTAAGTTTGCCATAGACACCAACTCTATATATATTAATCCCGTTTTTTACTGAAAATTGTAAGTTTTGCTGCCTCCCATTTCATCTGAATGATCACTCTCAACGATTCGGAGTAATAATATAGCCATCCAAGTTATAAGCAAATCCCCTGAGTGTGATCACAAGGTCAACACTCTAGATCCCCTATTACCTTCTATTACACGCTATGCTGAGGTAATGATTCCTTAGAATCTCCATAAATTACATTTCTTTCTACCCAATTTTTTCCTTGTTTTCTTATTCTCTGGACTCTTTCATCCAGTCTTGAACTTTTTATGTTTTTATCTTATCAACTAGCAAATAACTCACTTACATGAATAAAGAAATCTGTGAACACCTTTAAATCCCCTTAGGAAGGAGATGAGATTTAAAGTCGGTCGTATTAGTCCTAACTTTTTAGAGACTGAGGGACAGTTAGTCTTGATGGTCACCAATGAGACATTGATGTCTCAATGGTTATCATAATTGGTACTGGCTCAAGGCTATCACTAATTTTAAAGCATTCAGTGAAGAGAGACGGAAGAAGTGCGTCTATCTCTTGGTCCCCTAATGCAATGTGTTATATCTGAAATAATGTGGGTTCTAAGGTCGATTTCCTTCAGTTTATGCAAGGAGAAACCAGAGTTTCAGAGATCGGTTAACTCCAGAACTGCCCAAAGAAAGAGCACAAAAACTATCCTCTAGCCAGAGAATGCCTTTCTTTAACTGGTTTAGCAATATGGATGCACACAACATTTCCACAGAGGTACACAGGTATTCTCACTTTCATGAAAATCAGCCAATGACTTTTATTCTCTTATGCTGAATAGGTAAGAAATTTCAGCCATATCCAAAATTTGGAGACGGAGTGGGCAGTTCAATCTTCACCAGTAGCTAATCAGAGATATCTCTCCCGTGACTATCAATAATTATAAGCGGCATCCATGGAAGTGACACCTAACCCTAATATAAAATATTATTGTCTGAAAAAGTGATTTTAACTGCCGATTTTCTTCATTTTATGGGACAAGAAACCTGAGTTTCCAAGAGGAAAAAACCCACTTGTCTCTGCCAGAGGTCGAAAAATTCAGGAACCAGTTGAACAAGGGCTTAAAAAGATCCTGTAGTGGCACCTAGACTGGAAATTAAGTCTTTCTCTGGGAAGCCTAGCCTAGGAGATAGAAATGCCACTTCTACTGAACTACATAGGCCTCTTTTATCAAAACGTAAAATTGTTCATCTTAAAATAAATTTTTAATTTGATGATTTCACATGGCATGACCAAAAATGAACTTAAAATATAAAATACCAAAAAAAAAAAAAAAAAAATCGGCGAGGCCGTTTTAGCTTTATCTAACTTGGAGACTGAGTAAGCAGTTCAGTCGCCACTGGTACCCAATCAGAGATAGCTGGCTGAATGCTGTCACTAATTAATCGGAACACAGCGAAAAAGACGGCTAACAAGTGCCGCCATCTAGTGGTTCGTAACCCTAGCACAATATATTTAATGTCTGAAATACTGTGGGTTCTAGGGTCGATTTTCTTGAGTTTACGGGACGAAACACTGGAGTTTCTGTGAGGAAAAAAACCCGCTTGTCATGCCAGAGATCGACTAACTCGGGAACTAGTCAAAATAAGGCGTGTAGAAAAATTTCCTCTAGTCTGTGACCAGATTTGAAACCAAGTCTTCCTTCGTTCGGCCAAGCGCTCTGGTGTGCAAATGCCACATCAACTGAGCTACACAAACTAATACTCTGTACACCTTTATAGGGAGAAAGCAGGCCATTTTAGCCCTAACGTTTGCAGAGTGATGGGCAGCTCAACATCCACAAGTAGCCAATCAGAAAACTCATCGTCCAGTGAAGAGACAGGAGACGAGCGTAACCATCTTGTGGTGGTTCTTAACTCGCTAACACGTCTTATTGTTTGAAATAGCGTGGATGCTACGGCCGATTTTAGGATATAGAAGTAAACAAAATCTATGAATGGATACCAAAGTAGTTGGCTTGCAACGTTTTGGATTCCACAATGCTAGACATTTCAGAACACTGTTATCACTAACAAACACACGTACTAACCACAGTGATAAGTTTTAATACGTAAATATTTCATCCCAACTATCTTGGGACATCTTCAGTACAGTTATTCAAACAATATTAGGAATAGCATACAGTTAGGGTGCATGATTACAATGGAATCTCAATATGCGTGTTATAGAAGTAAATTAAAATATAACTGAAAAAAAAAACATATATAAAGAGACTGTTTTATACAATTTTGTATGACAATTTCCCATATTTGAGGAATAGTAAGAACGTCGTTGTGGTTTAAATTTGGTCTGTGTACTAGGGCTTCAGCACTTTCTTTATATAAACGTTTGTTTATATAAAGATCTATGTAAAAGTTTCGACTTTTCGAAATGGATCCTATGGTTTGTGTTTTCAACTCCGTGTTGAGAGAGACCAGATTTCTGTGGTTTGAAAAGACGAATGTGGTCTTGATGTTCCGAGATGCATTTCTGAACAGATCTACCTGTCTGTCCAAAGTAAGACAAATTGCAGGAGCATGGGATCTCATAAAGGCCAGGTAATATCAGAGGTGAGAGTTTGTCCTTAGAAGAAGGTAACAAGTTACAGATCTGGTTGATGGTTTTGTAAGTAGTGGCAAAATTGTATTTCTTCATAATTTTTGAAAGAGTTCGGAGATGCCTTTGTCATAAGGTATAGGAATCCTAATGGCTTCTTCTTGTCTAGGTTAATGTGTGGTTTGGGTTTTTCAACACGGAGTTGAAAACCCAAACCATAGGATCCATTAGGAAAAGTCTAAACTTTTACATAGATCTTTATATAAACATGAACGTTTATATAAAGAAAGTGCTGAAACCCTACTACATAGACCAAATTTAAACTGCAACGACGTTCTTACTATTCCTCAAGTATGGGAAATTGTCATACAAAATTCTGTAAAATAGTATCTTTATATATGTTTTTTTTTTCGATTATATTTTAATTTACTTTTTTAACACGTTACTGCACGCATATTGAGATTCCATTGTAATCATGCGCCCTAACTGTATGTTATTCCTAGTATTGTTTGAATTACTGTACTGAGAATGTCCCAAGATATTTGGGATGAAATATTTACGTATTAAAACTTATCACTGTGGTTAGTACGTGTGTTTTTATTGTGATGAAACATCATGAATTCATCACAGGTTTCATTATATAAAAATATATATATAAAAAGACTGTTATAGCTCTGATTCTGTCAGTGATCAACTCAGAAAATTGGACTAGAATTAGTAATATTTCAGATAATATTAGTTTGCATTTTGATAAATTAGATGACATCTACTATAATGTCTTCAAAATTGCCCATTGCCATGTGGTGAACCACTGATGACGAGCTGGTCGATTTCAAAAAAAAAAAAAAAAAAATCAGCCTTCCTTTTATTTATTCCCTTATAGGGAATAGGCGTAAACGTCCCTATCTAGCTTTTGGTGACTGAGTGGGCAGTTGAATCTCCACCGGTAACCAATCAGAAATAGCTGGCCCAAGACTATCACTAATTTTAAGCAGCAACCAATGCAGAGATTGGCAAACAAGTGCCACCATCATATGTTCTTTTCTGAAATAGTGGGATTCTACAGTCGATTTTCTTGAGTTTACGTGACGAAAAACACAAATCTGAATGCCTGAGAGAAAAAATAACGTTTGGCCTTGCCAGAGATCGACTAACTTGGGAACTGGTCGAAAACGTTCCCCCAGTCAACAAATAGACATTAATTTAAGTCTATCTTTGGGTAGATTAGTACAGAGCTACACAGGAGCTCTATTTCAAAAATAAATAAATAATAATAAAATAATGAATAATTAATAAAGTCAGTGCTAAGAACTGCTTACTTAATTTGAGGAATAAACAGCGTTGTAGGATTTATTCATGATAAATATAATAAATAACCTGCTAACTTCTTAATTCTCATAGGAAGTAGGCGAGGCATTCGTTATTCAGTTCGTTTAAATATGCTAACGCCTTTTATTCTCTCATAGGGACTAAGCAAGGTCATTTTAGCCCTGTCTTTATCTTTACCTGCATCCAATCAGAGAAAGCTGGCCCAAGACTATCAGGGATTATATATGGTAGCACTTGTCGTTTGACAACTGCTGCCATCTCGTTGTCCTTTATCCTAACACTATATTTGTTGTATGAAATAGTATGGATTCTACGGTCTTTTTATTGAGTAAGGGACAAAAAAACAGGTTTCCAGGAGAAAAAATCCTCTTGCCCATGCCAGAGATCTACTATCTTTGGAAATGGTCGAAGAAAGCACAAATAAGTTCCTTTAGTCAGCGATTAGAGTTGAACTTAGAAAGCTCTTTCTCAGGTGGCCTAGTGCTGTGAATGAATACGGCAATTCCACTGAGCTACATAGGCTAGTTAGTGTATTTTAAAATGTATGAAGCTGAGAACCGAAGGCCCTATGTAGTATAATGACAGTTTATTTAATAATCGTCATTAGAAGTGACTGATTTTTAACAATAATCAATAGCACCTACAGGCCCTTGAGGTCAAAGATCTGTCCAAATTGGCTCTCATAACCATAATTCTTGGATAGCCTTATATCTTTAAGTGCTTAAATACGAGGGTCTGTGCTGAGAAGTTGTGATAATCACCATGAAAGAATTGAGGTAGTACCATATAACTTGCACATTATTCTACATATTCCCTCCGAAGTATTATAAACTTGTTACAACTTTGCTGCATCATTTGCAATCCTCTGAGAAAAAATCTTTCTTGTTGCACAAACCAGTCATTTTTGTTCTAGGTGTTTATCAGAACTTTTCAACTCCCCCTCTGGTATAAGCATATAATTGAGAATTGAAAACCATGAGACGAGACAATTCAGATATTATTCAATGAAAAAATTTTTTTTCATTGAATACTATCTGAATTTGTATTTTTGTAACCTAAACTAAGCCTTATTTATTAATCACCTCTTCAGCTGAACGTAAGCAATCAGCAGCATCTACATGCCTTCATTATATTTCGTAAATGCATTTCTGTTTCTCGGTTGGTGGAAAATTTTGCACAAGAAATCAAATCGATTACGCATCACTTTACCATTTTAAACATTGTCAGTAATCTGTTGGATACTTAAATATTGTTATTATTGTTTCTTGGGCATCTCTAGGAGTCAAAGACTCTTTGTGGAAGATGCATTCTAATTGTTATTCATAGAATACTTATCATACCTCTCCTTGAACCTTATTAACTGATTAAGCACCCACAACCACCTCTGGCAACCCACTGCGCACATTCATCATCATCATCGAAACAAAAAAATTTAGTCCTAACACCCTTGTTAACTACACTCTTATACAATTTCGTAAAAGGGCAACCACTTTTTCTCGTCCTTTCAGCCATCTACTGAAAAAAGGTCTTTGATATCAATCCTATAAAACTCCTTTAATAACTTAAATGTTTCTATAATAGCCCCTTGTTAGTCGCTTATCAACTAGTTATTTTAAGCCAAGCTACTAATCTATTCATATAATGAGCATTCATTCCATAGAGTTGCACCAGTGTTGATCATTTACCTCTGAATCCCCATCCTCCACTTATTAATTCTTATGGAATCCAGGACATTTGATCTACTTGCAGTAGTGCAGATGTTTCCTTATTAAAAATAATAACTTCTTTATCCCTGCTTCACACCTACATAATATGCCTTGTTTTGGCTACCTTCTCAATATGTCCTCACTTGAAATCCTTATCGAGAGTACCCGACAAATCCTTACCCGCATCAATTTTTCTCACTTCAGTTCTATCAAGATCGTACGCAGTTTGTGTTTTCTTCATCCCAAAGTGACATTACACTTAACCACGTTAATCTGACAGCTATTTACGTTTATCTACAATCCATTTAAAATTTTTAATTGGTTTAAATGCCAATCCATTTAAATCATCTAACAGGATCTCTACATCACATTCACTGACTATTGTTCTTATCAGAATAGCATCATCAGCAAACAACTGAATATTTCTACTTAAATCATTTCCCATATCATTTGCGTATAAATTAAACAGCAGAGGACCAAGTTCGGAACTCTGCAATACATCACTGGTCACCTGCACTCTCCCAACCTCAACTCCCTGATATACCACATACACTATTTTATATCTGTCCACCAACCACCTCTTATCCAAATCACCAGCTTCAGATCCTTCTCCATTTATTCCCATTTATGCATGAGTTCTATATGGAATCCTGTCGAATGCCTTTATAGAGTTCAGCAGTATCACCGAGTAGTTATTTCCATTATACAAAACCATTGTTACTATTAAAAAAGTATGTAAATTACTAAGGTAAGATCTGTCGTTCACAAAACCAAGCTACCCCCCAAAGTAGTATCTCTTTCCAATCCACTCATTCCCGAATTCTATCGTTTATCAAATTCTCACATACCTTAACCAACAGTCCTGAGTTAGTGATTAGCCTATAATTTGCAACTTCTATCTCTGAGCTTCCTTTATGCAGTGGAACGTTTTTGCTCTTTTCAATCCCTTGACAACTTTCCACAACTGAGGTTAAAGTTAAACATCTTTGTCAGAGGAAGTGCCAGTGACGTTGGACATTCTCGTAATACATGAGCTGATATGCCATCTTATCCCTTGGCTGTGTTGGCATTTAGTTTCTGCAATATCGAAAACATTTCCAATTTATCTTCTATCATTGAATTTCACATCTGACACTGGAATATTTCTGCCTGGTGGTACATTCAATTTTTTTAAAAAATTATGGAATAATCAAAAATTCTTATGGAATGTCCTTATAGTCTACAACAATAATTCTAATTTCTCTATTATTATTCCTTTTATTTCTCTTTTAAATTAATATTTGTTATTCAGATGCAGTATAATTGTATGATAGACTGTTATTGATTTAGTTCATAAATAAAAATATTAATTCAATTATTTTATTATTTTAAGACTTTATTACATTATTGTATTGATACTGTACAGGGTAGCAAACATTTTATGTAACATAATTATAGAAGCTATTTACAATAATATACATTCACAATTATTTACAGTAATAAAGTCAATTTCTTTCGTATTTTTATGTACATAGAAAAATTATGGAGGGACACTTGAGTCTTTATTTAACTTCTTAATTGAATATCCTTCAGCATACTTTATTTTTTGATTATTTGATTATTTTATTTTATTTTATTTTTTATCTCACCTTCTCTATTCTTTCAAAGATTCCTAAACAACATACTAGATGGCGCCAACGTGCACATTTTCCGGATAAGTCTTGGTGGTTTTTTTAATTCGTCATTGATCTTATATACCAGATGGCGCCAATGTGTGCAAATTTTCCTGCTAAGCATCGTCTTCTTTCTATTTCGTCATTTACCATACATTAATTTTATGAATGATAATAAAATATAGCGATACTCAGTTATGATTTTGATTCGGTCAAATATCCAAGAAGAAATTCAAGTTCTATTTGAATAAGTGCTATTCGGATTAAATGACATTAAGCTTCGTCAGTACAATCTCTTAGAAATCTCCATTTTCACGAGGAATTTAAAGCTGAAGCATTTCAGGGATAATCACAACATTCGGGTAAAGCTGTTATTCCACCACTGTTGAAAGGTTGTTATTCGAGCATTATCCGATTTTTTCAAGTGGACACTTTTGCTTGTGAATCTAGCAAAATACCATACATTTTACATTGAATAAAGTCATTCGGTTGATATATGCCAACTGTACATCGCAAAACACCTGAAATGTATATCTTTTTTGTTATTATCACTTTTCTTTTTCTTTTAAATTTGTCATTCAGAGTTTTGGCTTGAAGCACTTTCTGCAATTTTCATCATCGGTTTGATCCATCTTGTGTTTGTCAACAATACGTAAGGGATCAGGATGAGCACATAGGCAACATTATCACGATCTTGAAACCAACACGCTATTATAATATGGCACTTTTAATGATGTAGCAAAATAATTGAACGTACGTTTTAGCTCTCCACCAGGAAGACACAGCGGAATGCTTATCCTGTACCAGAGAGAGCGAATTACACATTTTATCCATTCTATCTTCAGCTGTATACATAATAAGAAAGATTTGTCATGAGCATTATTACTTTTAAGGACATAGCGAAACCGTTATCAAATAATGCTATGTAGAATTTTTTTTTTTTAAAATATCTACTGTTCTCTACGCATCTGAACCTGAACACGATGATAAGAGAAAGCATATAATTTAGAATTCCACCTCCTATTAGACATGTAAGTCCTGATCATTGAACGACTACCCTTTTTCCTTAAGCAAAGTCCTAAATGGATGTTTCAGATTAGGCTGATCGTTAATCCTTTGCCAAATATGTGAAATGACGAGTGCTTACGTTGGATGATTTATTCACATGTTAAGGTCACCGAGAAGGCTTGGATTATCATATTTACAAACCGATCATTTCTATTTCTTATTACTTCATATACAAACATTTATATTGACAAAGAAGGACGTTTTTTCCTGCCACACTTATCATGTTTGCCAAACACCATTCCTATCATCCTAGATACGGTCATTGCTGCTCCTGTTTTTCGTCTTAAAGGTAATGTTCGGAGAGCTTGGAGTGCTCGTGCTTCCCGAATTATACTCTGAAAAGCAAGACTAACACCGACGTAATTTTCTGCTGCCGAAACTTCGTAAAATTGACACAAAAACTGCAATGACATCTCGTGACCATCATCGACTCCTACCTGTCTAGCGTGTTCCAGGTCTCGCTTGTTACCAAGCAGGATCACAGGAGCGTAGCGTGGCCCCTTGACAGCGGTCACAGCCTCCAGGTAATGGCGAGCCTCAAGGAAACTGGCACGATCACAAATGCTGTAGACAACAACGTAAGCGTCTGCCCAAGAAATGTGGTCATAGAGACAGCCATTGGTCTGTAGAAAACATAATAAGAAAGAGGTTAGGAAAACAACATTACAAATATATGATATCAGATATAAAGAAGAACGAAAAATAGTTTTAGAAGTGCTCGTTAAAAAAAAAAGTTTTAAGAACACGCACAACTTACATATCATTTTACCTTCTTAATTATGTAAATTTTAAGGATTACCTGTCATTACTGAAATGCTTAATTCTATAGACATCTCTGCATCGTTAATTAGATATATTTATTTCTTGTAATCTTTTTTTTGTTCTTTATTTTCTTAAAATAATCAAGTAGATCAGAGTATTACCCTCTTTTTGAAATCCTGAGTTTGGTAATATGCTATACGATAAATATAGCGATTACAGATTGATAAACATGCCAAAAAATAATTCTTCAAAACTAGAAAATGACATGGCGAATCACTTAACCTATCATGTAGCATAAAATTGCTTTAATACCACGGCTATTATCAAAACAGATAACAAACATTCTAAAGCAAAGGAGATTATTTCAAGTAAGAAAGTCATCCTTATATGATATTTTACTTTTCTTGAGACGTTTATACTCCCACTCTTCTTTATCCTCTCACTTCTTCATGTGATATCCCAATAAACATTTTTTATCTCCAATAAGCAATTTTGTCTTTAAAATATCTAAAGAAAATTTACTTTTATTTCTATAACTACATGTTTCTACCAAAATGTAACATTTTAATATAATTCAAAAATTCAACTCGATAAGTTTTAAATGTAACAATTTAAAAATCTTAACAAATTTTAAGATTTTCGAAGAAATGTTTTCAGAACTTGATTAAGAGAGGCTTACCTCCTCCCCCCCTCCAAAAGAATCACTTAAAGATGATTTTTTGTGCGATTTTTTTAACCTTACTAAACATTACCTTAGATATCATTCAATATAAGGACAGTAACCACTATTTTTCCCTCTTAAGTAAATCTGTTCAAAAATTATTTGAGAGCAATAAACAGACTTTGTGGTTGTGATTATTAGTATTCGATAAGGAATCAATGATTTGGAAACGTCAGTGAATGCAAACTTCATTTGAGTTAGTATATAATGGCTGTTAATTGTGTGTCCTTCAACTAGGCTTCCTGATGAAAAAAAATCCGAGAGACTGGCTAACTCACTTTCACCTGACAAGGCCTCATGAAGGTCTTGTCAATCATTTTAGAACTCGGGGAATCTTTCGAATTGTGATTCTTCTCCCATCCACTCATATCACCTTTCCAGCCCAAGGGTCTTAGACGTTCTGCTGGCCATTTCGCAAAGGAAATGGCGAGCATCAGCAAACGCCTCATCTGCAAAATTCACTGAATAAATTTTTAATATGCTTCAGTTACCGGATGTGATTCGTAATTACCAAATGGTAATACAAATAAATATCTGATTTTTCCTTGCTGTTAATTAACAATTAAAGTGAACCGAAGTGCAATTGACGAAATGGTTTGAAATGTTAATTCCAATCAAACACAACCGAAGTATTAAGGATATCCGAGATACTGGCTAACTCTCGTGCGCGCGCGCGCGCGCGCGCGCGCGCGTGTGTGTGTGTGTGTGTGTGTGTGTGTGTGTGTGTGTGTGTGTGTGTGTAGAGCAGTGGCATCAATTTGAAACAAGAAGAGGTCTGAACTAAACAAAGATAAACATGTCTGTCAAGCAGCGTCTTGTCGCCAGGGGAAATATTCGTTCTGTTTTAATTAAAATGATTCGGCAAGGAAGCCTGTGCAGCCCTGCGTAAGTGGCGTTTGCATCCATAGTGCTGAGGCTGTCAGAAGAAAGCCCGAGCTAAGTTCGGTTTTAGTCGCCGACTAGAGCAACTTTTTCTAAGCATTTCTTAGACCGGTTTCCAAGTTAGTCAACGTCTTAGTCTTGCACGGGCAAGCGGGTTGCTTCTCCCAGAGACTAGGGGTTCCTCTCGTATACGCCTGAAAATCGACAACAATATATTGCGTTAGGGTTAAAACCACGAGATGCGGCAAGTTTCTTCCGTACGCTCTTCACCGGATGTGAATTCACTGCTCCGCCTCTCTATAAAGCAGGTATTAGATCTTGAAATGCTCTACAGCTTTACAACATTTCATGGATGAAATTGTCATTCAAAAACATCACCCGCAGATATTCAGCTATAAAATCAGTTATTTGGTAGAAACCCAATAGCAAATGCAATGAAAAATATTTAAAATTTCTCTAAAAAGACTAAGAAATATAGAAATTAGTTTTCCTAAAAACTTAATAGCATTTCGCCTGCATTCAACCCAGCAGCAAGTTTTGCATGAGATTGTCCTGCTTACCAGAAAAGTCTTGAAAAAGTTCCATGTTTGGTTACAGAGCAGAGTTTCTGGATTATTTAACTCTTGATCCATGATATTGATACGCTTTAATCTAATTCTTAGTCCTGAATATTTAATTAATTATTAATTAATTAAATACTCAGGACAGTGAAATCTGATATAGCAAGCAGCCGAGCTGACAATAAATGTTATCGCTTCAGTCCTAATTAATTAATAATTAAGAATTAATTTTTACGTGATATCACAAAGTGCAATTTTGTTTGTCTCAATGTTGTGCTTATTAATTCTGTGCTTATTTTGTAGTTGTGCTGTGACAGTTGTGCTTATTAATTCTGTAAGCACGAAAAGAAAAAAAAAATTAAAAAAAAAAAATTAAAAAAAAAAAAAACGGCAGTAAGCCACTTAGAGCGATGATTCATATCCAGGTTATGCTGTTCATGCATGAAACAATATTCTCTCGCCTAACTAGAGAGCAATGTGAAATCTGATATCGCAAGCAGCCAAGCTGGAAACATCGACAGCAATTGTTATATCCCCACGAACCTTTTATATTGATGTTTAAACGAGCCACCGACGCATGACTGTGCACAGCGGTCAACATCTGTCGTTGAGTCGTTTGCCGCGCAAGTAGAGATGCCAAACCTGTAATGTCAGATCACAGTTTCTACGACGCTCGTTACTATAAACACAATGGAATCACGTGACAGTGAGAAGTAATGGATTTCAAAGTCGCTGTGAAACTTTTGTTGAAGTATCAACAATAAAACGAACTGTCAGATGCAACACACACACACACACACACACACACACACACACACACACACACACACACACACACACACACACACACACACACACACACACACACAAAGAAATAACAGGATTAGGAAGATACACCCTCGGAATGCTGTTCCACTGACATTCTCCAAAACCAAAGGCGTGCTTTCGAGTCCATAGGTCAGACAAGAGTACTATTTCCACATTAATGACTCTTTCAAATTATTATGTGGGAGCGAAAATTACATCCAAGGAGCTAAAGGCACTAATGTACTTGTATTTACATTTGCCGGCTGTGTGTTGAGCGTTGAGCAGTTCATTTATTTTCCGTTAGAAAAAAAAAAAAAATGGAATTTTTATGATCGCTGTTTAGTGTTACGACTAAATACTCTCGTTTTATTATGTCTGTCAGTAGCATGTGGTCTACGGCTGGTTTGTCTGTTTAGCTAGGATTTTGACTCTAGCGTCTGTCCACCTGCAGTGTTCGTGGCGCCTGAAATAGGTCTAATAAGCAATACAGTGGAGATGGATAGAAAATACTAATTTTTTTTTGTTGTTGTTTTAGCACAATTTTGGTATTATTTAAACCTTAGACTACCTATGGCACTAAATGCAATAGGCTTCTAATCTTTTCGTGGATGGGATTATTACTTTAAAAACAAGGAAATAAAAAAAAAATATTTGACAAAAATTCTCCTAAAGCTAAAAAGCTCTTAAAGGCGCTTCGCGAATAGATCGTCGGGCGAGATTCGAATCTGGATTTTTTAGATATGCTATGGAGGAGATGAGCTAAAAAAAAGAAAGAAACGGCGTGGACTTACAACATCTAGAAACCGTAGCTAACTACTAACTCTATATTGCGAGTATTGGCTGTTTAATATATATCTACAGAAGAGTCTCATTTATCTTATTTAAGAATATTATTCGGATCCGAGATGTCAAATGCACACCCAATGTACTTTTGGCTTCATACGTTCAACAATATCGCACGTCTGGTTAACCGAGTGGTTAGCGTGTTCACTCTAATCCCAACAGGCCATGAGTTTCAATTACATTGTAGACATCAATGTGTTTAGATGGTAGGTGATTTACCTTGTTTAGTGGAGGCCTGAAGTGGCTTGAAAAAGTTGCACGTTTGGTATCAATTCTTTTCCTATTTTAATCTAATCTAACCCAGCCACGTTATTACTTATTTTGGATGGTTTAGAACTTTTCACTGAAAGAATGGACAGTTCAATAGCACCCAGTTGAAGGACGCAGAAATCAGAGACAACCAAGGAAAGGATAGAATGAGACCGAACAGACCACTGGGTTTAAATCTCCGAAAGGATAATGATGATAAAAAAATAATAAAAATTAAAAAAATTAAAAAATAAAAAACCCCTAGACTTAGTGGCTCCACCCATCGTATCATTAAAAATATGAAAGTGATCAAAATTGACTAAAATTCTAAACTCAGGAATTTTTCAGTGTTTTCTAAAAAATAAAAAAAAATTTAAAAAACTGATTCTGAATGAAAAGTCACCATATTCAATCGTGAAATTAAGTTTTCTTTTCTCCTCCCGTTTTTATTTCATTTTAATTCGATTCTGACAGACATCAAATCAAGCATAATGAAATAAAGTTGAAACATCTTTGCAATAAATTCTCATTTTATTCATTCGAAATGGAAGATGCAATGAAATGAAAGAACAAGTGCAAAGAGAAGAGCACGAAGGAAAAGTGTGTGTGGAGGGAAAAAAAAAAAAAAAAAAAAGAAACAGTTTGATCACGTTCCTGCATGACCGATGACTAATTATCTTGACTACTTAAAGAACAAAACCGTAGAAATGCCAGCAAGACGGGGAACGCGTGTTTTGCTGTGATGCTACAATGGCCTCTAAGCGGTACCAATTAAGTGTGCAATTAACATGGCCTAGGAGGCAGACGACGTATGTGGAATATTTATGGCAGTGTAAACACCCCGATCAATTCACAGTTTGTACCTCTGTCATCAAGTGCCAGTTCTTCACCTTCAGAAAGCGTTTTATTATTATTTTTTTTTTTTAAACCTGACTCTCCTGATCGTAGCAGACAGACTCGATAGCAATAGTGACCTTATCTCCAGTGCTATGGTTTATGACACCCAGCAAGCAATGACCTTTGAAAATAACGATTTACCAGCAGAGGTTTAATCATTACTTCCGAAACTGAGTGTTTGCTTCTCTGACACATATAATTGCTATCCAAATAGATAAATGTAAAAACAGGTATACGTTTTAAAGGTAAAATGTTGATAGCATACAAATGGCACAAATCATTGATATTGACTTATTTTACGATTAATGTATTTTTATTTATGGAATTTCTTGTGCGATTTCTACTCATGAAAGGTTGTAAACTTAGAGTGCATTAGTACATGGGATAGTCCAAGGTTTTATTTTATTTTATTTTTATTTTAAAAAAATTCCATAAAACAAAAGCCGGTCTCATATGAGATAGTAAGGTTTTCCCTCAGGAAAAATCTGATTTTTCATCTCTCAATTTAGGCAAATTAAGCAGAACACACGCAATTAACAGAAATAACCCGATAGCCTTATTTGTTTCGGCCGATTGCAAACAACCACGCCAATACCCAACATTCCCCCACATTTCCACTACTATATGATTCTCCATTTCCTCGCTTTTATGGGATGTGGTTCTTCGCTGAGAAAAAGAGTTTTTGGTATAATTTTTGCAATACAGTGTTACGTTATATTATGAATTATAGGCACGTAAGAGGGGGATATAAATATAAGAAAATAAATGACTGAAATCACTTAAGTTGGAAATAAATATTTTTTAAAAGTGATTATTATAGGGTGTGTGTGTTATTAATGATATTAATTTTAAGAGGAGAGGGCGATCTGAAGCTATTAGAATTCAAGAAAAAAATACCGAAAGTATTAACAATTAGTACGTAATTTGACATACTTACGAGGAGTATTGAGCAAGATAACTTACATAACTTTCCAAAATTGAGAAAGTTTAAGGCAGTCATTATTGTGAGTTTTAGGATGACGAATATGGTCTTCACAGCTTTCTTTATATTCTGATAAAATTGAGCTCTGTAAAACTTTAGTGTTATTCTAATTTTGAACTTTAATCCCGGTCCTTCTTCAGAGGAGAGGAAATTTCTGCGCCAGATTAACCTAAGAATAAATATATTTATTCTTCGGTTAATCTGGTTCAACATCCAACTCAAAAATTCTGATAAGTCATATCTTGTCAGTCACGCCTTATCTTACTAGACACGTGATTCATTTGAATATGAGTAAGGTTTACACAAAAGCTGACTTTCATTAGAAATACAGTATTATATACAGAAAGCTGTAAAGCCCATATTCACCATTCTAACCTGAATAACAATGACTGTCTTAAATTTTCTCATTTTGGGAAGTTGTCTTGCTCAGTACTCCCTCATGCATGTTAAATAATTTACTAATTGGTAATAATTTCGGTGACTTTTTCTTGAATTCTAATAGTTTCAGATCACGCTGTTCTTTTGCAGTTAACATCATTTACACATACCGGCCTCTGAATTAGAAACTTCGCAGAAATCAATGGTTTCTGTACAGACATTAACACTGTCAATACCGATCCGCTTCGATTCTCTGCCACATAGTTCGATGAGATATGGGTCGGGAACAGCCTCCATTAAATGCTTCGGTCAATTACTGCACACAAAAAATTCTGTTTGTCCGTACAAGTCTTCTCAGACGATGGTGATCTAGTTCCTGACAGACTTTGTCTTAGGACCACAGCTACGCCTCTTAGACAAGCAATGTGGATTATTTTTTCACTGATTAAACACCCGCGATATCTCACTTTTTGAGAAACCAGTCGGCTCTGCTGTTTTCAAAATCGTTGCTCTATCTAGACAGGTACCCACAATAAGCTCTTTGAGGTGTCATGCAATTGAAAAAATAATGAAAAAAAGTAATGATAATAGTAAATATTTGCTGCTCTTACAAGTCACGATGCCAAACATTGGCTTTCGTAACCTTAATTTTAGAATAAGGTAGTTAATCTTATACTATAAATGTATATAGACTGGCTAACTCACCTTCAGTTGAAAAGGTCTTGATGGTAAAGATGATTTGTGTCTTAGACGAGATTCAAAACCAGATCTTTGCAACCAATCGTCGCTACCGACTGAGCTGTTTACATTAACGTAGGGCACCCGCACTATGAACAATAAATGTGATTTCCGGTATTATGTGTATATGTCTATATATATACACAGACGAAGATTGGCGATGACCGAGTCATGATGTAGTCTACTTCTAGTCATAACACAAATCAATTCTTTCTTATCTATCCAGTAAGAGCAAAACAACAACAACAACAACAAAAAAACTCTTCAGTATGACAACGCACTCTCGCATGACATGCGTTATCATCCGCTGATATGAAGACAACGACGTACATCAGCTTATACTGAAGCAAAATCTACGTCTGCTTCCCCCCCCTCAGTAAAATTAAATGTGTCAGATAATTCCATCATCTTCCAGTCAGGTGTTAAAGGCCTTAGTGAAACGAAAGACAACTGAGCTTCTAATTGCCAAAGGTTTGATTAATGTTTAGGTTTTATCAATATTTCAACGGACATCTGAATGGATCGATGATCTCTGAAACTCCTGCTATTCTTTTTCCTGTTAATAGTTTTGCAAAGAAAAATCATATACATACGTGCTCAGACCGAGGTATCGAATGAGCAGCCATTAAATCAAATATTTTTTCTTCCTGTCTGTGTGCTAAAGACATAAACACCAAATTAAACGATTGAAAGAAGTTGGATAACTTTTAATCTAGACTTTTAGTCCTACTTTCACAACCAATGTATTTGCATTGATATTCCGTTATCATTTTTTGACAAGACAGCATTAATTAATCGCAACGATATCGCCAATCGTCTTGCAGGGAATATTAAACGCCATTTAATTACCTAACTCATGATAAACCAACGTTTGTGTTTGCTTAGTCCTAACTCATATCGTTTACTAATAATAAGAAAAACGTCGCTATTATAATTTAAACGAGGAAATCAAGGAAGTAACGATATCAAATAAAGATATTATAAGTAAATCAAAAAGAGGAAAAGTTTTGACATACTTTGTAAGATACCGTACTATTGAGAGTCTTATCTGAGTACATTGTTTTCAATGAATAAAATATTGGAAGTAGATAAGCATTACCCAAGACCAAGTAAAGAGACAATGGTATGCTTATTAAAGTGGAAATGTTTTAAATAATGATAGATATTGCTGCTTTAGGCTTTAAGAAGTTTCCAGGATAAAAAAAAATCTCATTAGAGAGATTCCTTTTTTCTTTTTTTTTTTTCTTCATTACCTCATCCCAGTGCTGTCTAACGAACTATTCTTGCTTGGGTTGAGGATAAACCCAAGTAGGAAAGTTATAAAAGCGATAATAATTTGAACTGTTCAAAGCTCGAAGAAAAGAGAGGTAAAATATGACAGGTGAGCTTTATACAAGGTGTTGGGAGAAGAATTCTGTTGGTATCCAGAGTGATTTTTTAAGGAAGGTTGCCAGATACATGCAAAGAAAATACTGCCAAAAGTCAAGCCTAAAAATCAGGTGCTGCCTGATCTAATTACGAAACAAAACGATGTATGGAACTCGGGATGCGGTTTTAGATATTTTCGATTAATTAAATAAAATGCAGATAGGTTTCTCAACTGTAGCGTTTCCTATAAGACTTCTTTTAAATGTCACAGGATATGTCAATGGGCTATTTTCTTCACTTTAATTTTTTTTCTACATTCATCCTTTTTTTTTTTCTTCTTTTTAGAAAACATGTTTTATAGTTTATTTAATTTAAATATTATTTCTATTCTATTTCGCCCACCTGGTTGGCAGCGTAGTTAGCGTATCCGGTCTTAACCTGCGGGTTTGGTTAAGCATGGGTGTGGATGTTTGTGATTATCTTACCAACTCTGTGTGGAAAGGGCATCTGCGACCCTACGACGGCGTTTAGGAGCGTCGAATGTGAATAATTATCTTCCATATTCTAACAACTCATTCTGTATGTTTCTGTTCGGCCTATTTTTTTTTATTAATTTTTCTTAATTTTTTTCTAAATTTTTATGATCTACTTGTTATAATCTCATTTCTAAATTTTCATCACCTCTCAAGTTTTTGGTACTTTTTTTTTATTTTCAACTTCATTTAATTAAGAAAACGTTCTTCTCAGCATTTTTATTCACTGAAGTATGTATTTATATATTCACATAATTGAGTATTTTGGTTACTAATTAACCTCCATATTTGCTTTTATGTACTGTAAAAGTCGTGTCAGAGTTGCATTCAATAGTTATCCTAGAATTATGGTTTTATTTCCGAAAGTTTGTTGCCAGCGTCAGTTCTTAAACTTTTATATCTGTCATAATTTTCTTCTAAAGAATTATAGATATAGAATTATATCATAAATCACACTTGTCACTTATTTATTTAGTAACTTCTCTAATGAATCTCTGTGTGGAAAGAACATCTGCGACCATATCCACTCCAATATTACTCTGACCCAGTGTTTCTCAACGTGGGGCGTACGCCCCACAGGGGGACAATTTGAATATTTTGGGGAGGAATTAGAAAACGTACCTGTACATATTTAAACATATTTATATTATACTTTTTCAGAACTTGGCTAACTATTACGATAGAGGGGGGAGGGAATCAAAATCTTCGAGACGTTGAGGTGGGGCATGATCCAAAAAACGTTGAGAAAAAATGCTCTAACCCATTCCAATTTAATACAGTCTAATTAGTTACTTTTAACCTGCGCAGTGTAGGCAAACTGACGCTAACGTCAGCAAGTTGTAGAGGCATATTTGTTTAGTGTTTACTGGTGGCTAATTCTCCATGCTTGCTATGCTTGCTACGCAAGCTCATTACTTGAGAAAGAAGTAATATTTATTTGTTAATAAATGCATGCATTTATAAGCATTCCATTTCGGCTTTTATTTTTGAAGACAGAAGACGTTTTAAGCTTGCGCGACAATAATTGAGCTTTGCGTTGTGTATCGAAGGCCGACGCTAGTCAAGCTACCTTGGCTTGCTCGGTTGTGGGAGCATCCAGTGCCTCGTTTCAGCACTGTGATTTCATGCGCGCGCATAGCCATTTCCACTCCCTTCACGTCATCTCACCCTGTTGCTTAAACACGGGCCATACGCAGTCAAAGTAGCTCTAGCCAGTGAACTTCAACCAGCTTTTACAAGTGTGCGTGTTACTTGGGAAAATTAAGTTACAACCAACTTTTTATGAGGATGTTATTGACCAGTTCATAAAGAAGAACCGTGAGGTAGAATTTGTATTCAAGTAGCTAAATTGAAAAAGATAGAATATCATTCGTAAAATAAATGTTGCATTTGTATGATTAAATGTGCATAAATTTCTAAATACACACATAGTTTTAAATAGCCAGTAATTCATGATAACAAGAGCAAGCGTGAATTTCAAGACCAGCATTCGCCCCTAGTTCAATGTAGTCACTTGAACTTGTCTCCAAATGATGATGGATTTTTCTAGCTATGTGAATTTAAGCGACTAATTTAGTGATGACAATGTGACAGGTTATAGCTAAGACGGTAAAAAGGGCAAAATTAATATGAGAAATATTACATTAGCGACTTAAAATTTCCAATTCTAGAACTTGACATAATTTGTTAACTGCATGCATATGCATTATTTCAGCAGCTGAAGGAGTGAGCATTTAGATTGCTCTTATAGAAATATTTAGCATGCAACGTGCAAAATCTTTTAACAAAGGTGTTTCACCAATTTTAGAAGTATCAGATTAAGAATTTCTGGCTTGTGACTTTCGCTAGTGTGAGCAAAAGATACTGTACACATTGAGTCCGAGACTTGCAACGTTTTCCCAAAATGTTTTTCATTCGCACATGAGCAGGCAAAAATTAGAGGGAACATTGATCTTAATCCTACTACTTACTTGAGAATGAATATGATTTTATTCTAATAATCCGTATTTTGTGCTATTTATTTTTATTAGGCATTCCGTTTAATTTGTACACACATGAGTAATATATTACTAACATGGAACAAAAATAATGTCATTTAAAAGCTGAATGAGGACGTTTATGTCACTGAAGTCGCATAGTAAAGAACTCATATATGAATAGAAGAGAAAAGGCTCACCTTGCACGAAGATGTGTCAAGAATCTCCATCTCCGTAGTAACGTTGTCAAAAGTCACACTATGATGGTACAGCAGTTCTGGAAAGAGTTTCTTGTTAGCAACAAAAATTAAGAAACTAACATCTTATAAGTTTATATAATATTACATTTTGAGAGAGAGAGAGAGAGATCAGACTATTTCTTGATATATCTTCGTATATATTTTGGCTTAGTCCTTCAATGAAGTTAATGCTTATTTAATAATAACCATCCACGATACTTAAGTCCTTTAAGGCCCAACATGCCCAGATTGGCTTTTGCAACAATAAGTGATTGGTTACTCATTCCTGAATATATTCCTGAATATATATTCTTGTTTAAATTGTACGTGTTCTCCCTGGCCGGTTTTCCTGGTTGCAGGAGGAAATACCCTCCACCTCCGCATGTGGCTGGCTGGCGAATTCACTTTCAATTGAAAATCTCTCAGAAAGGTTCTTCCTCCCTAGATGGAATTCGACGCTAGGTATTTCCAACGAAAAGGTCTCATCGAAACCTACTGAGATAGAAGGCTTTTACATTTATTTAGGATCTAATATGCACAACCAAAAGTTAACTTTATGATTATTCTGAAGATCATTAGAAGAGCAATTCCATTTTTTTCCAAAGCCTGCTTCGAATCTTCGTAAAAAAAAATCAAAGATGAAAACTTAAACATACGTAAAATAAATTAGCGATAAAATTTTCGCCTAAGTATCATAGGAATTTTTAATATGATAACAATGGAACACAAGAGAAAATGCAATGAAAGAATTCATTTAAAAATCGCCACTACAGCGTCATAAGGACAACAAATGGTCAGTAAATTCCCAATTATTTTAAAGAAGATAATAATCAGGAATGTGCATAAAATGATATAATAATATTTTCCATAAAGGGCATAACCGAAGGCCATCAGGTCCGTTTTAATTTGTCGTTATACATTTAGAAAGGCCTCACAGCTCTCTTTGTATAACCGCTCTATAAGGATTCTATTTTTATGTAAAAGCTTAGTTTTCTTCCACAGAACTCTATGTTTAGTGAAGATGGCATGTTCTGCTAGGCCAGACTGCTCAGATTCATGATACTGGATATACGATTTACGTTCCTCAGGTCGAATGGCTGCTAATCTGCCAGACAGCCCAAAGTAAGACAAAACACAGGACCAAGGGATCTGGTAGATACTGGAAGGTAGAATGAAGAAATATTGTCTTTAGGTGAGGAAAGGAAGGAAAGAAATCTTCCTGACAGGATGAAAGGATACTGCAATATTAAGATGTGTTAGAACTTTAGCAATATGCTCAGCAGTTCCTATGATTATGCAGAGGTGGGATCCTAGTAATATATTCTTGTTCATACGTTGAGGAACAGGAAGAACAAGAGAAAATTATCTAGATATTACGTAGATGATATAGATATATTATGTAGATAATAGAGAGACAGAAAGAGAGAGAGAGAGAGAGAGAGAGAGAGAGAGAGAGAGAGAGAGAGAGAGAGAGAGAGAGAGAGAGAGAGAGAGAGAGAGAGAGAGAGAGAGAGAGAGAGAGAGAGAGCAAATACATCGAATGAGAAAAGAAATAATAATGTAAAATAGTATTTATCATTAATGTCCTTTGAAACAATATGCGTCGATGAATAATGCTTGTCAAGACTCAGAACTCAGGCTACAACACATCTTATACTATGCTATCAATCAAGAGGTGAATGATTAGCGGAATATTCGGGAACATATGTATTAACCACTACAAAACGCCCACTGAAACCAATGGACTTCAAAGTATCGATTAATACTTGTATATTGAATAATGTAAGCATTATATTGGTGAAAAGTCTGAACATTTTGGTGAAAGATTATGTAATACATTAAACAACTTGGTTAAAACGATGTTCAAGATCTTTATGCATTCTTTCCGTCTTCAAGTTTAAAAGAAGTTGCCCTTACAGAGTAGCCCAAGGAAGAAGAATGAGAAGGTAATAATTAAATCACGGTTCCTCATCAATTATCTGAAGGCTAGAGGTCATAGCACTTGACAACGTATAATCTTAGGAGGCAGAAGAAATGTTGAATTATTCCACTGGGTGTCGGAATAGTTACGACCATTTATGGCTTAACTGCCTCTCTTTTCATGCAGGTTACCTTAGAGTATTTTGTAGATATGATACAATGAGAAAACAGCCACAGGATTAAATATCTATTTATCTACTTAATATGTGGAACAGTAAACAATGTACGCGCGCGCACATGCACACAGAAACAGCGCAACATTAATTAATGGTGGTTTATAGAAGGCGATGTGTTTCCCAGTGGGCGTTAAGGATTGCTATTTTATGATCAGAGTTGCTAAGCATTAAGTAGCGAGAAATTAGAAATTTAACATTTAATAGTGTTAAGACGTTAGCAGAGCATGGAACTTGAGATTGTTGTAAATACAATAATATTATCCAAATGCTATTATTAACAAAACCACGATTTTCAGTGTTTTTTTTTTTTCAAATACTCAAAATTCTAAGTAGTCGATATATTCAATTATCCAAATCTTGCTGATTTTGAAATCAGGTGAATTTTAGATTTTATAGAATTTGAATCCTAGAAAAGTTAAGAGAGTCTGTTTATGGTTGGCTAAAAAGAGCACATTTGAGAAAGGTTGCAAACTACAGGTAGTTATGGAGTATGACACAAAACAAAGTGATCCAAATTATATTCACGCCAACTTTATAATTCGAATATTTACTGGCAGCTCAGTATCAGTTTTGAACCTATTAAGGAACTTGTGACACACCAGTATCATGGGTGTGCATGAAGAGTTTGCTAGAAGCTGGCGTTGTCATAGCAATGGCGTGGAAATAATGATATGGAAGCCTATTTTTATAGGTTTTGAAGAGAATGGATGAATTATACATAAAGTTTAGAAGAACAGTATTCTTATACATATTGAAGAAAGATAGAGGCAGAGACTGTGTGTGTGTCACTGGGAGCTGAATGAGCACGAGAGAGAGAACATTAATAAAATTGAAGTAATGAAATGATTTTAATGGAGGAGTCTAGCATTTTAAGGAGTTTTGGCTAGATATGGATGGATAACATGGAGAACAGCTGAACAGATCTAGAAATTCATTTCTATTTGCGTGTGTGGAAAAAAGGAAGATGAACACTTGGATCTGAAGATTTGAAGAAAAGTTTCAGGTTATCTTATTTCAAGAAGAAAATCTATTTCTAATCTGAGTATTACCAAAGATCGCGCACCAAGAATTACGTTTCGTGTCTGGGGTGGGAGAAAGAGATGAGACAGCGTTAAGTGTTAGAAATAATGCAGCCGACTAACTTGTTAAAGGCCTGTATGGAGACAGCGCAGTAGGAGAAAGAACAGTTTTTGGTGTCAAATTTTATCAACTCTATTACTAGGACGGAGGGAGGAAGTAGTTACGCCTCTTAGACATTTGAAAACGGAATACCGATCACCAACTTGGCAAGCAAATATTATTTCGAGAAAACATAAAAATTGAAGCATCGTCATCTTCATGTCTATTCTTGAAGAGCACAGATTAAACATGCTTTTTCTACAATTGGAGAAATTCCATGATATTTCTAAGAGTTGTCTGTTGATAATCACTAAAATAAACTGACAATAAGTGATTTTAGAAGGCTTAAATCTTTCTAAACGGTTATGTTTCACTTGTTAAACATTTTTACAGTACAAAGATGACCAACTTCCAAAGTTATTTGTCTTGAAGAGGAATTATCATCATTGATTTGTCATTTCTCGCTTTTCTGTTTTTTGTAGATTATCATCGATAATTGGGTTTGGTTTTTAAACGTTTACAAGTAGGAAAAATAAGAAATGTCTGAGTTTTAAATATTTTGACTTAGATGCAAAAACAGCAGTTCACTCGATTTCGAGAAAGCCCCTAGATTCAAATCCCGTCTAGGACGAAAAGGCTCTTCATAAGATTGTTTTCCAAGTGAAACTGAATACACTGATCTACATGGCTGGAAGGGTTTTCCGTACTGCAACTCTGCCAACAGGTCAGAAGAATACGCACTTTATTCTAAAAAAAATTACGGTTCCAAAATCAAAGGATACTTGGAAGGAAGTGGGTCTTAAAGGTGTGCAAGTACCACGAATTCTTCTTATTATAAAATATGAGAATGATGTGAAATTCTTTTATGGACTTTATGTAGGAATTCCCAACTACTCTTAGAATGCAACTATTATAATTAATTTGAGAATTTAGTTTTCGATGGTTAATGTTTTAAAACCCTTTTAATAGTGAATTCCTTACCTTTGTTCGAGCTGTACTCTCCAATGTATCTCTTGGTCAGGTAGCGAACTGTGACAGCTGGAAACAAAAGAAACATGATAATTAAAATAATTGAACATAAAATAAAAATTATTGTGAAGCAAATAATATTATTCGATAGAAACAAAACTATATACCTAAAGGGAATAAATTTCCAATAAAACAATTAAAGTTCCTGAATAACCTCTGATAAGCGGGACGGTTTAATTTATTTTGTTTTCGTAGTACTTCCACGATGCTGGATTAGTCGATTTGAGTCACCAATTAGAGGAATTTTTTCAACTTCCCACACTGCTCTGTTTTTTTCCCCCTGACCTCTAGAGTTAATTGATCTTTGGGGTAGATTAGCAGATGATAAAGAGTGGATAGTCTTCCTGCAGGATAATTGGTCCTGCAATGAAACGAAATAAATTGAACCGTTCGCTTGTTAGAGGCTTGAAGTGGCTTGAAAAAGTTCCATGTTTGGTCTGTAGAGTAGGATTTCCAGAAATAAAATAAAATAAATATAAAATGAATAAAAATAGAAAAAAATTATTATCCCACCCACAGTACTAATGTACTGTAGGTTTACAACCTTTCGTGGGTAGGAGTCACATTAAAAAAAAATAAAATTAGAAGTTTTTCCTCATGATAACAAATTTGTTTTTAATCCCGCAACTCAGAAAACCATCGTCATTTTGTTTTTCAGTATTGCATACATATGCTAGTTAGAATCTAAAACGCAGGATAGCGACAGTTAGCTATCGCATTCTTATTACCTTTCCAATGGGATCTTAGCAAATAATGCAGTCATCTGCAGCGATAGTCGACATCGGACGGTCTACTAATTTCCAAGAATTTCCAAGAAGTGTATTAGCGACTCCCTATGTGGAATGAAAAAGGTTTCGGAATGAAAAAAAAAAATAATGATCACAATTACGAGTATTTGCTCTGCTTAGTCTCATAGTAACTTCCACATGCTTTTGCAGATTGGATAAATTTGATTCAAGATACTGACCAGGGCTTTTTTTCAGCCGGACCGCTTTTTATATATTTATATATTGCAATTTATATATTGGCTTTTTTCCGCCGGAAAAAAGCCAATATATATATATATATATATATATATATATATATATATATATATATATATATATATATATATACACACAGGGCTTTTTTTTTTTAGCCGGAATGGTCCGGAAAAGTTTACCGGAATGCGTTCCGGCTGAAAAAAAAAAGCCCTGATACTGACTATAGGAAATTTTTAGATTTTTTTAAATCCGATTCCAGAGTTGAATGAAATCAAGTAAATGTTTTTTTTAATAATCAGAAAATCTCAGATTTTTAAATTAACAACTAATCAAATTCAACCTTAGAACAAACAACAGTCAAACAAAGAAATACCAGTTAGTATTAGGAATATCGCATCTTATCAGGTAAGCTGTAGGAACGCACAGTGTGCTAGATAACAGGGGACAAGATTACATGGCTGGATTTAAAGTTCCAGTGACTCCTAAGCTATAATTTTCAAGAGGTCCTCCATCTATTGAGTAAATTTTAGGCTTAATAGCTTTTCAGAGGTTCTCGTAATGATGCGAGACCCTCTGCTGTAGCTTGTCTAGCTTATGAGTAAATCTGGCCATGCAGCACGCCCTTTCATTTTCCAAAGGAAATGCTGACAACTTCTTTTGGACATTGAAAAGTTATTAGAGGATTTATTTTAAACACTACTAGACATTCTTTATTAATATTAAGCGTGATCACAAAAAGATAAACAACAAAGTGAAAATGAATGAAAATTTCATTTCAGATAAAAGTTGCCTAGACAAATTGTTTTTGGGGAAAAAAAATTGACTGAAAAGTTATCCAAAATTGAATTTCCATTATAAAAATTCTTATCAACTGTTTTAATAGCATGCTGAAAGTGTTTTGGGTACGAAGCATAGACTTTTAATTAAGCATTTTCTTCCTGAAGGGTTCTTTAGATGGGATATCAAGTCCCGTCATCTTTTCTTTAATGAACACCTCTGGAGATTTATGCTGTTCGCCTTTTGCTATGTACTGACTATAATACCAAATGCATTAGACTCTGAACACGTTGACAAAATGTTTAATAAGAGTTCGGAGATCGACAAAATATTCGACCCATAAAGAATATTCATTAATCACACAGATAACCTCCTCGGGACACCATAATAACAATCACCATTGCATATACCTGTTATCATCGATAAATTTGTAGCCGTGAAAGCGGTTAGCGGGCTTCAGGAAGAGGCAATTAACACACTGGCATTTAATTAAAGTATAGGGTTTAAACCTTGCAACTTTTCTATGAGATAACATTATTACTTCATGTATGAACTTGAATAGGTATCAAGTAAAGCAATGTGCATTTATAATTAGTATCCAACTGTTGAATGTATCCATCAATTTCCATCAGTAATAGGATTTCTAAATTACAATTATTACAATCCATTCGGTAATATGTTTTGTCAATAAAAATTATGCGATTGAAGCCAATGTCGATAATAACCAGTGGACATTTTCTAGTGTATATCCCAAGGTTTATTATATATAGCAATAACTTCATATCTAAAGGGAAGTTATTGCTATTTACAATAAACCATTTCAGTTAAATCCGTCCAGTCGGAGTCCAGAATTAACTTTGATTAAAAACCAAAAACGTAATAGTGCTTACTGGTAATAATCTACTAGTACTTAAAATGTAATAGTGCTTAATAGTGTATTGATTGATAAAAATCTAATGGTTTTTATTTTCCCAGTTCATTTAATAAAAAAAGAGAGAAATGTTTTTATAAAATATATTGATGACAGTAGGGAATGTAATGATTTTACATTCCCTACTGCGATGAGCCGGAGAAGTGTAATTATTTTTGACTAAAATCTTTCATTCAGATTTCTTTCTTTTGACACTTTATGCTTTAACTTTAGTTACCTGAGCATTCGTCAACTATTCATGTTAATTTAGTAATTAGTATCGTCTGCTATTAATGTATGACGTTCCATTGTAATTTAACTACTAAAGGCGAAATTCGATTTTGTATCAAATATTAAAGTTAAATTTCAGATTAAGTTATGGAAGTTTAAACAATAAGAAATATTTTATGAAAAACTCTTAACAGTTTTTACGAACTTTACGAGAGCCATTTTTAACATTGATTTCAGCGTCATCTTTCGTGTATATAGAAATGTATGCCACAATTAATACGAGGTTAAAATATATCGAATTTTTACTATAAATATTCGCATTCCTTCTATTTCTTTTTTTTTTTATTTTTAAATCCAAATTTTGCGAGGAAACAAAGCAAAACAACAAACAACAAGACAACACAACGAAACAAACATGGGAGACGAAAAAATATTATTAATTACCTAAAAATCGCAAAGGGAAAGAAAAGAAAAAAATAAACTCTCAACAGCTATTTCGCCAGTTGTGTAGAAAAAATATTTATTTAATTTTTTTGCAAATTCCTCATTATATTCATCAAGAAATAATGATAGTTCCCTACCTATTTTTCTGTTTACTTGAAGTATAATATATTACTTAAATTAAGGGGATATTAAATCCCACATAGTTTTAATTGCAAGTGATCCTAGTACGTAGTACAATATCGGACGACTCGTTGCAAAGGTGGGGGAAGTTCAGATCGCTATTCTTAGGTATTTTCCCTAATGTAATCTGAACTTCCCCCACCTTTGCAACGAGTCGTCCAATATTGTACTACGTACTAGGATCACTTGCATTGGCTAACGCTAGTGTCGCCGATACTTTATAGTTTACTATATTCGGCAAGAAACTCTCTGATTCCAATCTTTGAGTTTCTTATTCGGTTTTAAAACTATGTGGGATTTAATATCCCTTTAATTTAAGTAATGTTTTCATTGCCGAAATGAAGCTTATTAGCTCTTTATACTTAAGTATAATATATTTTTTTTATAATAATAATAAAGGAAAAGCATTTTTATACGATTCTCTTCTTTTTCACGTCATTTGACAACAGCAGTGGTGCTAAACAACGCTCACCTCTTGTAGCATGTCAGGGGCCTCTAGAGATATAGAATTGAGGAAGCAGAGGCTTTTTATGTTTTTAACTACTTCAATAGAGAAAGTTCTATTTACAAGTGGAAAATATTAATACATCATATTTATTTGACACATTTCCACATGATGTACAAATAGCATTCGCTGTAGCGAATGTTATTTAGCTAATCTTATTTCAAAATAGTTTCGTTTGCTAATATCCTAATTTGGAGAAATCATTTGGTTGCAATGCTTACTTTCTACAGCTTGGAAAATTTTAAATTAAAGAAAAAAAAATTAAATTTAATAATCATCTTTGATGTACAAAGAGTGATTATTAAAAGTACACGGCGGCCTGCACACTTCCTGTTATTCCTTTATTTTTAAAATAATGTTTTTTCCTTTTCGTGTGATCCAAACATCCGAATGTTTGTCTAATTTTGAGAGGACCCTAACTGCAATTCTTTCTCTGGTCTGCAAATGAAATATAAAATAGTCAAAGTATTTTAATATAGTTGTTGTTGTTGTGTTCTTGCACTGCATCTTCGAAAACAATTAACTCTTTCTCTCTCTCTCTCTCTTTGTGTGTGTGTGTGTGTGTGTGTGTGTGTGTGTGTGTGTGTGTGTGTGTGTGTGTGTGTGTGTGTGTGTGTGTGTGTGTGTGTGTGTGTGTGTGTGTGTGTGTGTGTGTGAAAGAGTTAAGCGAGTGGAGGAATAACTCCAAGAGCAAAACACGAAAACTCACTCTTTCTCCATTCCATATATCAACACCAAATGAATTTTAAAGTTCAAAAGTCGCACAGGTGGCGTCATGATCCCAGGACGCTTCGGAACTCCTAACATAGCTTCAATCACGTGGTTCCTTCAAGTGGCGAAACATGCCTTATGCAGCATTTTAGAAGCGGGTGGATAATCAGTTAGCGAAGGTCGGAATTTTAACGAGAGATCATTGAACTTCAAACTCTCAGTATGTGGGCATATTATGAACTACTGAAAATGCTTGTCTCTGGCTGTTAATATGCACGTGCAGAAATCGTTTTGAACTGATAATTTTGTTTTTAATTTTATTTTTCTTTAAATAGTGTTTACTGTTCATCCATTCCCTGTTTATCAAACTTTTTTTTTTTTCTTGGACGTGACTTACCATACTCCCGTGTCCTTCCTGTCTGAGGCACTGTAGTTGTGAAAAATCCCTAAACCGGCCCTGATCTCGATGACACGTCTCTAGCTTCTTTTCTTTAACGCCAAACGGCTGTGATAAGTCAAATGAGCAACTTGTTGTGGAGGAAGGATGAACATCGTTATGCTAAATCTAAAGTGGGTGGGGCACTGAAGCGAGCGAACGAGAGAGAGAGAGAGGCCCTTCAGAGCGAGATGAAGTAACCGGTTATTTCAGTGACCCTGCTGTTATGTGTCGGGTTCTACCCATCTGTCATAACGCGTTAGTCCGTGCAAGACAGATGCACCAGTCAATAGGTGACGGGCTGGATAACTATCACTTGTGCTCAGGGGCAAGAACATCATCTCAGCAATAACATTTTTAGCTTTCCATCATGGAATTTTAGTTTGATGGATCTGCAACAGGTGGCAGCGTGTCAAAACGCGCACACTACATCAGGCTGTCTGTGGCCAACCAGCTGTCACAAGGTGACCCAACCTAAGTGAGGGTCTTCAATAAATGGCTGCTGGATAATTAAGGTAGTTAATTAGTGGGCGGAAGGCCTTGTAAGAAAGGGGGTAGTCATTTCCTCTTACACGTGGTTTCAAAGTAAAGTTGTGTGAATATGTCCTGTCGACTCGCAAAATCCTGTGGACGTTACAGGTGTGGCTCTAACACATAATCCGTTCGGTAAATCTTCGGTTAGAAGACAACATTCTTTGGGTTCCTTAATTTAAGGAAACCGCGTCTAATCCAATTCTCTATACATCTACAGTTTACAAAATCATAAATGCCTGATTACCTTTATTGTTTTTTTTTTTGTGTGTGTGCAAGAGTATCAAGAAAATTCTTTTCTTGACCAATCAGCATTGACATATCTTCATAGAAGGTATTTACGGAAGGCCATCATTTTCTTTTTGGTTACGAAATATCAAAACTACAATAAATTATGTGTATATACATGAACTTGATCAAAATTTTGGTATCCTGAATACATTAAGATTGCAGAGTCCAGAGAATTCTTCACCATTAGCAATTTTCATGACAACTACATAGTAGCGAGAAAATGATATGAAATAAGTTATTATGTTTTTCTTACATCGCAGTAGAGTCTACGTATTAAATAGCAGGGTCTGAAGAGCCTGCAAATGATGATGAATATTAGCATAAAAGGTTCGGCATAGTATCAACTCTTTAAGAGGAACATTAAACCTTGGTTATAACACCTTACTTATCAATAGTTCGTGCAATGATTTTTTATTTTATTCTCGTAAGCATTAAGTACTTTATTTTTCTCTTCTGTACGATGTACAAAATGCATACTCGTTTTGTCTGTCCATCTGCACCAATACATATATAAACTTCAGTCTGGCTTGATAGTTTTCATGAAAATTTGATACGGCTTAATATTCACCCACAAGTAAGAAAAATCACGTGATCACCATGCTCATTATTTAATGAAATGGTAGAAGATGAACTGCAGAATAATTCAAGTGTGCGTTGAATTGCGAAATTTTACGTTATTGGTAATGTGTTCATAAAACAGTTTGAATAATTTAGAACCACAAAAATCTAAAATTTTCATACGTTTTAGACACGCATTAGTAAAATAATACTTGAAATATTACTTTGAGCTTCGTCTACTACAGATTCAGCAGCATTTTCAAAACTTTGTTCATCATCAGAATCACAGTAGTTGTTGTTGATTCAGTAGTGTAACAAAGGATGAAATAAATTGATCATAATTCAAACATATCTCTTCATATACTATTAAGACTCGACCTCCATGTTAAGTGATATATGTCATATTAAGACATATATCACCACTCGATTTAATTCCTATTTATTTGTTTAAGACGAGCAATTATCGAACCACTTCCTCATACGATAACCTCGATCCGTTTTTACATTTCCTACTAATTAATTTTCTTTTTGAAGTCGTACCATAAAATTTTCTATCCTTCTTAGACGCATAAAATTCTATGAAATGATATAAAAAAGCTTATCACCAGACTAAAAAACAATTATTCATCTTACGCAAAAGTTATTCGCCATAGTATCAAGACATCGATGGCTGAAAGTATATATACAATACGCATTGTCTGATTACATAGCAAACGAAATAAAGCAACAAATGAGAAATATATACTTCATTTTCATGCTTCAATAGGAGGATTTATAAAACCATCCTCAAGAGAGAATTTCGTTAGTTCAATAAATTATACTCAGAAATCTTCCTTTTTCGATTCTGCTTGAATAAGTAAAAAGAAAAGAAACAGTGTCCTCATTACATTAAACAAACAAGCTATTAAAGTTGGTTAATACAATAAATTAATTAGGGGATAGGCAAACACCGCTCCACTCCATGTTTAGCTTAAGTAGTTTTCCTTTTTAATTACCAAGCGTGATTCAAGGAAGTACCAACACAAGGAGACAAGAAGGATTTTAGAACGAAATGGATTTTTTTCGTAGCTCTATAGCTTGCCGATTTTGAAAAATGAAGGAATAATGAGTAGTTGGGCGAATATTCTCAATGTTTCCTAAATACTTCGACAATTGTAAAAATGCCCAGTAATCTTCATTCTCGAGACGTTCTTAATGTTTTTGGGTCATCGAGCAATTCAGATCGTAATTCGGTGTTATATTTTTCCCTATGGAACTATACAGCGATTCTCAAACTACTGTTGATTTGAATGATAAAAATATCAAACTGCGATGATTTTTTATAATTTATGTGATTTGTTTGCATCGTTTAGTTTAATTACTTTATTCAGTCTAATAATTCAAACGTATTATTCTCTACTGTGTTAACCGAATACCGCACTCACGGTGAGTTTTCGAATCCGGAACATGTTGGTTAGAGAGAGAGAGAGAGAGAGCAGAAATACTGTTTATTTGAGCAACTAGACCGACATTTTGTGATTCGTAGCATGCATTTTTTTTTTTTTTTTGCATGTGAAATCATCATCCTTATGAGGAATCGTTCCTAAAAACAAATTTTTGATTCCAAGAAATATAAAAGTGGCTTATTGATTAGGGAAATAGAGTAGTTGAGCGTGTCAAAATTTTCTTACATTATAGATAAAAGCATTAAAATTCAAAATCCGCTGTTTGTTCCAACTTTATTCTCTCCAGTAAAATGAAAAAGAAAATGAAACACAGAAAAAATACCTTCCACTATACCGAATTAAAAAATAAAAGAAAAAGTTCGTCATTCGGAGACCAGAATCTAATCTGCAACAGATTTTTTTGTTTGCTTGCTTGCTTCTTTATTCTTTTTCTGAGATCTAGTGTAATGGATTTATTTATCAGAAAAATTCGAAGCATTGACACTATTTAGAGAATAATCTTTAATGTTTTTTTTTGTTTTGTTTTTTTCATTTAATACATCCAGTACCACAGGACTCCGTTCAATCACTTCTTTCTTTTGTATAACAGTGACCTCCCGTTGATTGTAAATCCAATCATCTGCAAAACTAAGGAACTGAAATTAACACAATCTTGTTACTTGTGTTTGTAAAACTCAACCCATTCTCACTCCTCCCAGAAAAAGAATACTTTATTCATTTTATCATTAATAATAATAATAATAATAATAATAATAATAATAATAATAATAATAATAATAATAATAATAATTCACTAACGCTTTTTATTCCCCAAAGGGTGTATACGAAGCCTTTTAGTCCTAATTAATTATTAGAGATTAGTTAGCAGTCAATCTCTGCCTTTAACCAGTCATAGATAGTTGGACCAAGATTATCAATGATTTTAATTAACATCCAGGAAGGAGAGTACGATAGATACCTGCCGCCATCTGTGGACCCTATCCCTAGCGCTATATGAATTTTAGACTATCTGAAGTAGTATGAATTCTACGGTCGATTTTCTTGATTTACAGGATTAAACTCCAAGTTTCCCGTAGAGAAAAAAATATAATAAAATCTGTAGAGGAAAAATAACATTTTACTCTTTCTAATATTTCTAACCTCCATTCCTTTTTTTTAGCATAAACATAACAAAAGTAAAACTAAGAAACAACTTGCTCCTTCGTTTCAGACGTTAATTATCTGTAAACAACTATTAAATTTAACAAAGTGACAATCCGTCCGAACATTGAATACTGTTCTTATGTTTGGGGAGATTCATCCTAAGAGCTCCCTAAAATTTTTGGCTCAGTACGAAAAGATAATTACATTAATCAATGAACCATTCTTCACCCATTCCTCCCTCACACAGAGAATTTTTACTGCATCTTCTGCCCGGATTTTCGTGTTCGCTGTTCGTTAGAATTGGCATTGGTAATTCCCTTCTCTTTTCCATCAAATCTCTTCTAAATCAGTGAAGAATTCGTAATGACTAGCCATCAAACATTCATAAAGCAAATGCAAACTGAACAGATTTTTTTTTTTTTTCAAATCCTCTTCGTTCATTAACGTGTTTGCTTCGTATGTACTCGTATTGCGTAGAAAATTACAGTCCACAGATATTCATATCTTTCTTCCCTTTCTTCGTCAATGTCTCTTCATCTAGTCATGCTTGAAGAAAGATAAAAAGAATGCTAACATTCAACTCTGTCGGAATTAACTTATTTCTAGTCACATATAACATAAACCGAATGAAAATAAAAGTCGCGTAAATATATATGTATATCCTAAGCGACTGTTGAATTAGGATCGTATATATGTCTATCTTAATTAAACTGTTCGATATTCTTTGCCTGCAGAGTATTTGTAGAGAGAGAGACTAGAGGAAATCCTTCTTTCAAATAAGCCCAAATATATCTCTCTTAGAATTTAGGTTAATCTAGTTCATCTTATTTTCCCAATGTATCGGAACAAACTATAATACTCTCTGAATAGCATTTCTGTTCGAAACTTGGACACCTAAATGGCCGATATGACCTCTTTTATTCAGTTCCTTGATTTTCAGTTATTTGTTTCCATTTGCTCTGATTTCCACTTCTCAATTTACTATGCCGTTCGTTTTCAAAATGCGTTTGGGTGTGCCAGATCTACCACTCCTATAAAGATGTCTTTGTCGAGTTCCTTATGGGTTTTTAGCACGCCTAATCCCTAAACACACGTAATAATCAGTCTGAGAGGAGCGATGGAAGCAGTTTACTAACCTTGTCTTTTAGCTATTTTGTTTGAATTGCAATTGTAGAAGAGCATTTTTTTTCCCCTTTTAGATGGAAAGTGGCCAGATTTCCGACAATATATAAACAAGGAGATGATACTTTAAAATGCATTAAAAATATTTTTTAATGTTTTTTTTAAAGTTAAATTAAATTTTTTGTTGTTCCACTGTATTCTTTTAAAATAACCAACTTTCATTTCCGCGTATTACGCTATCACACATCACATTCATACGTAAGTGAACCAAATCTTAATGTTAAAATTTCATGTTTTTGAAATTACTTAATTATTGCTGAATGCTTTAGCAATAATTGCATATAGCAATGATTAAATTATGAAATCAATAATTTCATAATTCCCAGTCAAAATATTATGACCATCTTTGTTATTTCACTATCGGCCATTCCATCCCACCTGGTGACATTAGTATCACGATGAAAGCCAGTATACACGGCACTAAAGATATATGACGTATTATTAATTCGAAGCTGATGATCGACAGGTGCAAGAGACATAACATGACTGAGTTAAAAAAAAAGCATGGTTACAGGTTGAATGGTGACATTATGTATCCAGAAAACTGCCAGTTTTGTAGATTTGCAAAGTGCTATAGTTAAAGCATTCCAAGAGTGGAAGGATACTGGACAGAACACCAATCTCTAGATCAATGGTGGGGGCCCGTGTCTCAGCGATGCTCCTTGTAAAAGCAAGTTTTCCGCCTTGTGTCAGCCCATGAACGAAAAACTGTGGAACGATGGAACTCATCCCAGGAACGAATGCGGTATTTTCCCAGAACCGAATCAAATGTATCCTCTCCGTATGGGCTTCGAAGTAGGTGCCCATTTAAAGTGTCCATGTTTACGCCTCATCATTGACGACTATGTACAGTTTGCATCCGAGTGACGTCACTGAACTATTGAAGATTACGAAAAAGTTGCCTTTTCGTATGAATCTTATTTCCAGCTATGTTATGTGGAAGGTAAATAAAGGGTAAGGGAAAATGTTGAGGAGAGATATTATCCCGATATGATGGTGGTCCAGCAGAAACAGGCAGGAGGCATCAACGTTATGGTATGGAGGATACTTTCCTGAAAATCTCTTATAGCTCTGATACCGGATCAACAATATAAATACTACAGAGTACTTATCCATTGTGGCTGCTCAGGTACATCCATTCATAGCGACTGTCTTCGCAGATGACACAAGTATGTTCCAGCAGGATGTTCAATGCAACGTTGGTAGTATCGTTTAAGTGTAGTCCACCAAATATGATCAGCGACTTCAGGAGTAATCATTACAGACAAAATCGACAGATTTTAATTCCATAGAATATCTTGAAGATTATGTGTATCGAGAGATCGTGTGTTTTAATTCTCTTTCTCTTCATCCTGACCACTAGCAATCTTAACAGCGTGGTACAGCACACCTTCTACGACGTTCAAAGGTTTTATCGAGTCCATGCCAAGCCGCATAGCGGCAGTTCTGGTAGCAAGAGCGGCCTACAATTTATTAGGACAATGGTCGTAATATTTTGACTGTGTATTTGAGGTAAAGTGACCAAATAAATTCATGATATAACGAGTTTGAAAGGCTGTGAAAGAAAGAAAGGAAGAAATTAGCAAAGAAGCATTAATAGTAGAATCAAACGTTGCATTTTGTATAGTTTAAGATAGGATCAAATGTTGATCAGAATTTCATTTAATTTGGCTTCTTCATGACACAAAATTAATAAATCATAATAAACAGCTACAATTAAAAAAGAATTTCAGGTAGCTACATTAGAGGGTCCATAGTTAAAATTTCAGTGGATAATTTGGGTTTTGGGTTGTTTCTGTGTAGCAAGTTTTTAAACTGAACACCACATTGAGTTCAATATTTGAATAAACACTGCTCTATCCACCACTATACAGGTGGATTGTTGAAGACAGCTTTCACCGTTTAGTTCAGGACGACTGTTCTGTATAAAGTTTTTCAAGCCACTTTATACAGAGCACTCGTCTCGAACTAAAAGGTGAAAGCTGTATTCTATTTATACTTATGAATGCCTTTAGAATACCTTCTAAAGGCATTCATAAGCATCCTTGAGATTCGAATCAAGAACCTTGGGCATTTGACTAATTAGGATTTGCTAGATGGCAGATATTCATTTTGATTAGATAGAAAATAGTTAAAACTATGCTTTATTTTCTTTGTGATAAAGGCATCTATTAGCAAACAGTAGGGCTAACCATTAAGTTCTTTGCCTTTCGCATCCCTTTTTCTGGACTTAAAATCAACGGAAACTATAGAGTGAGTAACAAACAGCTATGGTGCCCACCTTAATAAGACGTAGGATCTCCTTTCGCTGAGATGAATGCAACAATCCTAAAGGGCATACATTTCACAAGCGTACGATAGCGATCAATGGGAATTTTGGACCATTCTTCCTGTAGGTATGTAATGAGTTACTAGACTGTTGGGGGACGGACGTTCTTTGATCTCAACCGTACTGAACATCTGTGGGATAAACTGGAGCGTTGGTGAGGTCAAGGGGACGTCCGTCCCACGCCCCGCGGCTCTGTGGTGGCCAGTCAGGTGTGGTGAAGTTCATGTCCAGAAACTACGCAGTTACAGCAGCCTTATGACACAGTCCGTTGTCTTACTGAAAGAGAAAATGGTTATTTCCGAATACTGAACTCATTTACCTCTCTGAGTTCAGTATTCGTGGTATCACAAATAGAAGTCCGAGGTCAAACCAGGAAAAACAGGACCATAACATCACACTGCCACCTCAGAATTTCATAGTTGGGGATCATGCACTCTGGTAAGAGACATTCACCTGCATCCGCCAAACCGTCCATCTACTCAGTAGAGGGTATAGCGTGATTCGTCACTCCATAACTAGCTTTCCAAGCTTCCACGCTCCACCGTACACGGTTTTTGCACCACTGAAGCGTCCAACATGCAGCGTCGTTTTGGTAATGTGAGGCTTGCATACTGCGGTCCTACCATGGAAATTCATGTTATGAGCCACAGTTCAATGCTGATGTGCAGATTCGCGTTCCACTCGATGCCCGGAACTCCGCATTAAACGTGTCGGTCGACGAATGGCGTTTTTTGCATATTATCATTCGTATCCTACTGTCACGCTCAGTGAGTATGGTGAATCGTCCACTGCGGATAACACTTGCACTTGACTCCCTGCATTCATGAAGTCAAATCATGTGCAATTAGTATACCAGTGTGGTATAACTAATTGTTGACTTGGGATGATCCAATTTGTCAACAATTTGCCGAACAGATATGCCTGCAACATGGCATCCTATTACAATGCTTCTTTCAAACTCCGTCAGTTCCCTTCTCGCGGCCATTTCACCTGGACACAGTCGCATTGACTTGGGAGCATCATATTCCTCCAATTTATTCAAGCTACAAACACGCGCTTCTTTACATGGTGCGATGCACCTTGCTGGGGTGTCCGTTGACTTCTTTCCCAGCAGTACATTTGTCTCAAATTATCATCACCACATGGAATTGGAAACCCTTCCTAGAATCTTTGATTGAACTCAGTAAAACACTCAAACATTCTCTGAAAGAACATGAGCAATAACAGTCATGATATAGCGTCTTATAACTTTAGTTGCTTTCGTTGTAATCACTTACCACTATCCTTCATAATTAAAAGCAAGCTTTAATATCTACAAGATATTAATTATTATTCTTGTAGGAAGCTATACAGCCTTTAATTTGCACTTCATAGAAATAGTTTCAAGGAAGATTTGTAAGGAAAATCCTTTTACAATACAATCGTCTCCTAAACTTAAGTTATTCATCAGCATGCTGATTCGATATGCAAGCCCATTTTATTTACCAGGAGGCAATTTTCTACACTTCTTCACACCTTTTCAAACCTTATAATCTCAAAATTACACCCAACCTAACCTTAAATAAAATACAGTATTCTCATGCGCAGATCAAACCCCCTAGCATTTTTTTCATGTTTCTTGGAAAACTGAACAAGAACCCCCCCCCCCCCCCCCACGTATAACAAATCGGAACACCATTCATTACGCATCGGATAAAATGAATGTAGTTGTGGCATTAGCAAACCTTCTCTACTCTCCAAAATAAGTCCAGTTTAACCATGATAACGAACGATTGGATTGTGTGACCAGAAAATACCAAGCTGTTCTGTGGGTAAAAAATTTAATATATTGTTTCTAGAGATCCTTCAAGAATTAAAAAATGGCGATTTTTAGATGGAGAATACTGAACGACTTGTTTAGTACTGACAGCGACCAACCATGAAACTACCGAAAAGCCAACACATATGCACAAAACGTAGAAACTCTGAGAAGATGCCTAGCTGCCATGCGATTCTCGATTATAGTGCAATCTATAGTATGTTAGTACCGTGGATGGACAAGAAGCAACTTGTTCACATTTGATTTGAAGAGCTATGGATTGTATTCCTTTAGAAACACGTAAGATGGAAAACTGTTCTAAAGTGCAACAGGCAGAAGGGGGTGAACCAAGGGAGGGTACATTTGTTCTGTGGGTTTGAAGTTGGAGTATTGAAAGCTGTAGCACATGTTTCAATGGCTTGAACAGATGATGGAAAAATTATTGATGCAGTTCAGATGAACAGAGGCCATGGAAGTATTTGTAGAAGAAACAGTCAGAGGAAACTGAATATTATATGAGAGCGAGTAAAGTGAAGTGCTGAGAAATGGATCATTAATCAACCTGATTGCTCTCTTGGTCATGAGAATTATTTTAGGGAGTTCTTACGGGTAAATCCTAAATGTGGGAACAACATTCATTGGTTGAGCGGATTTGTGATTTTAAATAGGCGCGTAAGTGAAATAAAGTCTTGAGCGAAAGAGAAATACTAATTTTTAGAATGCCGAGGAGACAACAGTTGTTATGTATTTATGCCAGAAAGAAATTTAATGTTAGAATTATCCTCCAAAGAAACTTTTCTCTTCCTAGAAATATTGTCAAGGACGTTGAAAATGAAAGAAATCACAAATCAGGGCTTGCAGCATATACAACGGAAACAAACCCATCATGTCATGGCAAAACTGAAATGCTCCACATAGATTACCGTTTTTTTTTTTTTTTTTTGTCGGGAGGGTTCAAAGAATCGGCTTAAATCACGAAAAATCCTCCATGCAACAAAAAACAAGGAATTTTACACCAAGTTAGGTCTTCATTAATCTATCACAACACACTCGTTTCTACCAGTAATATACAGCAACCCACGAATCAACAGCCAGTGTAATAGCAAATGCACACTTGCCATTGTTTAAACGTGGTAAATTATTTTTCACTAGAGATGCTAACTATTATTACTTGCTTTCTAGTTTTTTTTCTTTTTCTTTTATTTATGTTATTTTCGGATGAAGTGAAATAAAATATTTTACAAAAGTAGTCGAAATAAAAAACATATAGTTTCCATTTGACATCTCTGTTTGTGGTTTAATAAAGGATGAATATGTATGTAATGTTCTATCTCCACAGGAGCCTACACAAAGAAAATTTTCTGTTGTCTAAAGATTTGGGTGTTGTCAAAAGTAAAAATGAAAAAAAAACATTTTGTTTGTAGGAAATAAGATAGAAATGTACTTTTTTGATAGATCTTAGAGATTAGAATTCAAGGTAGTGGAGACTAATGTTCTGGATGTTGTGGCTATTTATGTGGGGAGTTTTGTCAGTGAGAAGGAGAAGTGTAATGCCCATCAGCGAAACTGTGTACCTTAAATGTCGTAGATGTATAGAAGGAAAAGGACCCGTGAGAAAACGGAGCTCTAGCTCCAGCGTTATTTGCATAGTTAGAAGAGAAGGAGTCATCCACCACCATCATTGGTAGCGTGGGGTCCAGTCTGTGGGTAACTGCGCAACCCACTTGCAGAAATCACAGCACAGGTCAAATGACAAGAGATCATTTAATATTTGTTGTGGTCATTTAATTGCTGCTCTCATTTTGATGCTAATATTAAATCCTAGATCAAGTAGGATCCTAGTTCAAATTAAAGATTTGAATTTAGTCTACTTGAATGTGTTTCTATTCTTTTTCCCTCCGACTGAAAAACTCATGGAACAATTTGCGATAAATTCTGAATCGTTGAAACGAGTGCAATATTTCGAGATCTTTTTTTTTTGTCTTTTATTTACTCTAGAAGGAAAGTGTATTGTACAGTAACACTGCACATCAAAGGAATCATTAAAAAAAGTTAGAACACTATTTACGAATTGTTAATAGCAATAGATAAACTTTAATGGTTGAGAAGTTGAAAGCTTTTACTGGAAATGTACGATAAATATGCATGTTCTCGGTGATTTTAGGGAAGGAAAGTTTTTTTCCCCCAGTCTTTTTATGATGAAAAATAGAAAAAAAAATTGTATGATATTAGATAAAGAAACAGAACAGAAAAGAACAGAACGCAGAACAGGGTATCTTTTAACATTTGAGCGTACATCCTTTGTTTTCAATTTTAAATATACGAAAGAGGAAATTAAGAAATTGAGAGAATTTATCCAGAATTTTCTTTTCTTTCGTTCCTCTGATGTTGTTGTTACACTTGAGCGAGACTAGCAATAAAATCCAACCTGCTTTTAGCATCTCCTTCGATAATATTGAAAAGGGTTTAAGAAGGAAAAAGAAATAGGCAAAATTATAGGTCATTTCATGTAGCTTTGTGAACAAAGTATAAATAAACGATTTGAATTTGTCTTTCGTGACGCATTTACGTTATACATGTATAAAGTACATACATGTCTGTGTATATAACAAACAGGACGAAATATTTAGCAATCCTCGGGTTCATGGAGAGCTGATGATTTAAACGTGTTGTTTGAGATTACATAGCATTAGCTTCTTTGGGCATGACAAACAATCCAAGATGCTAATATAATCCCTCTCTCTCTCTCTCTCTCTCTCTCCAAATTAGAATCCTTTTTAAAGAACAATTCCTTTCTGTTCTAGGCACGTGGGCGTTTTGTGTAGGTGTAATAACCGGAGAGAGAAAGGTCAGGTACCTGGCCGATGGCTAGAGAAATTATCCCAGTTCTCTGGTAAACAAGCTTTGATTGGTGGCAAGTCAGAGTTGGGGTGGGATGATCTGTTAACAGCAACGCTGAGAAAGAACTGTCTTTAACAATCATGGCTATCTTCTCACCTACGCACACCTAGTCATATCCCATTCAACAATCAGAGAGAGAGAGAGAGAGAGAGAGAGAGAGAGACGAGTTAAGTGGTGAAATTTTACACTGAAGAATGTAAATGAAAGCTAAATAAAGATAATGTCTGAGTGATTCAGAACGCAATAAAAGATTGTGTAGGAACGCACGTGTTCACTTTCTTTCCCGAAATAACCTCCATCTCATTTCAAGGACGTAATAAATGCTTTTTGAGAGAGTTACGCTGCACTGTTCAATAATTTCACACGCCAGCGTTTCACCTGTCCTATCGCTTTCTTACAAGTATATGTAAAAGGTTTTCACTGAGCGATCTGAGCTCTGAGATAGGATATACTCGCCTCGTGCTTAGCATTATCATCATCATCAGGACTCCACAAATCATGAAAAATCTTACTCGCCCCCCCATTTTTTTAAGAAGATATGTTCCATTAAAAGTTCCATAAAGTGATTAGTGCTAATGTATCGTTGTTTTCTTCGCCATATCTTTAATGTTCACTAAAGAACCAATGAAAATAAAAAAAAATGTGAACATAACTTTCAGTGGGGAAAAAAATTCTACTGCTGAAGCAGAAGAGACGATATTTTACTTTTATTTGTGAATCTATTCTTAGATCCCATGTACTCTTGGCCACTTCCAAACTCTTATGAAATAATTTCATAAAGGTGTAATCCTTTATGAAATGTGTAATACTTAACTACATTCTGCAACGTCAAGAAAAGTAGACAGCAGCAGTAGTAACTGAAGCTTAAACTGCAGCAACTTTTAAACGTTGAAACAGAAATTAAACAGCAACTAATTATTTTAGATGTATTCAGAAATAATTTTTTTTTAAGATCTTCTTATGATAATATGACTGGTCTGTAGAGTACAGTTCTTGGATTGGTTAACCCTTAACTCATCTATGACATTAAGATACTATACGTTTAGCGTCCTCTAATAGGATTACCATAAGATATTAATGCAAAGTTTAGTGCTGCAAAAAGTTACACGTAACATTGATAACTGTTCTCTGAATTAAAAAAAATAGGAAGCTAGTGTCATCTAAAACTTGGGTCAGTATGAACCGAAGCAACAACTCATAAGTTGAACTTAAGAAAAACTCTATTACCAAACATGGTCAGATGTTAACGTATTGTAGGTTAGAGGTATCACACATTTTATAAAGAGAGGGGTGACATAATAGAACCGGTTTCAGGTTACTTGGTTTCCCTGACTTATATTAAGACGAAGTGAGGTGTGTGCACAGCCGAGTGAAAGAAAAGATAAAGATTCAGTTTACCACTTTGTATTCAAGGGCAATTACGTAGATTAAGAGGTGGGGTTATGGCAAAAGCTACGTGACAGCGAGGAAACATAAACACAGCAAGAAGAAAGTATCTGTCTCATTAAATACAAAAGATTCATTGTGTTCCTGTCCGGAACAAGCAATAAGGTTGAAAGTTTTTTAGAGCATTGTATCAAATAGACTTCAAGAAATCTTAATTACACAACAGAGAAGGTCTATGAATGTATTTTTATCGACTCTGGACAGGAAGAAAGATAACATGAGAGGAAGGATTTTGACCTGTCTTCCCAGTGATGATAAAGTTTCATTTTGATATTACATAATTGAAATACGTTGTTCAAAACAGGTTTTTGTAATATCTGTAGGATGGTGTGAAGGGTGCTTTATCATTACCAATGTCATCGGGTTGCAACAAAAGTAAAGATTTATGCTTATTGGCTTGGTCTGTAAAAGGAAAAAAAAAAGTTGAAAAATTTCTTCATTGATCAAAATTGATGGCTTTCAGGAAATACATTAAAACAGTGTTCAGAGATGAATTCGCTTCTCCGAACTCTGTTTTCAGTCTTTTAAAATCAACTAAAAACGAGCAAATTATGATAGCTGATTTAGTTTTAATTCTTTACATATTTCTGAAATAAATTTTAGTAATCAAAAGGCTTTTTTCGATTTTTACTTAAAAGGGTCTCTTAATAAATATTCCCATAAATAGTTTTTTTTTTATCTATTTATGTTATTATTAGAGAAGAACCTGTTCTGTGCAAAATGACACACACACACACAGTGAAAATGTACTTCGCAATTTGTATAAGATACTCAGCTAATAATTAACAAAATATAACATATAAGACTAATTTTGTGCATTGTTTGAACCAGTATCCACATAACAAAATCAGCGTAATCCTTTAAAAGGCAGGTTTGAATATTGATGAATTTAAGGAAAAGAACTTTCGGATATGGTAACATCACTGCTGTCATCGAAGCTTTACTAATAAAAATGCTGAATCATCAAAACACTAATGTTAGTGAGCTGGTTTTCGAAAATTAATGTTAGTTTTTGGCCATAAGAGGCAGCAATGAACGCAGTTTATCGCATATTATTGCCTTCCTTTTTAAATGCATGTTTGAACACATTCACCCTTTGCTCACCAGATGTGTCTCAAGAATTTTGATGATAATAAGGATTTTTTCCCCCTCTGGATTCCCTCTGGTAGCAGGTTATCAAAAGTCACTTTATACGTGTTGTGACATGTGAAGTATTTTCAGCAATGACGTTATTGGTTTTCAATTTATACAACGTTGCGAAATGACCATACATTAGCATATTAGTAATGGACTAAAATAACTGTGGTGAAAGAAGTCCATTTCTAAGCCAATCAGAGATAGCTGATTGGCTTAGAAAATAAAGAGATAGATAATATTTTCTAAGCCTTCCTTCTACCAGTTCCCGAGTTAGTCGATCTCTGGCACAGGCAAGCAGGTATTTCCTCCCGGAAACTCGGGTTTTTCGTCCCGTAAACTCAAGAAAATCGACCGTAGCTCACATTATTTCAGACAGTAACATATCTTGTTAGGGTTCAGGTACCAAGAGATGGCAACACTTGTTTGACAGCCTCTTCATTGGTGGCTGCTATAATTAGTGATAGACATGGGTAAGCTATCTCTGATTGGCTACCGGTGGAGACTGAACTGCCCATTCAGTCTCCAAAAAGTTAGATAAAGTATAAAGGCATCGCCTACTCCCTATAAAGGAATAAAAGGCGTTAGCTGATTTTTTTTTATTCTAATGTACATTGTGCTAACAATTTCTTGTAACTTTTTTTTTTTACAGCACAGTAAAAAACTTCTCGGAAATCAGCTTTCGATTGTAGATATTTGAGTCGTTTCCATGACAAATTTAGTGTTCAAGGAGTTTTGTTAAATGATTGTAATTTTATAAAATTCCAATGAGTGTGTTAAATAACTTAGAGCGCGGTTTCTGAAACGTACGATGACTTGTTTATAGACCATTCCAATGGTTTGATTTAAACTCAAACTGACATAATTTTTAATTAGCGATCCTAAATAGTAAATTCCATCAAACAACGCAAAATTATTAGATAGGTTCGTAGCGTATTCCTAAATTTTGCCTATCCAAATGATTCGATTAAAATCAAAATTGAATCTCATGGAGATATTTTAGTACACAGCATACAAAATACAAAATTTTATGTTATCATTGTTTCCCACACACAAAAAAAAATACCTCTCCTTTTTTGTTACTGTAAAAGGATGCGAATGAGCAAGAACCGAAATGACCTGATAAGTTTCACTCACACAAACACACATACATTATTTTTAAACTTTGTTCAAGTTTTATTAAGTCTGAATTATAATTTTTAATGACGTTCTTTAGGGAGAAAAAACGCTTTGATGCTTTTTAGCATTTTTCAATATTTCTCTTTTGTTGATTAACTATTGACAAATTCGATATATTTACCAAAAATCTTGAAAAATTAATCAAAACTCATTATTCATAAAACACTTGTCTTCTAAACGATGAAAATTGTCTACTAGTTAAATGCCAGAGGGATAAATATTTTGAAATTATGTATCTTAAGTGACTTTTTCCGGGTTTAATTTAATTATTAATTATTTATTTCGTCCTCTACGCATTTCTTGGAATATTAAAGAAATCTCGAAACAAATAAAAAAATCGTTTAAATAATTTTATTGAAATTTTAATAAATAAGTATTTAATACAAAATCTTGATAAGGATTAAGATTATTTATTTATTTTGCTAAATCTCGTCTTACTATGAAATCATGTGTTTATCATGATTTCATAGTAAGACGAACAGGAATTTTAATTTTCAGATCGTCTACTTACTAACTACTACTTACTAACTACACGTAACTATATTCATTCCGTAGAAAATTATACGCCTAATTTTATCTTCTACATAATGTCGATATTATCTTCCAGATGGCGCCCTAGTTGAACTTTGATAGCACTTAAAGAAACTTTGACTCGACGTTCCTGAAATATTTGACAGTCTGCTGCTTCTCATCCCGGTTTGAGAGTGCAACCCGAGACGAAGAGAAATGCAAATAAAAATGACTGCTTCAAAACTTCAACCTTCTGTCTTTCACATTAATGCTAGTACCTCTATCACATGTGCGCAAAGATGCCACCAAAATGTTACAGCGGTCATCTGTCATGTGTGAGCTAATGATAAATAGGTCCCACGGCCGTAAATTACAGGTAGCGTATGTACAGAGTACTGCCTGTCATCAAAGAGATTATTGCTTACACTAGTACCTACCAGATAGAGACATTTTTTGAGGCGCTAGCCTTCTTTCTTCTGAATTTTGTCCCATCATAAAAAAAAATAAAAGAGGAAAAAACCACCGAATAATCCTATCACAAGCAATTGAAAAGAAATGAAAATAACAAAAACTAACAACCAGAGTGATGGTAACGTCAGCCTGTTTTCATACATAGAGGAAAGGTTAAAAAAATCTAACAGAATAATTATAGTTTTTTATTACAAGGGAGACTTCCGTTTTGGCTTGACGAGATATTCACCTTAATGGTTCTGTCTGTAGTAATGTCTAGTTGAAGACATCAAGATTTTTGAGTGACAGTGCTGGTGGCCTTGATGGTATCAAATGCAAAGGTCACTGGTAAGTAAAGGTCGGAGCTAAAACTTACATAAACAGTATTCTCTGTAAACGTTTTAAAAATATATACTCTTAAGTGACGTGTAGAATGACTTCATAAATGTATAAGATTGTATAAAAGTGCATAAGAATTCGGAGAAAAGAAAGGATTCAAGATTATGTAAGACCAACTATTATATAAACTAATAAATATTACAATACCTATTAATTATCGAGTAAATATGACAGGAAGAATATGTATTTGTCTTCTCATGTAATAAATACTTATCAAATAAATAAATTTGAAAAGTACTGGTGATATGGAATAATTTTTATTAGGATCTGAATGCTTAAATATAATTAATATAAATATTAATAACTCTTGATATTTTGGGAAACATTATTATTAAATTTACTTGGCAAAACAAGAGCCTCCGTAGCTCAGTCGGTATAGAAGAAGCCTTTTGGTTTGAAAGACCTGGGTTCGATTCCCGTCCATAACTGTTTTTCAGAACAGGCAAACCGGCCTGTGAACACGCACACGGATCTACAGTCGAAATACATACTTAAAATCCCTCATTAGGAGGGCTCAACCCTAAGGGACAGATGAAGAAATTTGGAGCAATCCCCCACAATAACAACTTCACAAACAAATTTGACTTATTAATTTTATTATTCTCATCATTGCGATTTCCTGATAATGTACCCTCAAGGAATGTGGAGAATGTTGTGACAGCAGTATTCAATTAAGTTAATTTCATTCCTGGTTCCCTATCAACAACTGTTTTTTTTTTTTTTCCAAATTAATCTGTTATTTATTATATCTCCATACGATCGTCCTTTACATTTCCGTCTTGCCTAGTTTTAAACGCTTATATTTTTTCTCCAACAATATTATTTGAATCGAGAATTATTTTCTAATAGTCTGGATTGTACCAATTTAATTTTTCTAGTCCCCGTCTATATTCATCCATTATCGAAAAAAGGAAGATTAGTATCTATCACACTATCACGATCATTTCAGTTTTTTTTTTTTTTTTTGGAAATAACAGTATAGATTCGCATTCTAGTTTCACATTAAATTAGCCTAGCGAACTTTATCCACCTTTCCATGCCTTTGTCTTGGACACATGCCACGGAATGATCAGGAGAAAAGTATGTAGTTAGCCACTCTCGACCTATTCAAGACATAATTATTAACATAAATATTAACCACAATTTGCAGTTAAATTATCAGTTTCCATTCTCCTTCATTAAGGGTCATTGTGGATGGCTTCCTCTCCTAATATTTTCCTTGCAATTACGGAATAGGACTCGATACTTTCATCGGTGCTCCTTCTCTTACATACACAACTCCCCCCCCCACCTCACTTATCTGACATCGGAAATCATAGTTTTGCTGATGAAAGTATGGTCTATTTCTCTTCGTCATTTGACAAACTTGTAGTGCTTGTGTGACAAAAATTACAAGCAGCTTAATAATGAATCCCCTAGCTAATATCTTAAACAACTGTACCCTTACTACACTAGAGAATGGTAAAGACAACATTGTCAGTTTCAATGCTAGTTTCACTTTACCAACATCAACACGGTCATCCAAACCTGATGTTCCATTTCCGAATGAACTCCAAATTTCTGCTTCATCAACTACTGTGACTTAAACTTGCTGTGGCTTAAACTTTCTTTTACCACATTTTGTTTCATTCACATGCTGCCTCTACCGTTCTCTAAATTCTGGAAAAAAAAATCATTCATTCTCTTTGCCTTCTTATTTTCGAAGCTCGATTTCATTCAGTCAACATTTTCAAACAGTGAAGTGATCTTTCTTGGTGACTTCAATGTCCACAATTTTAGTTGACTCCAGTTCTATAATTTCACTGATTAAGCTGGAAACAGGCAGAGGTTTTTGTAGTAAGCAGTGACTTAAAACAGGTTTTCATCTTCCTACCAGAATATGCAAGAATGTAGTGAATGAAAAATGTGGAAAAACAATCCTCCTCATTCACCAAATACTTCGGATTTCTTCTTAACTAGTTATCCTACCAATTACTCTGTCCAGGTGACTGCTCCTCTTGGTAATTCAGATTCCAGTCATCCAAGTTTCATTTCTAGTGGAACGTCCTTCCTTCAACTATTCACAACCTCGTGTACACTGGCATTAGACAATGCTAAGTGGTGGAGGACTCACATGACTAATACTCGTTTCCAATGTCAAACTACTGGTTTCATTCATCAGATCCAGATACTTGTTGTGATCTTCTTAGAGAAAAAAAAATCCGTCTTGCAATGGAACCTTTCATTCGTCACTCTGTTCAAATTTTCCATCCGATATCTAAACCACGGTTCTCCTAGAAGTGTGCTAAGGCAGTTCAACAAAATCAAACAGCCTACCACAAGTGTCTTGAGTCCCTAACATAAAATTCCAGCTTTCTTTACCACCTACACAGTTTATCGCAACACTTCTAAACCAACATTAAAAGGACAAAGTCTAAATTCAAACAAAAATAAATTAGAAAACTCGCTGCTTGTATTACTGGCAGTAGCACCTTCTGATTCCTCGCTAAAACTGTTGGGCTCAACTTTCTCTATATGGACTACCTCTTCTATCTCATCTTAACGGTAGCAAGAGCACTGCATCTCATACCATCTGTGACCTTCCGCGAGAAAGACATCAGACGAATCTTGAATAACTTTGAATATCACAAAGGCAGTCGGTCCTAAATGGAATCCCGCTCATTAATCTCAAGAGATGTGCTCCTGAACGAATATGCCTATTCTTTATAATCTATACGTTAAATGTGATCTATTCATTGTATTTAGCTAACATCCACCCAACAGCATGGAAACAAGCTCATATATAGGCTAGAGCTCATAAAAAAGGTGATAAATTCTACTATCAAGCTATTGACCTATTGCCTCACATCACTTTTATCTAAAGTAATGGAGAAGGTTATCAATAGCCAACTCCTTCGACACATTGAGAATTATATCTAATTAGTGACAACCAGTGTGTTTCGCCAACATTTCGCCAAGAGATTCGTAGGAGATCTCCTGGCCTATATCACACACCTCTGGATTCATTCCATGGAAAGATTTGGAGATACCAGTGCCGTTGCACTTGACATATCCAAGGGTTTTGATAGTGGGTGGTATCGCGGGCTTTTCAACAAATTACCAATATATGGACTTCATCCTTGTGCATTTGGATTATCAGTTTTATCTCAGTTCGATCACTACGTGTAATGGTGGATGGTGTTCTCTCCTCAGATTTTCCTTTCAATACCGACGTCCCTCAGGGCTCTGTCATTTCAGCCACCCTCTTCATGATTTGTATATGAGTAAACGACCTACTCTCATTGGCTGCGAATCCTATTCATAGTTTTGCTGAGGGCTGTCCACTCTCAGCACTCTCCACTCGACCTACAATAAGTATCGTGAAAACTGATCACCACAGTATCCTTGATTAGTGTGAAAACAATGTTTCCAACAGAGAGTTTGGATAGTTTTCTTGCAAAAAAAAGACTTCCGATCTTCACTTACTTTTGATAATTCTCAGGTGAAGAGTCAAGAACAAATGTCTCTTCTCGGACTTATTCTTACTCCAAACCTTTCCTGGCATATTCATATGACTTATGTAACATCATCAGCTATCAAAAAATTGGTATCCTTTTCTGCTCAAGAACGATGCTTTTCTTCTGAACAATTATGCAGTATAAATTCCAAATCCGACCAACCTTGGAATGCTGCTCTTATGTTTGGGGTGGTGCACCTAAGACCTCCCTAAAAATTCTTGATGCTGTTCAGAAAATGGCAGTTCAGTTGATTAATGACTCATCTCTTACAGACTCTCATCAGCCATTTTTTCTTCTACATATACCTCTATGGCCAATGTTTAACAGTACTAACATCCATTATTCTTCCCATTTCTACCAGATCTAGAGGAACTCAAGCACCTATATATATATATATAAAAGTTAGGGCTACATAGGAATATTATGTAGCCCTAACTACTTTTTTGAAAATCAGCATGCTCAGTCTCTCTCTCTCTCTCTCTCCACTGATATGAGGCTACGGAAGATGACTGCTGCTGTCTTATATTATTATTATTATTATTATTATTATTATTATTATTATTATTATTATTATTATTACAGCGATATTCAGGGAGTGAGGGACTCGTTGAGGGAGGCTACATATCATATAGACCACTTTTTTACCTTTTTTTTTTTTTGAATTCTCACCCTATCCGTACTCACCTCCTCCAAAGGTAAGTCATTCCATCCATAAACCGCTCTGTGAGAGAAAAATCTAGCTCTCACCCCTTTCTTGACTGCATTCATTCTTAACTTCCCAGGATGCCCTTTAGTTTTCTCCCACCCTCCATCCTTCATTCACCCTATAAATAAATGCTGTTCCAGACCATATGTAAATATTTGTGTTACAAAACTGTAGTTTTATTCGCTTCCATGTGTTCTATGGAAAATCTCCGTCGATATTTTACATAATGTTTATCGTTTTTATCTCAAAGAAATAAGCAGTAACAAGTCCTAGGCATTGTGATATTTTATTATCCTGTAAGTAGAACATCCCGTAAGTGTAACATTCTGTGAAATTATTGGCCTGTATTGGCCAATAATTGGAAGGTATTGGCCTGTAGAACAGCCAAATCAGTTAAGGTTATGAGGACAGTATAAATTCATGAAGATGCATTACAACTTACTTCATCTGATTCGCCATATGAAATGAAAATTTAAGGAATTTACAGAATATTTGGTTCTTGTTCTCATAATGAATCGGCCACAGTTGCTGTTTTCTAAGATATATATATGAAATGAGAAGTTGAGTCAAATGGTAAATGAAAGTTAACAAACTCATTTAGCCTATGAAAAAAAAAAAAGAGTAATTTCTAAATTCTTGTTAGAAACGCTGTCACTTTTAGGTACTGTATTGTGCAAGATAAATCTCCCATTTAACAGCTACGTGATATAATTAGTTATTTTCCCATGAAACTGTGTAAACAAAGATGGCGCTTTCACTCGCGGTTTTGTGAGACTGACCTTTTAAGTTATCAAAACAAATATTTCTTCCAGGCGTTGGTTCCGCATTAATACTGTCTTTGAGAGTGTAAAAAATTGGCGACGATGAGTCGCGTGTATTTCGTCTGCAGCCTACTTTGTTTTCTTCTCACAGCGCCCTTCGGCCAAATAATGAACCTTGTAATTATAGTCAGGCTGCAGGAAGTGACCAACCTGGATATCGTGTGTATTTTATTCAGTATAACTTGTGCAAATTATATAATGTCGTCTAATGATTGAACCTCAGGTCTTTATTTGTTGCAGACATATTATCCTAATTATGAACTGAATGCTACAACATGCAATATAAAGACTTAAAATGCACGATGAAAAATGAGAACTAATGTTTCTTGCTCTAATGCGACAACTAGGGCTAGCAACTTCTGCATTAAATCGAAATAGGGCAAGGCTACATGAGCCTGAATATCCGAAATCTCATCGCTGAATAATAATTAATTGTTCTACGCTTAGAGCGGACCAATTAAATAATATTAATATTCTGCAAAGCGTTAAGATATTCGAGTGGAAATACAGAGAATGATATTTTTGGCACGTCTTTATCTAAATCATGTAAGGAACTTGTTAATTGCTAATATTAATTATGTGAGTTACTTGAAATCAAATTTACAATTCATAATTAAACAAGATTAGATAGATGCTCATAGCGATGCTAATTAATTAATATGTTTATCTAACCAGTTTTCAAATTAAAAACGAAATAACATAACCATTCAGAACCGATTTACTTTTAGTTTCAATAGGTAAAGTGCTAAAGCAAACGTCATATTTCTTTAACAAACTGTTAATGGAAACGGATCTATTTTTATGGTATGCAGGTAGACCCCCCCACCCTTTACACACACACACACACACACACACACACACACACACACACACACACACACACACACACACACACACACACACACACACACACACACAGAGAAATAGAACACAAATTTTGGAAGGAGGAATGTGACGTACTGCACAACGATACTGTAATGATTGCTTTTCATTACTATATTTGTATGATTTATCATATTCATGTTTCATAAAAGAAAGCCGACATAAGTTAAAAGTCAAGGAATTGAGGAACTACGTAGGTCTTCATATATATCAAAGAGCTGTTATATTACTTTGTCTCCAAAGTCTAAAAACTAATGTAAGGTAGCAGTCCTTCCTGATTCATAGCTAAGAATATTAATATTATCAAGCGAAACTATTTTGAAATACGTTTGGGGTTAGGATTAAACATCTTCATACATACAGTTTCGAGTATAATCATATAGTGATACTGTAAAACGAAATTCTCCGCGTCTCGACTAACTGTTGGGAGAGATGCTTTGTCATTCAGGAATAATCGCTTGTGATATCTTTGTTGAAAATTAGAAGTGGTTGGCTAATATTTCGGTTTTGAGATGTGAAGGATCTCAATTAATGAGCTGAGTATATGTGGTCGATCCTTCTGTTTTGCTCAGTGCTAGACGAAGTTGTCTGGTCATGCATCAAATTGTGGGCCAGCAATGACATCAGTGCTAAGAATAAGAGGTTGATGAATCGACAGCGAGAACGGCGTTTTCGTGGAAACAGACTGGCAAACAATATGAAAATTTATGAGAATGTAAAGGAGTGGGAAATATGATTGAAGAACAATCAAGATAAGGCTGCATTTGATAGAAAGGAGACGGAGATCATCAGGCATGTGTGACTTTTCTAGTCTGCATATAATGTGAAAATACTTATAAGGTATTGCTATTTTTCAAAATAAAAGACCTCTGTTGAAATAATGAATACAAACAGTGTGTATCACGCGCAAAATGAAACTATATAAGCCATTGCTTGCGACAGGATCACAATTTCCTACTTCCCAACTGGCTACTTAACTTTCCTCGTTTTGATTTTATTTTGACTTGATTATATATCAAATGAAAATAGCAAGGTTTTTATGGTAATGGGGATTTCCATGTATTCTTACTTGTAGACAAAAATTAACAGTTTATTTACTAATTAAATTAAATATATTTGAAAAAGTACTAATCTGACATACCTGGATAGTTTTGAAGGTAATGATGACACAATATTTAGTACAGAACTTGATAACTGAGCCGAAATAATGTTGAAGGTGAAAAAAAAAAACATCAGCATAGAAATATATCGGATAGCAGAAATAAAACGAATCAAACCAATTACGAAGACGAAGATAATGAATTAAAAAAAAACTCTGGATTTTTAAAGTTAAAAATTAAAAAAAAAACTTTGTAATCCACACGATAAGCCAGCAGCTTGAATGACAGTGCGCTGCCATTTCGTTGGATTCTTCATCAAGTTTCTGACAGAGAAAATTAGCTATCAGCCGGCGTGGTTCACAAAATAATAGGATATTAAGTGCGGTTTGGTTGGTTTCGAGAGTAAGAGGGGGAGTAATTTATCTTTTCTAATTCCCATGAGGAAGAGATCAGACGGAGTCCTTGCGTGTTTAATGCGTATACTTAGTTATTATCGCTAGAGATTCAAAGCAATGGAATTTGGTTTCATTGTTCTGAATGGAAAACAAGTATTCAATGTCTGCCGATTTTATGGTTGTCTCCATATAATCTTTTTTTTGCTTAGATCATGATATTTTTTATGTAACTCTTACCCATGAAATGTTGTAATCATTTCTCTCACAAACATCCATGCCCACAGAGGGATTCCTACCCGCAGTCTGTTGGTTGGAGACTCCTTCGCAAGAAGAAACCTTTAAATGGCTTAAATGCCATAACACTTTTTTAATTCTTTAAATTACTCCAGGCGGAAATCTTTTAGCCCTAAGCTAATCCCCACCTCTACCATCGGCAGACATTGAATACTTGTTTTCCATTCAGAACAATGAAACCAAATTCCATTGCTTTGAATCTCTAGCGATAATAACTAAGTATACGCATTAAACACACAAGGACTCCGTCTGATCTCTTCCTCATGGGAATTAGAAAAGATAAATTATTCCCCCTCTTACTCTCGAACCAACCAAACTGCACTTAATATCCTATTATTTTGTGAACCACAATGTTCTCAGTTCCAATAGTATTTATTGCAACGACTCGTGTTATATAGTCAAGTTTGCTGAGTTGCTGGATAAAATAATAATAAAAAAAATCTTCCTGAAGAAAACCCAACTTGCATTCGACAAAGACCAGCTAACTCTGGAATCGAATAGAGGAAAAACTCCTAGAAATAAGTTCCTCTAGTTAGCGATTATAAGCCTTTCTTCAGGGAACCATCGTCATGGAGCTTAGCATGAAGTACAGTGCAGTTTTAGCTAGAGTGGATCTGTTATTATGTTCAGATGGAAAGACTGTTCGATGATGGCAATTTTACGAACTGCACGTAAGAAAGAAGGAAAGAGAGACAGATAGAGACGCTTTCTCAATAGATACATTTAATGTCCTTGTGTTGTTCCAATCGCAAGGACGAACATCTACAAGGATATTCGTCCTTGTGTTTATGATATCTATACCATGCACAGCAGAGGACAATTTTCTTCGACATCTCCAGATATAGAAATAGAAAGCTCCTAGCAACCAATTCCATACATATTTTAAATATGAATAATCCGATTTTGATTGTAGTTCTTAAGTGGAAAAAAAGAAAGAAAAAGTAATTTAAAGAAGTTCACATATTTAAATCACCTGCCACAACGTCTATCTACATACGTCAACTAAAAGATGGATGTGAAGTGTATGTATGATAATGTTGCAATAACACGGATACAAAATGTGAGTCATCAGTTACCTCCATTATGAGGCGTGGTAACCCTTCACGTCAAGAAGAGCACAACTGATTAATTTACATTTATAGATATGCAAAGCCGGTGACTCTGAATTACCAAATGCAAGAAATGTATATATTGTTCTTCACAGAGAACGTACATTTACTCGTTCTAATTGTTTAGAGACAAAAACTAAACTAAACAAAACGATAGAGAACAATCTATATCTATAGTGTATATTGCAATATACTAATTTTATATTTATTATTGATAGAATAAAATGTCCATTGTGAGAACGGAGAAGAATTTCAATCATTTACTGCGCATAAACATGGTATCAGCCCGGAAAAGACGTGTCACATCAAATTGCTGCATGTAGTTTTGCACAATTACTCATAATTGATTTTTTATTCGAAAAAAAAAACAGAATAAAATGATTCTAAAATTTATAGGATAAAAATTTAGAATACTAGTTATTACTGTGTGAATAATATAAATGTATAATCATTTATTCCGGAAAACTTTTTTTTCACGTAAAACCTATGAAAACAGTAATTTATTGATCATATAGATCACATATTGATCATATATCTCAGGCAACATGACTTTACAGTTGTTCTTTTTCATGCCAATAAGGGTTTCCACCCAACTGGTACTATTTGTTGGCAAAAACTTGATCCAAAAATGTGTATCCATGAAGACAAATGTTGCCTGGAAGCAATAATGACAACAGCTGGGGGTGAAAACCCTTATTGGCATGAGAAAGAACAATTGTAAAGTCATGTTGCCAGAGAGCAACATTTTCAAATAAAGAGTTAAGCTTAACTGTGTTACTAAAGCTAAAAGATGAGATTCGTCTGAATTATTGATGTGAACATTGGTGATATTTTGAAAGTTATTCTCAAAATCGGTAAATTTTGAAAGTTGATATTTTTGGTTCATAAAAGTAACACAACAATATATCTGAAATGTAAGCATCATCAATCCAACAACATGAACCCAATATGTTGTTGGGTTCATGTTGTAATTGTACATGTTGTATTGTAATCGTACTGAAATAGCTGAAGAGGTCAATGATTTAGTGAATAGGTGCATAATTACTTCTACTGTGTGCCACTTAAATTTTCATTAAATATGTCATCCATGCCCTTCCCATTAAGTAACTTTTCTGTTATCATTTAGAAATCAGACGTTCTGCATACTTGATTGTGTTTCAGCTAATGCATTCTTCTCCGTACATTGAAGCACTTCGGTCCACAAACACGAACATTTCCATTTTATTGTCTCTACTGATAATGGCTAGAGATTCACTCTGTTAGTTCTTCAAAATTATAGAAGACAAAACAAAACTCTTTACCCTTTCCCCCACTTTCTCTCCTCTTGAACGACCTCATCCACCCTATCAGCACAATCATATTATATTCAATAATTTTCAGTTGTCAGTGATTCGAATCATTTCCAGTAATACTGTTACGAAATCAAGTGCATTTAATAGACTAAATTATACAGAGTAACTAACTGTCAGCAGAAAAGTACCGTCTTGAGCGGAAAAGGAAGCCAGGTCTTTTTGGAAGCAGACGATGCTATAGAAGTGATATGATTGTTCCAGGAAAGGTTTGTAGTAAGAGTCAGTCCAACAAGAGATATTCGGTCTTGAGTGTTGAGCTGAGCATTATCAAAAGTAAGTGGAGAAGATCTGAGATCTTTTTTACGAGAAAACAAGCAAAACTGCGATTTGCAAGCATTGAAGTTGACTAGGCTGCTTTCACCTGAGTCGAGTCAAGGATACTGTGGAGATCAGTGTTCAGGACACTTACAGATCATCTTGAAGCTTGAGATGTTTGAGCATTGCAGGGTTTGTCACGTGAGTAGGATGAATGGAATGCAAAACAATGAGTAGGGTTTGCAGTCAGTGAAAGCAGATCGTTTATATAAATCAGGAAGAGAGTGGGCGAAATTACAGAGCCCTGAGGGACACCGGCATTGAAAGTAAAGTCTAAGTAAAGTCTTAATCCTTCGTGTAATGGTGAATGGAGAGAAAACACCATTCACCATTACACGAAGGATTAAGCTTGTCTTGGAGATGTCAAGAGCAATGGCACAGGTGTCTCCAAACCTTCCCATGGAATGGTCCTAAGGTGCGTGACGTAGGTCAGGCGGTTTTCTATGGATCTAGATTGGCAAAATCCATTCTGGTAGTCACTAATCAGATTTCTTCAACATCTTGAGAACTGCTAACTGTTGATAACCTTCTCCATTACTTTAGACAAAACTGATGTGAGAGCAATAGGTCGATAGCTTAATGGTAAACATTTACCTGCTTTGTTGGCAGTCTAATTTGTAGTTATATTTGAACTTTTTTTCTATGCTGAAGAGTGGATGCAAGCTGAGTATAGTTTAGTGAATAGATAATAGAGACAGGTGTTGGTTCAGCAGCACATCTCTTGAGCAGATCCCGCTGCCTTTGTGGTTATTGTGGTTATGCACAAGTTATTCAAAATTCTTATGATGGAAGTTACAGGAGGCATGAGATGCAATGTTCTAGGCAAAGAATGAGGTAATGTGCTATGGTCATCTATGTAGGAGCTTGTTATCAGCCTTGTCTTTAGGTGATGTCACAATGTTATCGTTAGGGTGAGATATCAGGGGGGGACGAAAGTTGCACTCAACAGGTTTGGCAAGGGACCAGAAGGCACGACCCAGTGGAACTGAGATCGTGACAATGAGATCAACTTTATTGAAATCTTTCAGCTATTTTGTCATCTTTTAACAATAAACTGCATTTAATCGGCATTAGTTAGTGAATATTCGGCTAATGAATATGTTCTTTTTCCTTTTCTTATGATTAGTATAGTAATTAGCTTTAAGTAAGAAATCAGTTATGCATGGCAAAGTTAGAATAATAATGATTACTAAAGAGTAATCGTTATTATTCTAATCGGATCCAAAGGAAGATAACTGCTCTAATTTCTCCCTTTAAGTTTCAAATGGATTATTCTTAACTCATAAAATTATATATCAGTTTACAAGGTATCATCCTCTGTAGATAACAGTATAGTATATTTAATTTATCTATTTAGATTATATATAAAAATAATAATAATAATTTATGTGACTCTCGCTCTCGTAAGGTCGCGAATTAGTGGAATAAAAATATATTTTTCTATTTTTATATGATATTTTTTGTATATTTACATAATCTAGAAGCCCTTTGCAAAACACCAAACATGAAATATTTTCAAGCCATTTCAGACCTCCGGTATAGAGTGATGGTGGTCTCGCATCGGGTGATTAAATCCATCTCTCATCTAAAGGTCATTGCATATCCATGTCTACAGCGGGATTAGACCCGATCTGTTGATTGGGTGAATATGCTAACTTCTCAGCCAACCAAGCTAGGAAGAAAATAGTAAGATTTGAGATAGCATGATTATTAAAGGTTATCATACGAGGAGAGAGAGAAGAGTTCATCAATATTTTATGGAAAGCTGACTAGTGGTTGGCTTGATTTAGTCCTAAATCATTACGGACTTGTCATAAAAGCAAGCTACGATAGTGTTAATGACACAATGGTTTTCAGTAAATAAATCCGTCCTGAAGGTAGGGATGAATATCGTTTCATTGTACTGCCAACCGCTATTTGAAGTGTTCTTGTTGGATGTGAGGTTTTTCAATGGCTCTATGAACACTGTCAAAACAATGAGAACGGAATTCCAAGTCCGTGATGATGCTTTACGTTTTGATGCATACACAGCCAGAATGAGAAAAAAAGTTTTTCATACTCTCCCTAATATCGTTAATTGTCTCCTTTATGCTCTATCCCCCCCCCCTCCTCTCTTCAACTTTCATCTCAGATCTAAAAGACTCAAGAAGCTGATTCGTACTTTGGATATGCCTAGAAAGAACATAAGCAATGAAGATATCTTGCGTGCCATCATTATGGACATTGAGATCGGTGATATTGTTAACAAAGCTATAATTACTAGTTTATAGCTTTTTAACTGAAGAAATCGATAGTTAAATTATACAAATTAAGTGGATATTGAATCCAACATTATTTCAAAGCCGAATGTATAGAAACTACAAAAGTTTCGTGCCGAATATATAAACTATAAACGTTTCGGCTGATCCAAGCGTAACCTTTTAGGACAGGGGCAACTCGTAGCGAAGGTGGAGTAAGTTCTGATTTCTTTCCTTAGTATTCTCCATAATGCAAAACACATCTCCGCAAGGAGATGTATGATGGTATGCATTATGGGAATGGGTCACTACCCAGACAGGTTTTGACCTTTGTTGAGGTCTCGTCAGTGGGAGCCAGACCCAGATGTAAAATGCCCAGGTTGAGTGATGCAGAAGTCATTCTTTCCCGTATGAGTTGCTAAAGGGTGTCACATTTTAAAAGGTACTAAGAATTACTGAAATAAAGAGCCAAGAGGCTTCACTTTGGCGATGCAAACTATACAAATTAAGTGGATGTTGATTCCAACATTATTTCAAAGCCGAATATATCAAAACTACAAGAGTTTCGTGCCGAATATAGAAACTATAAAAGTTTCGGCGGATCCAAGCGTCAGTAACCTTTTAGGACAGGGCCAACTCGTGGCAAAGGTGGAGTTAAAATGTAACACCTTTGGGAAACTCGTACGGGAAAGAATGACTTCTGCATCACTTCAACCTGGGTATTTTACATCTGAGTCTGGCTCCCACTGACGAGACCTTAACAAAGATCGAAACCTGTCTGGGTAGTGACCCCCTTCCCATAATGCATAGCATCATACATGTCCGAAAGGAGATGTGCTTTGCATTATGCAGAATACTAAGGAAAGTAATCAGAACTTACTTCACCTTTGCCACGAGTTGCCCCTGTCCTAAAAGGTTGCTTACGCTTGGATCCGCCGAAACTTTTATAGTTTCTATATTCGGCACGAAACTCTTGTAGTTTCTATACATTCGGCTTTGAAATAATGTTGGATTCAATATCCACTTAATTTGTATAATTTTTCATCGCCGAAGTGAAGCCTCTTGGCTCTTTATTTCAGTTAGTCGATAGTTAAAATTTGCGCTTCATTTACATGTACAACTGCACAAATGTATTTCGAATTTTTACAGCATTTCAAAATCTTTATTAAAGAATAGAGAAATACCTTATTTCATTTCGAAATGTGTGCACAGTTACAGGTTCGTGAACTCGTATAGCATCATGACCTTGATGGCACCACAAAGACGTACACATCCAAGCGAAATCTAGCTCTTTATACACTCCCAACAGTTTCTTATGCAATTTGAAACCACGTGGTCTTTTTATATGTGTTGCTAGGTAAGACGCCCAGATGACAGTTTCTATGGCATCAGGCTTTCGGTTAGCGGAATACCTATAACTGTAAACTCAGTGAACGACTTACCTCCATTCATTCCAAGGAACTCATATTTACAGCTGACGCCCACACAGACAATAAAAATCTCCCCCCTTTTCTTTCCTGTGACTGTTGTGTGTTTGTTGAACATAACCTTGACCAAACACGAAAAAGCTGAGTTAGAAGGGTCACGGCTTAACTGCCCAAGGTTACTGATAAACGCCAGCTGTCAGGACACCCACGCAATTGTAGTTGACAGGTAGTTCATGAAATGTGCTCAGACAACATGCTCGCGAGAAAGTTGCCTTTTCCTACGCGAGACTGCGTTGGTTAAAAAATACACACAAACTCCACCCTGTTTGAAATGAGCCACACTATATTTCATCTTGGATGGAATTCAGCGCCGTCTGCATCATGTCGACAGACGCTTCGGGCTTTCCAGACATCGACGATACACCCTGCTTCACTTAACCTCTCTCTCTCTCTCTCTCTCTCTCTCTCTCTCTGTCTCTCAGGTGTTTTCCATCATCATTTTTATCGTCCCCTTCCCACCCGGTCCCTGTGAGGTGCCCCACAGAGGCGCGTCTGCCCACCAACGAAGAGGTGTGAATGCCAGACTTAAAACTAATCTGGTACATGCATGTGAACCTTCCAGAAACTTGGGTCGACAGAGGTGAGAAGACGGGGCATGCCAGCGAATGTCACGTGGAGGTTAAATTTCGGCAGTGTCCGAGGTGCGGATAAAGATGACACGAGCTATGGAGGGAAATTTCAAATCCAGACACTGTAGCACAATGTGCCAGTAGACTGGCTTGCATGTGATTACTGATGCGATTCTTTTGCAATTCAACTTTGTGCAGAAAAATACTCTTAACTCACTATGGTCGGTTTTCAACAAAATCAGAGGATGCGATTGCTTTATTCTTATCTACTGGATTGCTTTAAGTTTTTTTTTCCCCTTTACATTCCAATAAAGATGAAAAAGACGCAATTCTTTGTAATTTTCAGAGATAATTTGCAAAGCGATTGATTGATCATAATGATACTTGTGATATTTAAAAGTATAATGATATAAACTCGTAAGGCCACATTATTATAACTCTACATTTCATTTGTCAGTTGTTGAAAGATAAAAATGCATCGTTGCTTTTTTGTAGGTGTCATTTTCAATTGTATATTGCATTAATTTTTGTTAAAAAAAGGATTTGAAGAAAAAAAAATACAAATTCTCTGGACCGAAATAGGAAGGCAATTCATATTTAAATAAATATTTCGATCATTTGTAAGGAATTCATTGTTTACAAGTTTCGGAATTTCCTGATCATCCTGTCAATGTGGGAAAGAGAACCTTCTATCCTAGTTAGGATTTTCTATTTTCAGAAAGTAGTAAGTTAATCACAACATTTTAAAGAGCCACTAGAAGATGCTGATTAGCAGTCTAATTTGTGATTTTAGTGATTTCACCCTCCAACTTCAACCCCCCCACCCCATCAGAAAACACTCTTTCCAAATCTCTCAAAACTCATATCTGTATTTATTTAGTCATGTCAAGAAATATCATAGAAATATTAATCCTCACGAAATCTCATTACGCCAAACCCATTATTAACCAGTTCCAAAAACGGAAGTTCTTTTAAATCACTTCACTGGCCACGCAATGCCCAATTTTTCACGCTGTGTTTGCATGCATGAAATGGTCTTCATATTGCGTATTAGAAATGGCTCATCAGACAGAGAAATATTTGCCAGGAGGTGAAGAAGGATGACAACATCAAGTGTTACCAAGACCAGCATAGAAAAAAATGGAGCGGACGTTAATAGGTTCAGAAAAAGTTTTTTCGACGAGTATGTAGAAGAAAATGTGATCATTAATAAAACGAAACGAAATAGTTTACCTCAATGTCCTCTCATTAAAAATTAGTGAGAAAACCTTACACAAAAACGTCATCCAGTTAATGGGTTGTTTGTCTGAAGGTAAAGTTATCGTGTTATTAGAAAAAGCATGATCACTTGATCATGATCACAGAAAGTCTTGATCCGAAGTCAAAAATAGTCGTCTACGCATATAACTTTTCGTGATATTTATAAAATTAGAAGGGGAAGGGGTATAATCCATCACATGCATTTGTGTAATTGTTTCCCCAATAAAAAGATAGCAAGTTATTATTATTGTTGATCTTTTATTTATTGTTAGAAACGGATTTCCAAGAAGTTCAGACATATCGTGGAGGGAAAATATCCTTCTCTTGATTGCAAGAAATATGTGTTTAAAGGAAAATTTCTCAGTACAGAATTAAATATGTTTTTACTTTACTTTTTTTAATCAAAGTTTTAAACTCAAAGTGTATTCAGTTTTTAACAGCTGCCATGGATCTTTAAAAAGTGTTAGTTAACTATATTTTGCTGTATTCCTGAAGGCACTTTCCTGCTTTTCACTTTTCTAACCATTTTGACCTTACGAAGACCAAACTCAAATCAAGCTTTAAGGTGCTCACGAAAACGCTGAAATAGAAAGCGAAAATCAATACTGAATGACAAATAATTACTGAGAGTGTGGTTCCTCATTGGTATGAACAAACCAGCATTATGGCTGAGAGATTCAAAATATTTGCATCTTATTACTGGAGAACAACGGCATTAATATAGTTCAAGACGAATCCAGAGAGACTCTACAACAGATGGCAGTCATCACATGCATTTGGTACAGTGAACTTATTCATTTCATTATAAACGGCAACCAGATGCTGTTTCAGTCCTACTGTTTCAAAGACAATATCTTATCGAATTCAGAATTCTTGACTAACTGAATTAACGAATAGACCAGTAATTGTTGTTGAATGATTGTTTAGAACAACAGTAGAAGCAACCGAGGCAATGTATGGCCAAAGTATTGTGTGGCCGGTTACCTTCAGGAGAAAAAATCTTGCCACTTTGTTGGTGCATTCGACTAGTATTACTTCCTAATTCAAGTACAATGTTATGAATATCCATTTCATCGATTAACATAAAAATCAATATTTTATGTGAATCGATGTTAATCTAGCCACATAAAAGTTTTCCATATTAGAAACACTACTTAGACTTTCTCCATTGATTTTTAAACAGACTAATGCAAGAGCATTAGTCTGTTTAAATAGGAGTAGTTCTTAATAGGAGTAGGCCTCGCCTACTCCTATTAAGGAATAAAAAGACGTTAGTTGATTTGATTGATTTGACTAATGCAAGAGCAAAACAAATCGAAAATTTGCCTGGATGCAGTCCCATGTGAAATGTATTTGTAAGGGTTACTTTAATTACCACTGCTTTAGTTCTAGAGCCACAAAGGTTCCTCTCCTTTGAAACCGAATAAAAAAGGGAATTATAATCTCTGAATAAGTGTTCTAGAGCCAGAAAAGAGCTCTCTCTCTCTCTCTCTCTCTCTCTCTCTCTCTCTCTCTCCAATAATAAAGGAAAAATAATCCCCAAGGTTAGAATTTTTTCTTCCTTTTAAATGTAATGAAATATGGTAGTAAGTACGTTTATTCCGAGATTATAAATCATTTTTTTTATTTGGCTTCAAAGGATATTTCTCTCCTTGACGAAGGATGGATTGAGTCCTAACCCTGCTCCTTTAATTCCCTCGGGTCTTTTACAAATTCGTAATACCATAACACCTCTCCTTTATGCCTTAACACTTTCATTGCCAAGCTGAAAATTGTAATTTCGTGTGGTGGCCAAATTTTTTAAATTTTTTTTATTTAGTTAGCGACGTCCACGCGATAACGCGTGATCGGCCGTGCGGTGAGAACTCGCATCGCGCGATATCGCGTGATTGGCAATGAACATGTTAAACGATGGCCTTCGATAGCCCATTCAATATCAACGATGGTTTTCGAGGAAGGTCATTTAGCTTGCTGAAAGTAACAGGGTATTCCTGAACAAACTTCAGTCTGTAAAATAGACAAGTTGGCCGAAGAAGAACAAATGCAATGATCAGCCATAATACACCAGTTCGTTTCATAGGCCCAGTTAGTTTGGCTGTCATTTCAAACAACCCAACTCTTAATGTCGCAACAGACTTCGACTGAAGAGAACTTGTCTCACATATAAAGAAATGTAACATGTAACCATCAAACAGACACAGTTGGTGGAAACAATGCTACGCTTATATCGTTAAAACTAATTGCTGGAATATTATGACTAATTTTGATGGTTGAGGATAAATTGAACTCTAATTCTGTAAGGAATGAGGCAAATTTGTTTGCGTGGTGGAATAACCACTCTCCACAATGGTGAAAACTTTGTTAGGATAGGCTAATTATTGGATTGGCTGGATGAAAATTATGTCTCATAATCTTGTGTTCGCTGATGGCTTGCTTGCTTGCTAGATGAGAAACTTCATTTCTCCGTATAAGATGAATGGTAGAGACAGCAAGCTGCTATCTCTACCATTCATCCTCGCCGCAGATCAACGAATTTCGCCTGAGTGTTAGACGAAAAATGTTGCTATGTTAATTTGTATTTATCACTTATTTTTACGGCCTATTTTGCTAAGTTGTAATGTAAACAACCGGAGTTTCATGGAGAGAAAACATAGTACTTGACTGCACCAAAAATCGACTAGCTCTGGAGTCGAATGAAAAAAAAAATCTAGCAAAACGTTTCGATAGAATCGAACCTGTAAGCCTTTCATCTGCAGACCTAGAGCTACTAAAACTCCTATAGGAGATTTGACTGGATCAAATAACATAGCACATAGTCTCAAAATGAAATGAATCGCAATGCCACTGCAGAACATATTCATGTTCTGCAGTGAAATTGTGAGTCAATCATGTTCTTTTCTGTTTCCTTGATGAATTTTACTGTTTAAAGCTTTAACTTTGAAATGGGAAATATAGGACCATCAGGGTGTATTGTCGAAGAAAGGATAGGATTCAGACAAGTAGATGGAAAATATTATAGATAATATTAAAATGGATATCATTATCCTAAAGACGTTTATTAGAAGGATACTGTATCGGGAAAAATAAAAGAGAAATTCGATATTGTATCTTCAGGGCGATGTAATCTATAGAGTATGATACACTGTCTATCATATACCACTTCTTCTTAGTTAAATAAATCATAAATTTGGCATTAGGACTGGAATTTTTGGTTACAGTATGCGCTAGGAAGTAGGGAAAGTGATTTATTAGTCAAAAGTTCTCATGAATGGACTATTTCAGGGGAACAATGTGATCTTGACCTCAATGCGATGCTCAAATAAAACATCGTATCTTGTTATTAATTGCAGATAGAAGATAAATACAGATCTTCTGCTTCAATTAATGAGATTTTGTTTCCCATTTTTTCATCCCTCACGATATTCTTGTTATAATTGTTATTTCGCTTGAGTGGAAATATTTTCAAGAAGTGAATTCTGATATACGGAATTAATAAAATAATTTAGTTGAATATCAGATTTAAACAATACACTACTGTAATTTGTTATGATTCTTTTATTGAACTATTTCATTTAAATACTTCAATATGAACTATTTAAATGAAATTAATATTAGCATTAATTGCAAAAGCATCTAAACGTAATTAAATAACAATTTCACTTGTTATTGAATTACGTTTAGATGCCTTTGCAATCAATGTATTATTTTAAAAAAATTTTAACATTAATACTTTCTTGCACATTTTTCTATTTTGGAGTTATTCTTTTAATGATATTCAGTATAATAGATCGTAAACTTGCAAAAAAATTCCAGTCATCAAAATACATAGCAATGAAAACATTCTGGAACAGAGAGAGAGAGAGAGAGAGAGAGAGTGTGTGAGAGAGCGCAAAGAAAAATAAGCAAAAGAATACCGCATGTCTGCAGCTTACTAAAGCTTTGACCTCTAAACAGCTTGCAGATGAAGCACGTCTATTGCAGTATATTGGTTGGACAAAATTCATTTATCTTTTATGCCAACTGAAACCAACATGCAAACACGTTTCGATGACTTGGCAACCCGTCTGTTGTCCTTGAACTTAAGGGCTTTTGTCCTTCGAACGCTCCCAACTTCTAAGAAGACGCAGCTATAACAAAATAGTTGTCAGGAAGTTGGTAAGAGTCTTCTAAAAAAGAAATGCGGTATAAATGAAGATAGTCTGATTGGCTTGAATCGTGCATTTTATGCAAATAATATCCGATGAGAACTTAACTATAAAATTATTGCAAAGATATGCTCAGCAAAATGAGAACAACAAAGGGGCTATAAAATATGAAATATGGCTAATCTGAGATTTAGTGTTTTCTGATGAGAGAGAGAGAGAGAGAGAGAGAGAGAGAGAGAGAGAGAGAGAAATTTCGTTCTTTATACAAAATGCAGCTAATATTGCACTAGAAGTCCTTATTTCTTATTGAAAAAATGAATTTGTAGAACAAGAGAACACTATGTATTGTCTGCAGAAATGTTTCTTGAATTAATTTCTTGCCTTAGAAAGAACTCCGTTACACTTTTGGAATTGGCGAGTATTCAAGAAACATTCGTGTAAACTGTCTTTTACATACAAGCTCAAAATAAATGATGAAATTTACATACAAGAGCCAAAATCTTTAATAATTTATTTTGGCGCTTGTATGTAAAAGTTAGATATTTTACCAGAGGATATTTATCTTCAATTTATAAATATTAAACACAGTTATCTTTGCATTGGACTGTACTAAACTGAGACATTATTTTTTGTGCCCGTGCAGGTATTGTTAATAGTAATACAGCATTCACATGCCTTCGATGGAGCTAGTTTTGTAAATGTGCATTCTGCTCGCTCACACACACACACACACACACACACACACACACACACACACACACACACACACACACACACACACACACACACACACACACACACACACACACACACACACACACACACACACAAACTGACTCAGATGATATAGCTAAAGGTCGGTATTCGACAATCTGCAATCCTACCTTCCATTCTTTGCACGTGAGTGATCCTTTCTTTACAATTCACGACCGCACTTCAACATACCAGTTTCTCGAAGCTGCTGAACAATCTCCCTAAAAGCAGTAAAGCGGGATTATTGTGTGCAGTAAAACAAGTTTGGTTTTATTATACACTAGAGCAACAAAATTATGTGTGAGCAAGGGATCGTTCCCCTATTCGCCGACGCTTGCCAAATTCTGTCTTCCAGTTGAATGACGCTATCACACACATGGATCGGATCGGTTTATTATTGATAATATTGCCATCAACGTCGAATGTAAAACACAGATGTTATGTTGTCGGAAGTTTTCTGTAAAATGTTTTCAATTGTATCGCCAATTTTATGAAGCTTATCGTTATATTTAAACGACTACACACACATCTCCATCTATCTTAGTAAAGATAATAGCAGCACACGCTGTCGAGATAATAATGTTGGAAATTCTGTTACAGAGAGAGAGACCAAACACAGAACTTTGTGAAGTCAATCCATATCTCCAATAACCTGGAAATGAATTCTTTACCCACCTAAAAGGCATTACAAACATCCCTGTCTATGGCAGGATTCGAACCTAAGCTTATTAGTTGGAGAGCGAGTTCGCTAACCATTCGACCGGAGAACATCACCACTGTGTTCAGCTTTTTTCTCGAGGGGACCTTCCCGTAGTTATTGCATGCAAATTAAATAATTTTTTTGCCATATTCCTCCCCCTCCCCCAAAGAATCACAATTAACATCACCATCAGCGAACCTTTCAAAGCCGGTCGTAGGATTTCGTGTTGCAAATGAGAACGAGGTCGTAGAGTCAACACCAGTAGAATGTCTTAGTCAGTTCCCAATTTAACTCTGTAGGTGTATACGAATAAAGAACACATACACCCACAGAAGTGAATGTCAGTTATTATTTAAGGGCACATTTATTTCTAAATAGATAAACAAGTTCTGGTTTGGAATTAATCAAACAGAGTATTTTCATTTTGATTAATAAGACTATTATGAACACATGATGGATGAGCACATCTCGATCAAGGTGAATAGTTTTAGACGGAAAACTATTTCCCTTGAGGGTAGAAAATACTAAATCATTTACTGATGTCGAAATTAATATAAGTAGCAGAAGCAAGCATTATATTATAATGAAAAACTCGAAATATTTGTTGATTTGAATGGTGGCTGATTGCATAACTATCGAACGTTTCATGTTGTCAAAGCTCTTGCTGTGGCTCAAAGTCATGGAGCTGAAAGCGGCTTTTATAATACGAATCCTTTTATACGATCTTCATTTTGCATAGTGATTTATTTAAGGAGAAAGTTTCTATTCATTAACTACAGGTGGCGCTTATACACCCTTGTTTATATTCGTTGTCTCCAATTGCGAAGTTAAAGGTGGGTGTACAAAGGTTAAGTGGTGTGTGCCATAACCGTGTCCTTGACTCCCATAAACTACGGCGAATTTACGTAATTCTTCCGGCATTTGGAGCGGCAGCATGCAGACAGGTGGAATGGTGTCTATTCACTGCCTTCCAGCCAAAAGCTTGTGCGATGTCCAGCACAAGCTGTCGAACTACAATCGTAAAACATCTCCCGCTGGTCGAAACAGGCGCCGTCTACAGCACGCGCCACATTTGAAATATTCACCCTTTGCTTCCTTCCTTCCATCCATTGGCATCTAACTAATTCAACGACTTTTGGTATGAATTTGATATGCAAACGCATTGAGATTAGATTGGAATTTATTGTAAAGAGTATCACGTCACGTGATTCTGACCACTCTCTCACTATATTACATATGTCGACTTAAACGCGAGTCTCGTACGGTACTGCAAAACTATTTATGTTTAATTAGTTAGGTTAATCACGTATTTATTACCATATATATTGTCTCACTCTATTTCGAGCGGTCTCTGTAGTTAAGTTGTTAAGCGTGTTTGGTTGGAAAGGCCTAGTTTCGAATCTCTTGTCTATCATGCGAAGGACAACTGTACAAAAGTTTTTGAATTGAAGGTGAGTTCGCTGATCTCATAGGAGGTGGAAAGAATTTCTTCTCAGAATCTCATCTTCCAAAAGAAGCACATTGCACAGATATAATACACTGGCTTCACAGCCTTAGGTACTCGCTGTAATTTCAAACAAACTGTTCACATGCACGCACGGCCGGGGACTCCTCTTCGCAGTTTTTTTTTACCATTCTCCCGACCTTCTGATTAGTAAGCATATTCTTATTTGGTAAAACTTTGCATATCCACATTGCTCATTGCCGATCACTAAAATATTTAGATTACACCATTTGTTTTATTTCCTTGTAGACTACATTAAGTTTCAGAAATCTGGGTTTATTTCACTTTGTTTTATGTAATCTCCATCCACAAAAGTTGTATGTCTAGTAATACCTCTATCCATCTGTTCATTGGACATCAACAGATGCCGTATGGTCACTCCAATGCGCGGTGATGTGTCACATTAGTCCTCGCCAAGTAGTCCTGCTGTATGTTTTTCTGCAGGCTTCCATTCTCTGAATATCAATCACTCCAGACACCCCACCTATCCATATCATTGAATATATCCCTTCCTCTTTATTCAGGAACTTTGCAGTCTTAAGAAGTCCTACTTCCATCCTTTCAATGTGTTTTCAGCTTTCTTCTATCAACATTAAGGAGTCTTAAACTTATACTGATCCTTTCTAACACCCATCCATTTGTCCACCTTCAGTATACGATATCCTCAGCAGAATTCTGTAACATTACATCTCAAAAGCAGCTATGCTTTGCCTGCTAGACTTCTTTAGGTTCCAAGGTTCATATCCATAAGTCACTGTTGGAAAAACAGCTGCATCCAAAATCCTCAACTCTGTTTTGTTAACTGTTGTTTTAGTGATTCCTAATCTTCTTCTGAACAGCAATTCTTCACATTAATAATGGACCCAGGCACTCGAATTTGCTGACTTCGATTCTTTCTCCATTAAGATACACTTATTTCTCAGGAGCCTCGCTGTCTACATTTCCTCTGAGAACTATAATATTTGTTGCTAGGATTGAGTTGAAGTCCTCTATTATTACTGATCTTGTTAACGTTATCAAGAATTTGCCCTAATTCTTCCTTGTCATTAAAGAGGAGTACGGTATCATCAGCATACCTCAGATTACTGACCAATCTATCACCTCTCCTAATTCTTGTCTTGAGCTCATCCAGTGCTACGCGCATGATGTCCTCAGCATAGATACAAAACAAGTGAGGAGAAAGTATGCATCCTTTCCCAACTCCTTTTCAACCTGAAGCCATCAGTTAATCCAACACCTGTTCTTACCGTGGCTTCTTGCTCACTGTACAAGTTAGCTATCAACATGATACCGTTGCCTCACGATATCATGTTATACTTTCATTACTTCCCGCGTTTTCACATGCTGAACACAGTCAAATGCTTTGGAGTAGTCTATGAAAAGAATCTGTCTAATGAAAAGAATCTGGTCTCTGGTGCCCTTACCTTTCATAAAACTGTTCGTTTCTCAGGCATCTCTGCCTCGACTTTGACCTCAATCCTATTTAGAATGATCTTTAATAAAATCTTGTTTGCATGAGAAGTTAAACTAATAGTTCTGGCAATCCATCATATCTCCCTTTTTATGAGGAAGAAAAAGAATTCTTCCAGTCTCTAGGCCATTATTCTGTCTTCCGTTCTTATTAATATTAAGCCATTTAACTGCTTTTTCAATCTCATGGCTAAGTGGAAGAGGTTCAAAATCGGAATTTTTCCTGGTTTAGAAATTTAGAGAGTGCTCCTCTAAATTTTCTGTGTCCTATCTGTTGTACAGTTCCTCACAGTATTCACAGTTTTTTTATTTCAATTTCTTCTGTTAGTACTGCTCCATTGCTGTCTTTGATGACATTCGGTTTGGTATTAAACTTGCTCAGTTGGGCACGAACTAAACGAAACATCCTTTTTATAATTGTGACTCCTCATCTGGAACTCCATCTCTTTACATTTATCACTATAAAACTCTTCCTTGTCCTGCTTGATGGCTCTTCTGAATTTTTTTAGGTAATGTCTTATATTCTTTAGTCCCTGTGTCTCTTCGTTTCTCCAACCGCTGTCTTTCGATTAGATCCCATGTTGAATGTGATATCCATGAGTCTCTTGGTCTTCTTATTGAATCGAGATACTCCTCGGATGTATCCTGTATTATAACTTTGACTCCTTTCCAAAGCATTTCCAGTGAATTCTCTTCACTAGTCTCCAAAAAATCATCCAACTGAGTTGTTTCTTCTATGAACCCACAAGGAATTTCTCTGACATCCAGTCTAGTAGGACGTGCCTGACTTGGAAGTAATACCTAGTGGGTTATATGTTAATTACTACCATGGGTGGGGTAAAGTTTTTATGTTTTTTTTTGTCCTTTTTATTATTATTATTTATATTTTTTATTTTCTGTAAATGCTAACTTTTCAAATTTAATAATATTGTGCTACCACATTATTCTGACTACACTTGATTAATCCAGTATATTCGGAAACCCTCATCCTTCCTTAACTCAAGATAGACAAACTTCATCGTTTTCATGGCAACCTATCATGTAAACCACGGGTCCTCAACGCATGGCCCGCGGAGCTCTTTGCCATGTCCCGCCGGCCATTTTGAAAAAATAACTACTTAACATTAAAACGCGATTAAATAAAAAATAATTTCAATGAAGCCGCGGGCCACTAAGCTATACTGCGGTATTTAGAATTGTAAGATGCTTTCCAGATTCACAAGGAACGCTGCGCATTTCATACTTTACATAAAATCCTATAAAAATAAATATTAAATAGACATGCTTCTTCAGCCATCTACCAGCGCCAAGTGATACTTAAGTACTAGTACTAACGTCGCAGATAGATGGCTAAAACAGTAGTTTGTTCAAGTGCGCTGTCTAGTGCCTTCCAGATACATCTCGAAAGTTCTCGATACTTCGTTATTTTCATATAAATACAAGAGGATCTCATCCACAGTCAATCAGTCAGTCGTGAACAGTGTGATATTCGTGTATAAGCGCACACAGGTTCGTCGTGTCAGCCATAGCCTATTGTGGTTTTATATTGCCAGACTTTTTTCATTAGTGTGAGACATATTCAGTGGATAATAACCGTTACACGGCCATTTTGGATCAATTTTTGGGTTCACCTTCCATTACTGTGGCGTCTAAGAGTAAAAATCGTAAATCAAGTGATTCTTGTCCGGTTATTAATGAAAAAGTGCACCAATTTATACTTTTTTTTTCTGCTGATCGACCATAAGCCAGTGTGTTTAATTTGTCGTCAGTCAGTGTCAGTATCAAAAGAATACAATATAAACGACACTATGAGACAAAGCAAGCGTCTAATTTCGATCACCTTCAAGGGCGGCTTCGTGTGGACAAAGTGAACCGTCTCCAAAGTGATTTAAAATACCAGCATACGTTTAAAAGGCAGAGGGAAGAGAGCGAAGCGTGCGTCAAAGTAAGTTATGTAATAACTGAAAAAATTGCTAAAAACTCAAAAGCCTTCTTGGACGGCGAGTTTGTGAAAGAGTGTCTATCGCTGCTGGGGATATTCTGTGCCCAAATAATAAGGAAGTGTTTAAAAAAACGTCTGGGGTAACTGTAGCACGACGTGTCGAAGAACTTGCCAACGACATTGAAAGAACTTTAAAAAAACGGTCGCCCGAATTTACATTATATTCACTTGCTTCAGAATGAGAGCTCACACACATGTCAAGAATACGGCACACCTAGCTATATTTATCGGTGGAACTGATCAACAATTCATTGTGACAGAACTGCTAGCGCTCGTACCTATGAAGGGAACAACGAAAGGCACTGATATTCTTGAAGCCGCCAAGAAAACGCTCCAGCGTTTCGACCTCAGCTTAACCAACCTCGGGAGTGTGGTAACTGATGGTTCCCTCTGCTATGGTGGGAAAGAACGAAGGGTTTGTTGCCCTGCTACGGAAAAAACCGGAACTAGAAGGAAATGATTTCGTCCATTACCACTGTTTCATCCACCAGGAGAATTTGTGCGCGAAATTATTGGATTTGAGAATGTCATGAAAGTTATTGTGACTGTCGTCAACATTACTAGGGCAAGAGGATTGAATTATCGTCAATCCCAAGAGTTTTTGACCCAAAAGTGCGAAGAGGATCATGGCGATGTGGTTTATTATAGTGATGTGCGTTGGTTGAATAGAGGGAAGGTTCTTAAAAAAAGTCTTTGACTTAAGGAGCGAAATACAGCAGTTCCTGCAAACCAAGGGGAATCCGATTGCGGAATTCAACGATCCGAAGTGGATAAAAGACTTTGCCTTTGTGATCGACATCTCGTTGCATGTGAATGGCCTAAATACGCAGCTACAATCCAAAGATCAACTGATGTTTGATCACATCAAAGCTTTTGAGGCCAAGCTCAAACTTTGGGACGCAAAACTCGCCAAAAAAAAAAAAAAAGACTTAACTCATTTTCAGCTTCTCGCTGAGTCCTACTGTTCGTCTCTTGATGAATACGCTACAAAATTAGCCATGTTGCGAAGTGAGTTCAAAGAGAGAGATTTAGTGATTTTTGTAACCAATTCTTCTTTAGATTTATTTTCAATGCCATTCAGTGTCAATGCTGCCGAAATGCCAGGTTCAGTACAAATGGAACTGCTTGAACTGTAAAACAAATCTTCTTTCAGTTGTTTTGCAGTGTGCCAATATGCCCTTGCTTACATTTTACAAAGACTACATTTCTGAGGACACATTCCCTAATCTTCGCCGGCATGCTTTGAAGATGTACCGTTTGTTAGGAGGCACATACTTATGTGAGCAGTTCCTCTCCAGAATGAAGCATGTGAAGTCCAAGACAAGAACTCAGATTACGGACCAACATCTCAAGAATACTCTGCACATAGAGACTTCCAACATTGATGCCAACACGACAAGCTGGTCAAGGAAAAACATTTCCAAGTTGCCCATTGGCATTGTAAAAAATGAATGTTTTCTTCATTAAATTATCTTTTTTGAAGTATTGATTGTATTTACTTATCATGAACCCTACTCCTACCTACGTTCTTAAAGCTGAGTTTGTTTATTTTTATATTTTATGTAAAATATCAAATGCACAGCATTCCTTGTGAATCCGGAAAGCATCTTGCAATTCTAAATATTGCAGTATAGCTTAGTGACCCGCGGGCTTCTAAGCTATACTGCGGCCTGCACTGCCTGAAAGGTTGAAGACCCCCTGATGTAAACGGACAATCCGAAAAACTTAGAATTACTCGACACTGTGAATGGGTTTACTTCTTCCATCTCAACTCAAACACTGCATGCCTGAGTCGATCCTGCATGATCATTTAAGCCTTCTTCAGAACTTTCACTTGGTGACTTTAAAAATTTGAAGACCTTGATCTAGCATGGCTGGTGTACGTTTATGCCTCGCGCCACTGGTTGAATTTTATCAGGAGCGTATGAGAATTTCATTTATGGGAGAATGATCAAAATTGATCGGTCAACACAAACAAAACGTAAATCTGCCTGCAGGCCGGATTCGACCAGTTAAGTTGTGTAGGGATATGAGGAGTTTTTACCTTACTTCCAACGGAGTGCGTGTTTATCTCCATGAGAGATCCATATTGGGTTAACTTGTAACGTGACCATCTTTCGTGTTTCAAAAATTTCAAAGGTTTTTATTATGTAAAAGTCCTTTATATTATATTCAAACTACTGACCCATCTATCCTTAGGTGAATGGATAAAAATCTATCTATTAATAATATTATTATTTTTTAATATCATTTTTTACTTTTATCGTAGTCTGTGACCGAACTGCTTTTTTGGCGAGACGCGACCACTTAAAGAAGACCGTGTAATTCTGCAGCTGCTAAAAAGAAAACTGAGATGAAGAATGTAATTATGAAGAAGAATAATGGGTGCTGACAGAGTTTAGTAGAATTATAGTTGAAGAAGCTTTTTTTTTAATTTACAACTAAAAATATATAAATGCATTATGTTCCCTGTAAAATTATTACAATCGCCCATAAATCATTTCAGACTGCTAAATTATTCTCCAGTTTTTCAAAAAATAATTAAAAATAAATAAAAATAAATAATAATAATTGGAAAAAAATAAAAATTAGTTTCTTCGGAGAATGGAGAGTGTGCTACCACGAGTCCAGTCACAAGACATCCCCGCCCCACAACTTTGTATTGTTGAATCTCCAAACTCACTGATGTACATTTCATAAACTTTTTTCCCCTAATTCTTATGAGGTTTCACGAATTACTAAGAAAGTAGTTTTATCTCATCTGACTTGTGTTAAGCTCAATATTAGCATGTCACAGTCAAGTAACTTTGCATTTTACGGACCTGTTTAGTGTTGTGATATGGTGGTTAATCCTATCTAAATTATGTATAAACTGTTCTTCTGGCTAGTTTGCTTGTTCTTAGTAAAAAACAAACAAAAAAAAAAACAACAACAGAGTTCTGGAGAAGTAAAACACTTCCACATCCGTGCGAAATATGCTAACTTACTGAAATTACCTTATGAATAGTTCCTAAACGGGATTCAAACCCAAATCTTTCCAAACAAAGAGCACTGTCGTTTACTGACTGATCTACGGGATACACAGAAGGAATATTAAAGACCTAAAAATGTGTATCTTTACTGAACTGTTTCATTCTTAAACATGTTCATCATTAGTTTTGATGGCCATCATTATTTTTTCTTGTGGATATTTCTATATATAGTCGTTTTTAATTGCTTTTTGGGTGGGCTAAGAGACCAAACATGGAACTTTTTGGAGCCGCTTCAGGTCTCCAATAAGCAAGGCGATGGTCTCACAGCGGCCGATATCATTCATCTCCTAACTAAAGACCATCACAAACCTGCCACGAGGGAATTCGAACCAGTAGCCTTTTGGTTGGAGAGCTGGGTGTTGGTTAAGTACTCAGCCAACATGGCCGACAATTGAAGGTTTAGTATTTCATCAATAAAGAAAATGTGGCAAAATAATCCGTAATACTAAGTCAGGTTTCAACCAAAAAGTCTTCTGATGAAATGTGAGTAATTTTCCGATTCATTACTCCCCCCGACACACACACACACACACACACACACACACACACACACACACACACACACACACACACACACACACACACACACACACACACACACACACACACACACACCATCAAAATAATGTAGGCGTTCAGACCAGACCATGTGATCAAGATCGTACAAGATGTGATTAAGAAATATATTCATTCTTCAAGCAGGAAGAATGAATACTGCAGTTATTACAAAGATTTTCCAGTAGGTATTATCTTAGACTATAACCTACTGAGTTATCAGCTGTCTAAAGTTGTAGCTTGGACCATTTAGAAGAAATCCTTGTAAAGTGTGATTTTTGCAACTCCATCAGCAGACTTCCCAGACAAGTGCAAGCACCTCAAGTTCGGCTTCAAACTAGAAAACCAAAATGCCATAGAAGCCTTCGAGATGTTAAAACTTAAATTAGAAAAGTAAATAATGGACAGAACTTATCACATTTGACTGGTTTTCCAAATTCAAAAACGAAGTGCTCTAGATTATGAAAGTTGCAGAAGTCCAACCAACAAAACAGATGAAAATGTCGCATTAGTAATAAAAGAAAGAAAAGAACAACAACAACAAAAAAAAATAATAATAAAATAAAAGAATAAAATAAAATAAAAATAAAAAATGGAGGAAGAAAGTTACAGAAGAATTTACGATTTTCGCAAACTATAAACTGGTGATTCTTAAACCAGGTGGCGGACAAAAACCTGGATAAGAGAAAATATTTCATCTCCATGAAAATATCAGTGTACCTCACAGCTTTGAAAACTACTTTTGAAAGCAAATGATATAAACGAAATTAATCCAATGAAAGTCGAATACAGAGTAAAATGTTAACGTCAAATGGATTCACGAGATTTCCTTGAAGTATAATTCGAGCATATTTTAAACGCGTTTCTATTAAAGGGTTTTAATCGCTTGGTAGTTGTAGACGTTTTAGTGAAATTACTCAAACTTGCTTATCAGCAATTTCGTGTATAATTTCTCTTTAACCCACCTCTCCCAAATCGGGGAAGGCATTTCTGCTTACGATGCAACTATTCAGAAGCTGCGCCTTCACTGACTTACATTATTTACAATTATCCCCTCCCCTACTTTATTTTTTTATTTTCCTGCCTTCGCTTCTAGCTTTACGCCCAGGGCAAATCTCTCAATCGGACAACACCCCTCGTAATGGTTCTCGTCCTCTTTCCATCTCAACCAACAATAAAACCATTATCATTGCCGAATGCGATCGAAATTTCTATAGTTTAGAATATTATTAATAACTCCAGAAACTTAATCCTTTTTTTTTTAAATATATGAAGCTCGCTTTTACAATTTGTCATATCACTATAACAATATTTCTATTCATCAGCATTATTATAAAAGCAACGATCTTGCAGCGATTGATATTCGAGTTTTCGTTATCACGAGAACGCAAGTGATAAATAGGAATTTTATTCACTCCGTCTCCTCACTTTTCATCCTTTAAAACATCTTAGGTGGAAATAAACGAACAAACTCGTGTTCCAAGCTGTTAGGATGCAATGGTGACAATCCCTCCAAACCGCTTCGAGTTATGTAAATGAAACCGAGTAACCCATACAAGCTCGCTTGCTACGAGTCATTCGCATAAAGTTGAGGCATTGTCTTTCAAAGGTCAAGGCACTCCATAATAATAGTTCGTCTGCGAGCGTGCTTGGAAATAAGAACCTTATATAATTTGAGCAATACTGTAATGTCAGAGGTGAATAAGTGCAACAATGCATGGAATTCGGACTATATGAAACGATCCTTTGAAGAGTGTCAAGATATCTGCTTTGATGTTGACCTGGTGATGAATAAGCTGCGATATTCTATGAACTACTCGCTCCCAACGGCGTTCTTTCTCAAAAGATACGGTTAATAAATCCTTATAATAATCTAATCATAGATTTTTTTACAGCTTCTCCAGACCTTCGCAAAAGAGCAGACAAAGATTTTAAAATGCTTTTTTTTAAGCAAGGAAATCTGAAGTATGACATTACTCTATCGTTTTCTCGGAAGACTAAAAAACCGGTTTATGAATATTAGGCAGTGTTCATCTTCCATTCCATTAGGAAAAGAAGCGGGTAGTTTCAACACTGTGTTTGTCTTCTTAGGGTCACCGTGGAGGAAATCTCTTTTTTTCTACATTAGTATATTTACCTGTTGGGAACGAAACTGAGGATTTATGTTGAATAACCTTTAGTTAGCACAGCTCTGACACTTAAAGTATGATGAATGCGTCACGGTGAAATGTCTGGAATGACGTTCTAATTTTCCAAGTTCTGTCGGGAAGCCATGTTAAGATTCTCTGTTTTTTTCGAAGAGAAACAGAAGCAAGGCCTGCTCGGAGGTACCGCCTCTTGTCCTTGACTCTTTGCCAGGTTGTCAGAACGGACTCATGGGGGTACACTGAACCAGTTTGGGAGAACAAATTAAACAGCAACAGGCCAGCTGTAAAGAGAGATCGATTAGTGATTACTGCTGTTTTCATTTTGTGTACGTTGATATAATAACCATGCAGTGTGGCCTTAAATATCCTAGGCGGAACACATTGCTGATTTTGTATTTGCTTTTGGCATTTTTTTTCTTCCTCTTTTCTCTTCGGCGGGGAAATGCACCGAGTAAACTTACTAGCGGAAATATACATCCTTTTTAAACGCAACTAATCTCAGTCCAATGGAACTAAGTAACATTTTATTTCATCTTGAAATGTCATTGAGTCTTCTTTTAATTTCTTTTTTCAACTGTCTGTAAAGGATTAATGTCATTCTTCAGCTGGAAAGAAAAATTTACCATGACAGGTAGATTTCCCAGAATTTACAAGTCTCGAACTTTGGTACCATGTTCATCGACAATACTTATACATATGACTATGACTCTGACGTTGTGAAAATGCATTTTGATAAGTCACTTTTGATTCTCATTAAAAATACGAAGAATTTTTCTGGGTATTTTGCAACTGGTGTTACCCAGTCTCAGACGACAGAAAAAGATTTTTTGCTCTGGGAAAAAAAAAAGGTTTTTATTCCAAATAGTCCTCGAACACATATGTTTGAAGGCATAACACATGACTTCTTGATGGATTTAGTGGTCTTGGTGCTCATCCAGTTTGCTACAAGTGCATATTTCTCCAAGTACACACACTGGCCACTAAATTAAAAACTTTTGTTTAATACCGTGTAGGCATGCAACTGCCAGTGTCGGTTCTCTTCAATTCCCTGCGCATAGTTCGGTGAGATATGGGGCCGAAACAGCCTTCATTAAATGCTTCGGTCAATTGCTGCACACATGAAGTTCTGTTTATCCGTAGAAACCTTGTCAGACGACAGCTACCATAGTTACGCCTCTTATACAAGAAATGTGAGTTATTTTTCCACTGATTAAACACCCGGGATATCTCACCTTTTGAGAAACCAGTGAGCTCAGCTGTTTTCAAAATCTTGGCTCCAGCCAGACGGGCATCCACAATAAACCCTTTATCAAACTCCTAAAGATTCTTTATTTTTCCAATTGTGATCAACGCCACTGACAACTACTGACCAGAGGCATTCTTAAATACTAGTAGTTGCCTAGAATATGTGGTTACGCACGTGAGCAAGTATTTCGATACGCTGCGTAAATGACCTTTACATGCATCTGCATAAAGAATTCTAATTCAGTGGCCAGTATGTGTACAGTTTTGTTGTCGAGAATTTGATCTTCTTTTAATTTCGTTGTCTTGTAACAAATTATCAGTAACGTTCGGACAACTATCAGACTTTGTAGTTATTTATATAACTTGGAAGGTGTTAGTTTGGCTTATCTTCGTAATAAAAAGAAAAGGAAACGACAAGTGAGAAATTATCGAAATCAAAACCACTTCATTATAGAATGAATACAATGTTAAATGGTCGGAAAATAAATTTCCAGTTTTTTTTTTTTTTTTTTATTGCATTAAATTTGTCACAGTGCGTGATCATGATATGCACGATCATTACGTACTTGTACACTTACAAGGTTTTTTTTTTCTATTTCAAATTTTACAATATATTTATTGCTATACAATTCAACTTTCATATGCCCAAAACAGTTTAAAATTAGCCTTAGGAGCGTCACACTGCCGCCTACGCGTTTATGCCTGAAGTCAGAAGTTATTTTTCTTTATCTTGGTTTCACAGATAAAGCTGTCTGATTTTTATCATAGCATAAATAATTTATTACAAGCGTCATTCTTTGACAACTATATGATATCAAAAAAAAAAAAAAAGATCGTACATTTTAGACGTAAGGAGGTAGAGTCTGATCCCAAAGGGATGAGGAGCTTTCTGTATCTTTTCAACTAAAGCTGAGTCATTCCATTCAGTCTCAGATAGAGGTGATAGGATTTTTTCTCCAGAAAACTCATATAAGATGACCGGTGAATGATATTTTGTTAATGTATTTCAACACACGAATTTGATAACTAATGGCTCGCATTATATTCTCGTTTGGGAATAATTCTAAACAATTCAAAGCATTATCTTGTGCCCTTTCCCCATACTCTGTGTTTTTTAACTTGTCTGTTTTTCCTCCTCAAATTTTTGCGAGTTTGTATTTTTAATCTGGATGGGAAAACCTAATTTCTGTGAGATCGACCAACTTATTCTTCTCGAAAGAAACAGAATATTTCTCTTATTAGAATCAAGTTATCCCCCCCCCCCTACTACCGAAGTGGAGAGTGGCGAAAACTGTTGTTAAAACAACTGATAATCGTTTCTTTATCTCTTGGATATTATGATCTGATGATTTTCATTTATTGCTAGTTAATATTCAAGATTATCCTTGGCTTTATATAATGCTTATTAAAAAGAGCTTCTTTGTCCTTTGTCTAAATAAATCATGACTTAGCATCATAATACACGCTTATCTTTGCATCCGGTTGAATTTTGTTCAAGGTTATCTTATTGTGTTATATAAATGCTAATTACTCATTGATGATGTTGTTTTTTTTCTTATGTTAAGTATGAACAGCAAATTCTGTCTCAGGGGCAAAGAAAAAAAATAACAACAAACAAAAAAAAAACCAGATTAATGAGATGATGTCAGTTTAAGTATCTTGTTGGATAAGATTAGTTGACTTAAAGAGGAAAATCAACGTTTAATGATTATTGAACTTGAATGTGTGTGTGTGTGTGTATTACACACACACACACACACACACACACACACACACACACACACACACACACACACACACACACATATATATATATATATAATACATATACACGACGGTGGTATGAAAAGTTCTCGGCCTAACAATGAAAAAACGAATTTATAATTTTTTCAAAATTATTTCTATTTTTCAACATAATCTCCCTTAAGACTAATACATTTATTCCAGCGATGCTCCAGCTCCATTATCCCGTTCCTTGTAGTGGTTCTTAGTAAGATCTGCAAAATACCCCTCTACAACTGCAATACTGCAATCACCTCTTTATTTGAGGAAAAACGCTGACCAGCGAGGAAGAGTTCTAGTTTTGGAAAGAGATAGAAGTCAGAGGTAGCCAAATATGGGGAATAGGGTGGATGTTCTAACAATCATAGTGCAGATCCCTTAATTTTCCCATTGATGATTTTTTTTCTTCTGCAAACCGGGTCTTTTCTCACGAATTTTTTCGTCCAGTCTGGTTAAAAGATCGGAATAATATTCTCCGGTTATTGTTTTACCCTTTTCAAGATAATAAACAAAATGCCTTTAGTATTCCAAAACACCGATGTCAGGACCTTTCCTGCTGATGGAACTGACTTTGTCTTCTTTGGCGCTGAACAACCGGCTTCTATCCGCTGTTTTGACTGTTATTTGGATTCTGGTGTGTAATGGCGAATCGAAGTCTCATCCATAGTAATACATCGACGCTCAAAATCAGTTTTATTCTTGTTAATACGCTCCAAGCACTGTTCAGAAATTTTCATCCGAGTGCGTTTTTGATCTGCTGTGAGCAAGCGCGGCACCCATCTTGCGCAAAGCTTTTTCATTTACAATTTTTCATGCAAAATGTATCCTACACATTATTTTCAAATGCCTATAGTTCTCAGCGATTTCACGCACCTTGACTCGCTGGTCAAGGTGCGTGAATCCAATACCACATCATGCACTTGATCAATGATTTCTGGTGTTGTTACACTTTCTGGATGTCCTTCACGTGGATCATCTTCAAGGCTGGTACGGTCATGTTTATACTCAGCAGCCCATTTCTTAATTGTCGAAAACGAAGGAGAAGAGTGCTCATAAACTTTTATGAACTTCGAATGAATTTCATTTGGTGTTAAACCTTCTTTTACAAAGAATTTTATAACCGCACGATACAAAATTTTATCTCCAATTCAAGGGATACAGACAACACTTTTGCTTCAGACAACTGTATAAAACAAACTACTTGATAGAATGACTTTCCATTTCACATGGATGCTTATGACAGATGGCCCAACTTAGAAAAAAATCTTGCCGATAGTGTTGCCATCTATGGTCGAGGCCGAGAACTTTTCCAGACCACCCTCGTATGTATATATATATATATATATATATATATATATATATATATATATATATATATATATATATGAACGAAGGTTTAAAGTCCTCGTTCCTATCATGTGAGACTACCTCTCTCAATCAAAAGGGTGGGAATGTTCATATATATATATATATATATATATAAGCGAAGGTTTAAAGTCCTCGTTCCTATCATGTGAGACTACCTCTCTCAATCAAAAGGGTGGGAATGAGGATTCTAAAGAACAGTGGAAGAAATTTTGAAACATTCACTCCTAGAAATATGCTATTCATTGAGTCATAACAACTATTGCTGTGTTATGGTAGTGTTTTTTTTAAATATAATCCGAAACGTTTTTTCTGTGGAAAGAAGAAGACAAGAAAGTTCTTAAAAGAACCTTCTTGTTTTCTTCTTTCGACGCAAAACAACAACAACGAAAACGTTAACTACCTTCGAAGTCGTTGATTATTATTTTGTCTAATTATATTTTCTATATTCAAATTTTCAACGTAGTCTAAGAGAATAAAAATTTAGTACACTACTAATAATGAAGCAGAGCTCTATAATACCTTACTAATCGACGGCTCAATTCAACAATAAGCATCTGGACGATCATGATGAGAGTTAATCTTCCGCTGTCAAAATATTGTATATTGATGGGTCTTGATATAGTTTAACAGTCATCAGTTTTACAATTATTCATTTTTCTCAAGTATTTTATATTTGAATTTGAATTTGAATTTATTATTGTTTGGGTAGATAATGATGAGCTTACTAATTGGAACGCAGTGTAACTCTCAAAAAATATAGGGATAATAAAATTAATGAATCACGAGATTTGGAAAGGGGGATGTGATGATGACGACTGAAGTTTGAAATCAAATGTTTTAAATAGACTAAATTAATAATAAGCATTACAAAGGAAACGCTTTTCTAGTAATATTTAAAATAGTTTTGTTTTGCATTCTAAAGAAGATAAATGTCATATTTGATCTTATTGAAGATTCATTGAAGGTTACTAACTTTTAGGTAAACAACCTACGAACAAAGATTAAAAGCACCTCATATGCAATCATTTAACAAGAATGCTTTGTGAGGTTTATGTTTAAACGCTTGTAATGTGATTACATTTTCGTTTGCGTGTATGCTTTCACCAATGCAATAAATCATCAAGATCAAAACGCATTTTGGATCGAGATCCAAATGATTCACATAGTGAATTCAGAATATACAACTAAGATGTCCCAAGACAATTTATTTTCATCTAGGATTTGTGGGTTTGCTATAAATTACTTCCAAAATAAAATAGATTTTTCACATAACTTTGAATCATTTTGAATAGATTTTTATGAAAATAGTTGCTGTAAGAAGCGTGTTTATTTAAGTTGAATTGCATGAAGGTATCTAAACTTTTATCTCTCTAAACCACTTATGTCTTTCTTATAATTGAAAAGCTTTTATACGAATAAATGTCCCATTAAATTGGATGAATTAAATGCAGTTATCAGTTGGATCTTGAATACGAAAGAAGAAGTGGGAATGATCAGCATTATAATGGAAGAAGATGTAATAAGTTGTAATTATCTAGACATCAAAGCAGGATTAGGAAATATTACAGGCATTTATATCCAGGTGATGTTGTTCGTATAAAACTGACCTTCACATCCTAGTGGCAGCTAGCTAGATTTTTCTTCCTGTAATGCCTGACCTAGGATGGAGAGCACGTTTTATCTATGCGTGCAGTTTGGACACACCTACATCGAGTTATCCGTGTGAAACAAAACATGTAGCTGTCAAATAAAGATTTGATTATAAATCCAAGACAAGCGATCTCATTGAATTCGATATGTATGCAAACAGGAATCAGTCAACTATATCTTAAGATTTTATCTATACCCGTATTCTTCCTTTGAATAGGAAAGTTAAGAAGAATTTTTATACTTAATGGAAGCCTAAAGTGGCATAAAAATATTAGGGTAGAATTTCCAGCAAACCTGGGATCAACCTTTCTTGCACAGGTTTTTTTCATATCCCTCCTTAATCTGATAGTAATCTATTCATATGTATGATTCTCAGTCCTTTGATAAACAATTTTCTGTCCATTTTTTTCAAGGGAGGGCAATTTTATTTTCGGGGAAAATTTTAATTTTATCGGAATACATATTCTTATTTATTCATATACTTTTTTGTAAAATATAGTTTTATTATTTAATTAAATATTTTTGTATTTTGTATAATCCTTTTAACTGTATAGTATTTTTCAGAGTAAAAACTTATAAATTTCAAATTTCCACTACGTAAGTTTTTCTCCACTGTACACTAGAATAAAGATCGGTCCTTCTTTAGTTGAAATCATCCAGCTTATTGTCTAAAATTACCAGATGCAGCGCGCTGTCAGCTTTTAAGTTAGCTGTTTGACTAGTCTGAATGAAGGACGTTGCTGTACACATGACGGTCTTTTTGTAAAATAAAAACTTACACATCGGTTATCTTCCTAAACAATTAAAGATTTCAGTTTTTGAAAATAATAATCTGTAGGTATATGCTGTAATATTTGTTATTTTTATCATGAAGAGTACTTAGTTTTGATCAGGATGTGATGCTGAAGAGTGGATCACTAACATGCCATTTATGGTCCATTCCTCCATCACGAGTTGCATAAAATGAAAGATGTCATCATACTTGCAGCGGATGTGTCTTTGACACTGGATAGTTTCGAAAAAAAAAACCGATAATATCCAACTACGTCTGGTTCAGTAACTCATCAAAACCTTTCTATTCAATTGGCATAAACTAATGCGATGAAGTAACGGCTGGATTTTTAATTTAATAGCTTAACGATGACGATCAAATCTCAGTCAGAGAAAAAAGCCAACAAACAAGAAGAATTCGAGAAGATCCCATATGGTTGCAAATGGCATATTTAAAATTCTACTTGGAGAATCCTCGAGGGGATTTGTCTAGTGCATTGGTACTTTTAATATCCGCTTGATTGATGAGGCTGTAGTAAAGAAAAACATATCTATCTACTTATCCAGGTGGTTGAATACAGGAGCTTGAGAGTTCTCTGTACACAGAATTCGGAGCCATTGTTGATTTTTCCTCTTCCAATTAGATGTCATTGTCAGTTTCTGAGTACTCTGGTGTGATGTCTTGTGAGGTTTATATTTAAACGCACGCGATGTATTTATATTAAAATCTTCGTTTGAGTGTATGTTTTTACTGAAGTAATAAATCATCAAAGAGAATTCGTTTAGTTTAAGTGTCGCCCATGAAAGGACATCGTTCGGTATGGTTTGTTTTTGTTTTGCTGACAATCTTTTAACTTTTCAATAAAAATAATAATAACTGTGCTAATTTAATAAGGCCATACATCAAGAAAGTGGTTTATCACTTTTGTTTTACTTGCTAATTATTTAATTCAATTTGGTGTTCAGATTTCAATTTCATAAGTGCTTGACATGCAACTGATATGTGAAGACTGCATTCTTAGGTGAGGAATTAGTTTTTTTTTTTTTTTTTTTTTTTAAATATCGAATTACATACTCGTGTAAGGAATATGTGCGTTAAATTTCTACGTAAGCAGAGCAGACTCCCAGAGCATATTTTGTGCTCTGGGAATCTGAGTTTTAAACAGAAAGGTCAAAATAACATCCGTGATCCCGTTTATTTTTTTTAATAATAATCGTATCATTTTTAATAAAAATGCCCTGATCTCTGGATTTTAATTTTAGGCACCTCCTTTAAATTTAATGATCATCGGTTTACTTAAATAAAAATGTTCAAATCAGTTTTTATTTATTTCAGAATTATAGAGGATATTTTTATTTATTTATTTCAAAATTATAGAGGGCACTGTTAAGCATTGAGGCGTACATTTTGGAGTTAAGCGAGATAGACTTTAGTTGAATTCGTCAAGCGTCGTATACATTTGATCGACAGTTATGCGAGTAGTGACAGTTAACAACTGACAAGTTTTTTTGTTTTTTTTAATATTATTTATCGCTAGAATTAATTAAATTAAATTTTCAAAAAAAAATTTTATGTTAAATCCTGCGCTGCCGAAAGGTAGGGAAATCATTAACACATTTAGTACTGTAAGAGGGAAGGGGGGGGGGGTAAGTAATACGAGAATCCTGCTTTTGAGACCAAACATAGTATTTTTTTTCAAGCTACTTTGTTTACATTTAATTATCTGGTAATTATAAAGTAGTATCTTACATCGGGCGATGAAAATTAATATAAAGGGGAAAATAAAACAAAAAAATCGTGTCGTTCACTGGTCACCATTCTGAACGGTTTGGTCATATATCCTCTTTCCAACCAACAGCCGGTGAGATCGAATCAGATCGTAGGAAAGAATGCGTTGTGAATGTCTGTAGGTAATTGATAAATTTAATTACGAGTACGAGATCCACTACTATACTTATTGCTTACTGGAGGCCTTGAAAAAGTTCCATTTATATTGTCGCTAGAGAAGGGCTTCCGATTATGCAATCTTTAGCCCATCCAAGTTAATGATACTAATGTATTATAAGCTGTTTTTTTGGGTGGAATTTTCATAAAAAATAAAATAACACGTGGTATCCAGTTTTCTAAACATTTATGATAAACACATTTCAGTAATACGGAGTTTGATAATTCATTAATTCACTTTTTCTCACAAAACCGAATAAAGTAATTATAAAATGAAGGTTAAGTAGTTATATATTCTTACAATACATTCATTGACAAAATTAAGAGAATAAAATATTTATTTTAATGAATATTTTATCGTCAACAGTGTCTACAAGACGGTGATTATTTAATATTAATAGTATATTTAATATAATAAGCATTCTGACATGCAAATACTAAGTATCCAATAGAAATTAATCTACCAATCAAGAGGTCCGCGCACAATGCAAATTTCTTCTGATTATAAAAACATGGATCGCAAACACATCACTTCCTTTTTTTTTTTCTTTTTTTTTTTTGACTTGCTGAGTGGATTAGCCACATCTCCACTATCTTCAGGGTGGCAAGTCATCGTCGTTTACGTGATTCTATAAGATGGTGGGTTATTGTGTTATTGACAGACTTGAAACTAGGCAGTAACTTGAAACCGAAGGTACCATTGGCTTAGTGTCACGAAGCATAGTACGAATGTAAATCAGGATTCAGCTTATTGGAACCTCAATTTCACGTCTGCAATTAACTATAAGATGTGGTTTGCATGAATACACCAGAGTGATTAACTTCGGTGCTATAAAGTAAATGTATCGTGCCCGTTAATTTTACACGGATTTTACTATTTATCTGTTTTGTGGTGGGCACTCTTCGGAGTTTCCAAGTGGAAAACCTCTGCCATCTCACATGAGATGAACTCATTTGGTATTGAAAAACCGTTATAAAAACTCTCTGTCAGGACATATATGAAGTGCACAGGTAAAAGAATTGCGCTGATATCTAATATTTCATGGACAACTTTAATTATGGGAAAAAAGACCGAAAGGAAAATAATTTGACTAAAGGATAAGTGAGGGAAGGGAAATGAAATTTATTCAGCTACTAAGAGACAATTGCTAGAGACAACATGTGTTGGAGGAACCTCAGATCGAGAGGAGGGATTTTGGGAATAATGTTAGAGAATTTGTTCACATCTAAGGTAGCTATTTTGCCTCCGTTTGGAGAGAGAGCGATCATTCATTGCTGTTCTGGTTTAGTCATGCCGAATCTTTGGTCAAGAATAGGTATACATAGGATTACAAATTTGGACATAATGCCAAGCTTGAAGTACTTTTTGTATTTATTCGTGTGGGATTCCCCCCTTTCCTCAACCGTCCCTTAGGACTGTTTGAGCCCTTCTATTGAGGGATTAAGTATGTATTTTTTGACTGTAGATCCGTGTGTGTGTGTGTGTGTTCACTGGCTGGTTTGCCTATTCTGAAGGACGAAAAACACGAGTTTGTGGGTGAAAGAACCTTCTACCTCCTTATGAGACCGGCTAACTCACATTTAGTTGAAAGAGACCAGTTAAAAGTTCCTCACATCAGACGGGAATCGAACCTAGGTCTCAGGGATATTTAAAAGTAGCAGTAAAAGACTACAATCCTAAGAGGTTTGGTAGGTAGCATCATTAAGCATCAACAGCGTAATGGATAAGAAGCATCAATTGCGAAAACAGAAATTGCTGTGGAGGGATATAACGGAAAGTGTGATCATTAAGCACGTGAAGAATACAAGGTAGAGGTAAGAAATGTGACTAGCATGGTAAGGAAGGAAACCTACATTACGAGATGAAATTAGCTAAGCATGCCAAGGAGAATTCCAAAGAGTTCTTTAGCTATGCAGTGAGTAGGAAAGATATCTTCGAATTCTGCTGGTGCGAAAGTAACAGAATCTGAAGAAAAAATAGTTGAATTATTTTCTGAAAGTTTATCATCATAATGAAGGTAAAGCAGTGGCTGATGAAAGTCATTGATGTGATCGTTAATGTAGATTTCGGCGCATATGTTGCGTGAATGTGCAAAGAAAATAGCCTTACCCTTGACAAGGAAAAACAGTGGTTGAATTTACAGACCTGTTACTATGGAAAACTCTTCAAGGCATTGAAAAGTTAGTGAAAGCCAGAATTTAAGAATAAGTGGATAAAAATGTGATTATTTTTCGAGAACAACATGGCTTTGTTAAGGGGAGTTCTTTGCCTTAGCAATTCACTTTGTTTTTATAACAGAGTCGCGCTAGAGTTGAATAAAAAGCAATGCGATTCTCTATTATTGTTGGGATTTGCAAAGGCATTTGACACGATAGCGCATGGAAATCTGTTAAATAAACTAAAGCGAATGGGGATGGACAGTGGATTGATGAGATCAATAAGTGGGTGGTGGTCAGACAGGCATGAAAGTGTAGGGTATGGTGGAGCGGAGTAAAAGCATAGAAAGGTGACCAGTGGTGTGCCACAGGGCTCTGTTCTTGATCCATTGTTTAATCTGTATAATAGTGATGTTGAAAGTAATTAGACGAGTGGTATTCAGTTGTTTTCTGATTATGCTAAGTTGAGAAGAGCAATAGTAAATGAAAACGATGTAATGATCCTGCAATTTGACTTGAATCAACTAGCTTTGTGGCAAAGGGCACAAATTAAAAATTATTTTAATGTGGCAAAATAAAAATTCATGCACTTTTAATTGAAAAAGTTTCAATTCGTATATTCTATTGACGAGGTTTCACTGCTGGGAATTAATGAGACCAGGAATATGGTGGTGATGGGTGATAGGGAACTGAAGTTAGGTCATATTGTAAATGCATTGGCAGGACAGTAGAGACAAAGAAGTTATGACAAGTTATTATTTCTCTTTATAAGGCTGTAATACATCCACATATGGCTATTTTGTTCAGATTTGGTTAGCTGGGTTTCTCGAGATGTAGAGGTTTGTTGAGGGAAGGCGGATGACCAAGAACTGGACTGGTGAATGTTTATGAATGTAGATTGAAGATTTATGGGTTACAGAAATTGGCAGATAGACGAAAGAGAGGAGGAGATAATAAAATCATGCAAGCTGCTGAAAGGGGTTTTATAAAATGGAGACGAAGGAAATTTTTCAGTATACGGCAAAGGGAGAAAAACAAGAAGTTCTTGGAAATTGAGTAAAGTTGCACTCAGTACGGATGTGAAACGAAGATATTTTTTCCCTACGAGGATGGTGAATGAGTTTCCTGAGGTGGTTATCAGTGCTTCGTCGATGAATCAGGAGAGGTACGACAGGTATTTTATAAGTAATGGTTAGTTTGATCTTCCATGCTGAAAATTTGGATGCATTCTGGGAAGTATGATAGGTATATTGTGAATAATATTTGTGGGGTCTCCCGTGATGAGTCTTTGTACTACTTGGAGATGCCAGTTTAACAACAACAACAATAATAATAAATAGCTCATATCCAACTTATTCCATAAAAAGGGAAGAAGCCTCACCATCTTCAACCAACAGACTGCGAGTTCGAATTCTGCCTTTGGCAGGGATGTTTGTGACTCTTTAGGTGGGAGATGAATTTCATCGCAGGGTGTTAGACCACTTCCCCGCTTATTGGAGACCTAAGATTTTCTGATAAAGTTCCATATTTCAAAATCCTTTCCTCACCCACGGCACGAATGTATTATAGATTTACAAAAATCTTTCTTGGCGGAGCTACACAACAGAAAATTCGTTCTTCCCAACTAGAAGTAAATAGGATACTAGCAATATTAGCAGTAGAAACGCGTGTAAAGGAATAACAAACATTATAGATATCATCGGGATTATCATCATCATCATCATCATCATCAAATTCCTGCCATGTACCCTCAAGGGGTGTACAGGATATGATAGTACTACATGAAAAAAATTACATCATTATTAATTTCCTATCTACAATTTTCCTCCAAATCAGTCTGTTACTTGTCAACACTCCAATATTATCAGATCTTATATTTCTATCGTCTAAAGCACTTTGTACCGTATCAATCCACCTATATCTTGGTCTTCCTCTGGGTCGTTTTCCTGCCAACCTGGCAGAGAACACTTGTTTTGCTAATCTTTCCTCGCCCATTCTGTTTAAGTGACCATACCACCTGAGATTAGCTCTGCTAACGCATTCCTGGATGCTGACAATGTCAAGTTCTTTCCTAATATCCTCGTTTTTAATATGATATTGCCATTGATGCCATCTGTTCACGCCTCTAATCTTTCTCAGGACTCTCATATCTGCAGTCTCTAGTCTTTGGTCAAGTGTTTTACTTCTGACCCAGCTCTCAGATCCATAAGTTAAAACTGGTTTGAACACTGTCTTGTATACAGCTAATTTAGTGTTCCGACTAATTTCTCTCTTATTCCATATGAATTTATGCAATTGACTTCCCACCATACCAGCTTTGCTGATTCTGTTGTCCATTTCTATATTTACTTTACCATCTTCAGTAAAAATCGGGCCTAAATAGCTGAAATGTTTTACTTGTTCCAGAGGTTCTCCATTCACAACACAGTTGACATTTTCAATGATTCTGCCTATTTTCATTGTCTTTGTCTTTTTATTGCTGACCTTCATACCATATCTATTACAAGAGCTATTCAATTTAATCAGAGAATCTTGCAGACTTGTAGCGGATTTATTTAGAAGCATAACATCATCCGCATAAAGCAAAGAGCTGACATTAACATCTCCAATTTTGATATCATGTTTAATACCACTTACCTTCATAATGTGATCCATATAGATAATGAATAACAGAGGGGATAATGCACATCCTTGTCTCACACCAGATTTAACATTAAACCATCTTCCTGTACTTCCTTCAATTCGAACTGCTGACTTACAACTCAAATAAAGACTAAGTATTGCTTGATATAATGTCCCATTGACACCATATAACTGCAGCGTATTGAATAGCTTCTCTCTTGGCACCTTGTCATATGCCTTTTCCAGATCGACAAAACTTAAATACAGATCTTTGTTATATTCCTATGCTTTCTCGACTATTTGTCGTAAAGTAAAGATCTGATCCTGACAGCCTCTATTTGGCCTGAATCCAGCTTGTTCTTCACCAAGCTTTTCTTCCACAATTCTTCTCAACCGTTTCTCAAGTATACTTGCATAGATCTTGCCAGGAACACTAAGTAGGGAAATACCTCTGTAATTCTCACATGCAGTTTTATTTCCCTTTTTATATATGGGTACTATGAGAGCTCTACTCCAATCATCGGGAATTCGTCCCTCTGTCCAGGCTTTCTGAACTATGCAGTGCAGCCACTGTAAGACTCTTATACCACCATACTTCAGCATTTCTGGTCGAATATCATCTACTCCTGCTGCCTTTCCACATTTCAAGCCTTTGATGGCTTTTTCTACTTCAAGTATGGATATGTATTCCTGACTGCATGCCTGGTCAGTGTTTTTCACCACTGTGCTGTTATCACTGCTTGTTTCATTTAGCAGTTTTTCAAAGTAATTACTCCATACTTCAAGGATATCTTTTTCTCCCGTTTTCATGTCACCTTTATCATCTCTAATTCCTTTTATAGCACTCTTTCCTCAATTCTTAAGTTTCTTCAACAACCTCCAGAATATTTTGCCACCTTCTTGTTATTTATTTTCTATATTCTTGCCAAAGTCCTCCCATGACTTTTGTTTAGCTAGTTTTACAGAGTGTTTAGCATTCTTGCATTTGTCTCTATATTCTCTAAGAGCACAAGCTGACTTATTTGACAGGAACTTTTGGTATGCTTTCTTCTTTTCCTTCACTGCCTCTTTAACCTCCTGTGTCCACCAAGGAGTTCTGATTTTTTTATCCTTACAAACAACCTCACCACATGCCTCTCTGGCAGAATCAATCAATGTTTTCTTCAGAGTTTGCCACTGAATCTCCAAGGTTTGATTCCTGTTCTCAAACTCTTTCATTTTTCCTTCAATAATCTTTGTGTATTTTAGTCTACAGCTCACATCTGAGAGCTGCTCAACTTTTATTCGCTTTAAAACTTTCTTACATGTTATTCTTTTCAATATGAAATTCAATTTTATCCTGCTCAAGACTAAATAGTGATCACTTCCAATTTCAAATCCTCTGTACACTCTGGTGTCCTGCACCAGGGAGAAAACATCACTATCAACAATAACATAGTCAATGAGACTTTTCTTATTCCCTGCCTCTTCTCTCCATGTGAATTTGTGCACATTTTTATGTTAGAACATGGTGTTAGTAATAACCAGTCCATGTCCTGAGCAGAAATCCAACAGATATTTTCCATTATTATTAGCTTTGCTCTTTTCTCCAAATTTTCCCAAAATATTTTTGTATGTCTCACAATCATTTCCTACTCTGCTATTTAGATCCCCAACAAGGACCAACTTTTCATTTTTCATTGTGTCAGTTGCTTTTTCTGAAGCCTCAAAAAATTCCTCCACTTCTGCCTTAGTAGAACCTTCTGTGGGACCATAGGCACAAATAAGTCTCATTGTCCAGTTTCTCATTCTCATATTTGCCCACATTACTCTACTTGAGACTGACTGCCATTCAAGAAGATTAGCCTCGTATTTTGTGTTGAATACTATGGCTACTCCTTCTTTTCCTTGATTGTCATTGCCTGAATATAACATTTTGTATTTATTGCTCAGAAAGATCTCACCAGTTTTGGTCTTTTTTGTTTCAGTCACCCCTATTATATCGATCTGGTACTTATCTAATTCCTCAGCTAGCTCCATTTCTTTGCCATTCAGGCTTCTTACGTTGATAGTACCGATCTTTAACTCTGGTGATGTAGAGTTGGGGTTTGTTTTCAGATTTGTTCCAGTAGCTGACTTTTCGCTGTTCGCCCTGGTTCCCTGGCGATAACAACGGGGGCCTTGTTTAACCGGGCGACGCCCCAGCCGGCATGAAATTTTGTCATGTTGTACCATCATTCTGTATTTTGGTTTAACCAATAAGAATACAATTTGGTCGGCTAAATCCCAAATCATCGGGATTAATACTGCTAAATTAGAATGGAAAGAAGAAAATTTTGCTGGAGTTTTCGACGGCCAGACTGTTAAAGAAAGAATTTCGCTGAAGAAAGCAAATTGTAAATTTGTGAAAATTGAGAGATCTTTGAGGAATATATGTCGTATCAGAATCTGAGAACTCTGATCTGGAGCCAGTGTGGGAAGTGTCTGCCAGTTTTTTTTTTGCGTCGTCGTTGTTGTTGTTTTGTTCTTAGACGAGAAGGAAACTTCGTTTACCAGTTGTTATTAGTAAACGAAGTAGTGCTCACAGTTTGTGCGGCACAGATTCTTCCGTATTTACTCCACTAGGATTAAAGGCTAGAGAGATTAGTAAAAAAAGCATTTTCATTAATTCATAAGATATTATCATTGACACTAGTTAAACTGACTTTCGGTATCGTTTGTTCTGGATCAGATGTTAGTTATCCAGTAGACTTACAAATTCGAAGAGTTTGACTCTCGTTCTAATGAAGGTTGAAGTTTAATCAATGAATTCAGTTATATCATTATTGTCTTTGTCAAGGTTCTAATGCAGTATTTATTTTGACACTGCCTCATGTATTTTAGAACAACTTTGAATAACATTCGAGTTCATAGTGGACAGAAATTTATAGTTCTGTGAACGTATGATTCGGAAATGTATTGGATATGCAGTTATATTTGAATATCAGTTGGTTGTTTTGGAATTATGACCAAAGCAACTAAGGACTACGAGATCATGCTAGTGTATTATGTCTCGTACTTGCGTGTGTTATTCTGGTCAGTTTGCCTGTGTTGCTGAATGAAAACCAAAGTTTCTGGGAGGAAAACCGTGCCAACTCCGTATGAGATCGACGAACTCGCCATCAGACGAATAAGACTTTATAAAAGTTCTCATCTTAGACAAGAAGATTAGATCCCAGATCTGTGCAGCCAGAGGGCATCGTCAACATCAACTGACAAATGTGAGCTGCACGTTTGTTATGACAGTGCGGAACGTGTGTAGTTTTAAGCAACTTCAGCCACCGTAGGCAGTGGGTTGCTATGCAACATCACTCTGCTGTAACGAGCTATTAAGGCTAAACGTTTTTCATCTTTGTTTGGTAATTAATTTTTAGGATGTTTGAAAGTATAAAGCAATGGATACACTTTTTATTAGTCTCAACGTTGTAAAGATCGCCCATCTCTTCTTAAATCAGCAAAATAAATATTTCCAAGTAGAGATGATAGTCAGATTGTGTCGCTGCATCACGGATGTCTTTTTTAGCGTATTTCAACCTAGCCTACTATTATTCGCAAATACAAAACAGGTATTGCAAAAGTTTTCAGTTTGCCACGATAATCTGTTAATCCATTGTCGAAAGACAAAGAATGCTGTTTTCTTCTCGGTCAGTATTTTTACTGCTTTGCAATCATATCATTCTTATTTTCATTCTTATGTTTTATAGGATACTGGGACAAATTTATGTGAAGTCTGCTACAATATGCAGGTAGCCTAATTGTGAGGATCAACTAAAACGAAGTTAACTGGTCTTATTTGGAGGTTTCAACGTTACTGAAACAGGCCAGAGAATGCATGAAATGAAGAGCTGTAATACACTTACCTTATAGTCTTAGTTGCTACAGCCTAAATAAACATTCAATTTTTAAATATACGATATATTTTCAAAATCTGAACTTTCTGTGCCATCCATGTGTACAGCACATGATGTTTTAGTTTCTTTACTTTGTCAATCATTAGGTGTGAGACTTCAATATACATAGGCCCCACACAAATATGTAGCAACGTTAAACATTAGCAAGCAAATTATACTTAACGTTATAGTCTTGGTTTTATTCTTTACCCAAGTGTAAGTAAACCAAACTTTGTACGTGAAATATCTTCACAATTAGGCTACCTGTATACTGTGGCAGACTTCACATAAATTTGTCCCAGTATCCCATAATGCACAGCATATTTCTTTTAGGGCGTTAATACTACTGCCATGCATTATTGCATTGAGTCAGCATTCAGTATTTTATTTATTATTATTTTTTAATATGTCAACTATCCACGGAAGGTTATAAACCTACAGCAAATTACTAACTAGGGCGAGCTCAGGATTTTATTCTTATTAATATGATTTTGTATTTTTTATTCATTTTTTACTGTCCATTAACTCTGCTCTAGAGAACAAACACGGAACTTTATTAAGCCTCTTCAGGCGTACAGTAAGCTAATTGGGGACCTCACACTGGGCGATGAAATCCATTTTCTACCTAAGGGAGATGAATTTCATGAGTAGCTCTGACTGATGAATACTTAATAAAGTAACGAGTACGTATGAGAATGGTCGCTACCTAGACCGAATACCTGCATTTGGGGAGGGTAGGACCCTCCCCAAATGCAGGGCAATATACAGTATACTCGTATGCCACCAAAGGAAGTGTGCTGTGCATTATGGGACTTTGGGACAGTTTAATGTGGAGTCAACTGACTTTATATACAATATAGATACAAGTATATATAAGTAGCCTAGTCGTGAAGATACTTAGTATTGCAAACTTTTGTTCGCACATGCTTAGGTAAAGGATAAAAACAAGAATATAATTTCTTGTCAAGTGTGCTTTACTTTATACTGATTCAGCGAAAAATTACTACATTGATACCAAATGCTTTAATACCGACAATGAATGAATGAATTAATACTAATATGAATTAAATGGCAATAATATTCGCATCATCATTGATACAAGGAACGAGGTCTTTTCTTTCAGGAATTTGAGTTTTTAACTTATTGCCCAAATCGGAAAATCGACCATAAAACTCGCACGCTTTATACAGGGTGTCCCGGCTAGAGGTATCCAAAAATATATATCACACATATATCTCAGCATCTATAAGGTTTATTAAAATAAATTTTTGTTATTATACAGAATAACTCACCAAGTTTTTATGAAGGTTAGTAAAGTTCAATGTGGGCACCTTTTGTAGCTCGATAAATGTCAAAACGATACTTGAGCTCTTGCCAAGTGTTTTCCAGCATCTGAGGCGTTATAAGAGCTACTTCTGAAACCATACGCTGTTTCAAATCGTTCCAAATTTCAAACTTTTCTCTGGTACACAGTAGAGTCTTTAAGAAAGTCCCATGCAAAAAAGTCTAATGGAGTCATATCCGGAAATCTAGGCAGTTGGGTCTCCTCTTCCGATCCAACCAGGAAATGTCTCGTTCAAAAATGTGGCAATGTCTCGATGGAAGTGTTGTTGAGCACTATCTTGCTGAAACATGAAAGCTGGGGGAAATGTGTGGCACAGCAAAGATCTGCAGCATGTCAAGGTAAGTGTATCCCGTCATTGTGGGCTCTATGGGGAAAAAAAAATGGACCGATGAGGCCATTTTTGTGTAGTCCTAACCAGACATTAACTTTTGGTGTTTCTCTTTCATTTTCGATCACTTGGTGAGAATTCTTAGCACTACAAATGCGGCAATCGTGTCTGTTACCTTTCCCGCAAATGTGAAAAGTTGATTGATCACTGAATAATAACATATCAAGATAACTTGAATTGTCATCGATACGGCTGATCATCTCAATAGCTGGTCTTATGCCGTTTTTGCGCATGCGTACTAGTCACCTTGAAACTGTAACGAAACAAATCTTGGAGATATTTCCAATAGACTGAGCTTTAGTTTGAGAAAATATAACGAGTGATTCTCGCATCATAAGCCGTTACTCCTAGCCTGGACACCCTGTACAATAATACAAGTTGGAATTCGGAACAAAAGATGGCGGAAGTTGTAAGACACGTTTTTGCCATCTGTAATTCTACAATTCGTCGACAGAAATGAATATCGATGATGATTAAGGCTGAAGACCTGCTGCCTATCTTTTTTTTTATTTTTAATATTTGTTACTTCTTTTAAGGAATTAAATAAGGTGTTGGATTCTTTTTTAAAGCCATAAAACTCTTCTTCGAAAAACAACACATTAATAATCTTTTTTTACGCAAATACAGTAAACTTTTTAACTGTATTTGGGTATAAATTTTCGCGTTGGAGTCTTAAATTCTTCACCACCCTTACTCATACGGTACTCATGAAAGGTATTTTATTGTTTTAAGTATTGTGAATAAAATAAGAATTATTAACTATGAACAGGACCTTAGGATTATAATATTAAACTAAATTATCGCTTTCTTTGCGTTTTTATTTTATTATTATTATTTTCTCATGTGATCGTTTCTTCCTGCTTAAGCCTCTGGCATTCTTTTTGAGGATCACACGCTGTGAATAGCAGTGCCTTTAGGAGATGTTGAAGTACGATTAGAACGCTGCACTTCCGCATTCATCAGGAGTTAGTACTAATGGACTTCATTGGTATTTGCTCACCTTTTATTACCACATCGACTAATCCCACAGTAAAGGTAACCCAAAACGGGGAAAAAATAATTAGGATATTCTTCTGCTCTCTTTATTCAGTTCGAAAAAAAATTAAACATACTTGAATATTAATTCTCATTTTAAATTTTTATCTTATGTGAAATGTTTGACTCTCAACTTATGTTAATCATATTCTAATCGGGTCTCCCACCCTTCTACTTTTTTTGATTTATATTTCCTAGTCAAATACTCACCATACTTTATTGAAAAATTACAATAAAAGCTATAATAATAAAGTATTTAAATGGCATCTCTATAGCAACAGTCGCAAAACGTGCCATTTGGGTAGAAAAGATCTCTATTCAGATCCTGTTAGGACGTTAGAACCATTGGCAATGGTTTCTCAATGGAAGTTGAGTTAGCCTCATACGGCTAGGAAAGTTTTTAATACCGTAAACCTGGTTTTTCTTCTCTGAAAAACGTGCAACCATTGACAATACCCTCACCCAGATATAACAATTTATGCATGTAGGATTAACTGCCCTTATATGAACAAAAATTTCATTCATAAAAACCACATTACTTGCCTGTAATTATTTACCTTTAGAACGTTTTAAAGAGAAGCTAATGGGATGAGAATCTCTGGATTAGGTCAGCTTCTAATTAAAAAGAAAAAGAAACTAGAATCAACAAGACCAATGGTTACCAATAATCGACGTCATATCTAGTAATTAGTACAAGAGTTAATTTGATAGCCGTTTCCTAATGCTACCATTATTTCGATGTTTTATGATGCATTAATAACATGTTTAATAACTGGTCAAGCAACATTTCAGTTCAATTATTAGTGTTATTTTTATTTTTTTAGTTTATTTACTTTATGAAGAGGAAGAATCTACATTTGATATTCTTTTCAACTCACGCCGGGTAGATTAAGCCCTTATTATTATTAGCTTATTAAAAAGAAAGAGGGGGAATCATTATTGTATTAGTAAACTACACATCGCCGCTCATCTTAATTTCCGTTTATGTCACGGCCTGTTCTCTAATAAGTAACTTGTCTTCATATAAACCTGTTTAATACTACAATAGGATGGATAATTCAATTTTCATAATCTCCTAAGTCATTCACTGTATGAGAAAGGGAATCTTGTATAATGTTATGAGGAATTCGGCATCCTGATAAGTTTTTTTTTTTTTTTCTCCATGAAGATGAATTAGCAAAGTTAGCTCAGTAAGAAAGCAAAGGTTTATCTTCCTTGAAACTGTGATTTTTCATCCCGCAATGCAGCAACCCGACCAAAAGAACACACACAGTGAATAGACTAATACACTGGCTTCATAACCCTAGCTTTATAATTCAAAAATAATCAAAAATAAATAATTTTGTGTAATGCTAATCAGTTTGATCACAATGATAAATAGCTCACCCGCCTTAATTTCCAAAGATCTGAAGATCAGCACTGAGTTAGCTGGTCTTCAGATCTTTGGATTATTTTTTCTTCGAGTGCAGATTCTTTCTTTCGGTGAAGACAAACCACTTTGTCTTAATTTATTTGGGCATACATTGCGAACTGGATAATTCGTGGATTTCTTGCCATTTCTATCCTGGATGGCCATATGTTTCCTAGTGTAAAGACGGTATCAATCCTGTATTTTTTTTTAAATGTTATTCTTTTACTACTGGAAATTTATTTATATTGATGCGAGGACAAAGAATCATCCCATATTTAATTCTTCTTAACGGCAAAGTATGTTACCATATTAAAGATGAATCGGCGCATTTTTGTCGAAAGACAATGTTATGCTTTATTACTTAGCCGGCAATTTACTTGAGTTGATTAATTATCATGACTACTAACTGGCAATTCCACGATATCTCTGATGATTTACCGTCATCTTACTCTCACGTGTGTGTGTGTGTGTGTGTGTGTGTGTGTGTGTGTGTGTGTGTGTGTGTGTGTGTGTGTGTGTGTGTGTGTGTGTGTGTGTGTGTGTGTGTGTGTGTGTGTGTTCTCTCGCTTAATTCACCTGCTTTCTGAAAATACCATGTTTTCCACCCCCGCCCTAAGGATTAGTCTACATTGAAAAAGGCTGAGAATTTTCCTCTCATCAGAGAGAGAGAGAGAGAGAAAGAGAGAGATGGGATTTAAATGAAGTTGCTTTTCCTACAAAGTGACACATGACGAACTGGCCCCTGAATTAGAAACCTTTATGCAGATGTACGTGTGAACGTCACTTATGCAGCGTATTTGTAAAATACTTGTCTAGAACAGATGGTGACGCACCTGTTCTAGAGAACTACTTAAGAATGCTGCTGGTCAGTAAGCATCAACAGCGATGATCATAATGGAAAAAACAAAGAATCTTTCAGAGTTCGATAAAGAGCTTATTATGGATACCCGTTTAACTGGAACTACAATTTTGAAAGCAGCAGAGCTGCTGGTTTCTCAAAATGTGAGATATTCCTGGTGTTTAATCAGTGATAAAATAACTCACGTTGCTTTTTTAAAAGGCGTGCCTGTTGTCCTAAGACAGTGTCAAGAATAAGATCGTCGTGGCCTGAGATGGTTTGTACGGACAAAAAGAACTTGTGTGCAGCAATTGGCCGAAGCATTCAATGAATGCTGTTTCCGACTGGTATCTCACCGAACTATGAGCAGGGAATTGAAATGAATCGGTGTTGGCAGCTGATTGCCCATACAGAAACCCTTGATTTCTGAGAAAGTTCTGGTGGATATATGTATATTAGTTTGTGTATAATAAATTCTCAACCAGCGACTACTACAGCAAGATCTAATGCAGTTACACAGAAGTAAGTATGTTGTCGTATACCTCTCGGCCATTTATGGGCTAGTGATCGCGCAACATACTGCCTTTCCAACAAAATCAACCACATGACTCACTCATTACTATGAAAAGCAACATAAATTAAAGAGTCACTGCGGTTAAAAATAACTCCGGTACAAAAACGATCAATAAATCTCAAAATTATCAAAATGCACCAAAAATGCAACAACAAAAATATAATCTCCAAAATCCAAGAAAATAATAAAACTACAAGTAAAATAAACAAATGAATAAATAAAAACCTTTCTGATTGATTTTACCAACATTCAGAGACTCAATTCTAACGTCATTGACAGTCACCACTTGTAGACATCCAAACTCATACATTTTTCTAGTGGTAAGACTTATACGTTGGTTAGACATAACTGGTAATTAATTTACGGAATTAACAACGCATATAAAGTAAATTAATTAAAGATAACTTTAATGAATCACTTCTATATTTCGACAATGTCACATTGTCATCTTCAGGAACATAAAGATATGGTATGTGCACTACAGGAACTAACAAAGCAAATGAGGAAGAAATTAAGACACTAATTTTGTTCCTAAAGTCCTAATGGTGCCCTCTTGCGGGCTAATTTGGTAGTCTTGGCCGTTGGGCTGAAGTTCTCATAATGAAAGTCTCCCAAATTTGGGGCAGTTTCATGCACCCAAATTTGTTGAGGTTAGGAACGTTTTTTAGAGCTGCTGAAGATTCTTTGAATAATCTTTCGTATTTAAACTTGCTGCGATGGATTATTTTTGTCTTCTTCCAACGAATTTTATGGTGGGTATCTAAGGCATGGTCTGCCAGCCCAGAGCGGCTGTACTGGTGAAACCGGATGTAGTCTTGGTGTACTGAAATCCTGATATTTGTTGTTCTGCCTGTTTGGCCAAAGTAGGACAATTTGCAGCTGCAAGGGACCTGGTATACACCAGGTAGGTCTAGGGGAAGTGGTTGGTCTTTGGTAGAGCGGATAAGGGATGCCAACTTTTTATATGGTCTGTAACAGGAAGTAAGGTCATATTTCTTGAGGATATTAGTTATTTTTTCAGAGGTGCCCTGGATGTAGGGGATAGTGATAGACTTGGTGTAGTCTTTATTGTTGAGGGGGGGGAGGGGGGTTGTGGTTTTCAGGTTTTAGTATTTTTTGGATTTTTTTGGGGTTATAGCCATTGGCTAAGAAAGTGTTGAGGATGTGGTTTAGTTCCATAGTCAGGGCCTTGTCATCTGAGCAGATTAATTTTGCCCTGTTATATAGTGTTTTTATCACCCCATATTGTTGTGAGGGGGGGGGGGTGGTGGGATTGCTGGTGAATGTATCTGCCAGTGTGGGTGGGTTTTCTGTAAACAGAGAAAACCAAAGATCCATCAAGTTGGCGGGTGATTAAAGTGTCTAGGAAGGGGAGGGTGTTGTTTTCCTCTTTTTCTAAGGTGAACTGGACTCTGGGATGTTGGTTGTTTAAGTGTGTTAGGAAGTTTTACATTTTATGATTACATATACATTTTATGATGTCTTTTGCAAGAAAGACGGGACTTGTGCACTTATAATTTGTGATTCCACTCCAAAGGTTACCAAGACCTGCAAGTTTTTTTATACAATCTATTTTGGATTAGGATTTCCTTGCCACACTTCGTTGCATGCATTCTGCCTTCCATGCTCCTCTATGGTGAATTTATGAACTTAGTTGAAAATTTATCGCAGAAAGTCAATCACATGCAGTCTAATTACCCTAACAGTGAGATAATTTTCCTTGGATACATCGACGTCCAAAATTAAGATTAGCCTTCTTCCCCGCCCTTCTCCATCTTCACAGACCAAGCTGGAAGAGAAGTGCAAACGGTTTATCATCACTAATTATTTAATAAAAATTTCTTACCATCTCATCAGAATTCTAAATATTCCTCATCATTCTCTCACTACCCTTGAACTTTTTCAACCAGCCCCCCCCCCAAATACACCGATAATGTTAGTCCTCCTCTTGATAATTCTGACCATAACCTTGTCCGTGTTTCCTTTTCTGTAGATTGCCTTCTCTCAGTCATTCTCGGGCTCGTATCCTGTTGCACTACAACGGTAGTGCAATTGAGATTGAGATGAGCTTCGGGGTTTTTATGTGTCATTAACATGGCTTATAGCTGCTTCCATTCTTCTGATCCAGCATCTGCTCTGTTGTAAATTATTCTCACTAGGAAGAGTGGCTTTATTCTTCACTCCACTCGACACCTTCGAATCTTATCCAAGTCCTAGTTTCCAATAAGTGTGCAAAAGCATTCCAAGGCAAAAATTCAGCATACGATCAGTGGCTCAAAGCAAAAACCCATTGGGTCTCTTCCCAAGCTTATGGGACGCATTTTCTGCCATTCCATGTTTACATTTACACCTCTCTCTCTCTCTCTCTCTCACGCTGATGGTACAATGATAATTTCTCCTAAAGATAAAGTGGTCCTCTTGGCATGAGATTCTTCAAATTCATTATAAACTCATTTCTATTCTTTTGGAGTCCGAGAGATAAAAAAATACTATACAAAATTAAAGTTCTTTGATATTGTGTAGACTTCTGAGTTGCAGCTCCACTATGAAAAGGAAGACCATGTAACTTCCTATGGATAGCAGTGATAATTTTGTGAATATTTAGACCTCTGAAGTTGCAATTTGTAGAGATATCTTAAAGAAAAGCGTGAATATCGATCTTAACCACTTTCATGGTTAAGAGGTTGCTTTGCTAATTCAGGTTTACTTAAATTAGCAGAGAGAGAGAGAGAGAGAGATAACGTCTATATAATTGATTACTGTTTATCATCGTTCATGTTCTCTGTCTGTATGCTTTGCAGGAACACACACACACTTCCATCTACATTTGAAACTAACTCACTTTTTGTTGAAAAGCCCAAAAGCCTTACGTTTCTTGAGTCCTAAAAGGTATTCGAACTCAAGTCTTTCCAACCATAGCAGTTGCTACAAACTGATATATGGAAGTTATTAATATGATAAAATATTAATAATTTTGTTTATTAATGTTGCAAGACGTAATAGAAATCCTTGTTTTATTCAAATGCTGGAATAGCTGAATCGTTCTCATACATCTCCTAATCATGCTCGCGCTTCATACTAATATATTGCGATATGTTGTTATTCACACTTTCATGGAACTAATTCGCCTCCTCTCTAGATTTACGAATAATCCCATCCCGATTATTTGTCACTTAGCTATGGATTTTGCAACTTTTTTCTTTCTCGACGAAAAACTATTTTGCCAAGAACTTCCTGGTAGACAAAAAGAACTACTTACTGTTGTCATGGATACAAGGAATCATAACGTCATATCCATTATCTGAATTTAAGTTAAATTCTAGTCGCTGGCTAGAGGAACCTTTTCTAAGTCCTTCTACTGGTTTGCAACTTAGTCGATCTCTGGGACAGGCGAGCAGGTTTTTCGTCCGTAAACTTAAGAAAATCGACCGTAGAACCCACACAATTTCAGACAATGGCATATTTTGACCATGAAATGGCGACTTGTCAGTAGTCTCTTCATCGGATACCGCTTATAATTAGTAATAGTCTCAGGACAGTTATCACTGATTGGTTACCGGTCGAGATTGAACTTCCCCCTCAGTCTCCAAAAAGTTAGATAGGGCTAAAACGGCCTCCCCTACTCTCTATAAGAGAATAAAGGCATTAGCTGATTTATATAACTAACGAAACTCTTTTATTGTATAGAGAAATAATTATTGCCGGTAAAGTAGTGCACCAGAAACATAACATCTGCACAACCGAAATTATTTGCGTGACTAAAAGCATATGTAGCTTGTAAGGACCGTATGAAGACTTAAGTTTGTCCTGTAGTATAAAAACTGTTCACCAGTGCTTCTTCATATTAAATTTATGCATATAAACTGTTTAATCTCAATATCGTTTGTAAAATATCGCTGAAGTATTTTCACAGCGCTCTCTTCTTAGTTGACAACTACTTAACTTATAGATAGATAATGATAATCAAACTTTTTTAAAAGGGAAATATTCCGGTTGTTCACAAATGATATAAAGCCAGAGACAATGGAAGAGAACAATATTAATGTAATGCCTCTTGAAGAAAATTTGAATGTAGATGATGAGCGAGGATAACTTTTCGTCATTTTTCAAAATGTAATATTAATCTTCGGTGGAGGACATAGTGCGTGCTGCATTGGTGGAATTGCATATAAGTAGGGTAATGAATTTGAAAGGGATAGTAGGGATGACGAAGATTAAGGAAAAGAAAACAACAGTGACTGACAGTGCAAATAATTACTACAATAACGAGGACATATCGTCGCGACAAAGTGATCAACGCTGTAATTAAGATATTGATCAAATGACATTTGCGATTACTAAGGACAGATTTCATAAGCTATAGGTCGCAAAGAAAATGAAAAAATAAACAGTAAAGTGGGGAAACAGAATACATTTTTACAGGGAGAATAAATGTGATGGTGAGAAATAGAGGCCACCTCTGTCATTCGCTTAAGGGTGTATCAATACCCTATGCATCAATACCAAATGAGTTTGAAACGAGCAGCTGACAGTCACTGTAATGGATACAGCATAACCTCTGTGAGATGAGTCGTGTACATCCAGGGATGTCCGAAAACATTATACTGTTAGTTAATGAATTGCTTGACTTATACAGAGCCTTCTTACATTTTCATTCAGACTTTTTTAAATAAATCATCCAGATAACTACGATACAATGTTTTATGAAATTTATAACATAGAATAAAAGCCAAAAGGCGATTTTTCTGGCAACCTTAATAAACATCAAAGGATTTGTATCCCCTTCATTATGTTTTATGAAATGTTTTGTACTATTGAACAATGGCATACCTAAAATTTCACAAGTCATTCATTTTTTCCCTTTCAGATAATCAAAAGCGCTGTAAATGTAAAAAGTAATATGGAGATTCAAAACTATTAGGTTATTCAGCTGTACGTATAAACAGAGTTTGGTTAATAAATAGTTTTAATGGAACATGTGTTCTAAACATATTTAAAACGGCTTACACATAACAAAATCATATAGATTTTTTTTTCTTCAAAAAATTGACATCATCATCAGGGAGATAGAGAGACCGTTAACTGCATTCAGAACACGAATCACAATTAGGAGTCATAAAGCGTGCATATACTCACTTGGGTCCCGGTGGAAGCTGAATTGTGTGATTACGCTATAGTGTTTTGATAGTTTACTCTGTAAATTCATCCTCATGATCTTTTATTCCAAGAAACTTCTGTTCATTTCTATGAAAATGCATCTTTATGAGTTCGAAGAAAGTCACATTTCTATTGTTGTTATTCTGATAACTCGGAATGTCAAATATCATTAAGGAATTAGTTTGATGGGTTTGTTTAAACTTTATTTCATTAGAGAAACGTCTTTCTTTCATATACAATTTAATTCTCATAGTTAACTAATGAAGAGAAAGTAAGTGTTCTTATTTCTTGATAAGAACCTTATGAAGTTTTATAATCTAAATATTACGTCCTTGTTCTTCCCTTTGGTAGGACGGGTTGAGTCCTCCTGATGAGGGGTTTACGACGAATTAATTCAGCCGGCTCATCACTCCTCTGCTACATCCCCTAAGGGAAAGTATTTATGACTGTAAATCTGTGTGTGTGTTCACGGGCCGGTTTGCCTGTTCTGAGGAACGAAAAACTCGAGTTTCCGGGTTAAAAACCCTCTATGTTCGTACGATATCGGATAACTCATCTTTAGTCGAAAGATGACAGACCAGATAACAGGTACCTCACGTCATGGACTGGAATCGAACCCAGGTCTTTCCGACCAAAGAGATTCGTCTATACCTACTGAGCTACGGAGGTTCTACATCCTTCTTACATAACAAGAATGTAATATTCACAAAGGAAATAAGACTATAAAAAGAGAGTTAAATTTTTTTTTCTGGAATGAAATTCAGAACTGAATCGACATAATTATACGCATGCGTATGGACAACACTGATTACACAAAGAACCATAAACTTGGAATTCAAAGGAAGAAAAATCATGCTCATATAAAATTAAACCCCAAGAGTGATGTGATGAAATTCAGGTCGCAAAAGTTTTTTTTTTTTTTTTCCATTTTGCAAGACTATTATGTTTAGTTGCAGTCAAACAAAGGTTATCATGCCAGTGTGTGTTACGTTGCTCGTGTACTTCTGTCCAAACTGTCTGTTATAAGGGATGAAAAATCTGAATTTCTTGGAGGAAGATCTCGGATAACATCATATGAGATCGATTAAATCACCTTCAGACGGGAAAAAAAAATCCTTACGGAATTCGAACGTGGGGTCTTTCCTACAAATGGATATGATCGATACCACCTGAGCTACAGACTCGCCTAAGACAAACAAATGCGTGATCTTTGTGCATCTAGTGAGTTTATCTGTAACTGCCATAAGTTCCCATTAAATAGCGTTACTCTTGATCACTGCGAGGATTTTCTCCAGCATTCTTTACGCTGCTCATTAGTCTATTACAGACAAGCGAATACCCCCACCCCCCCCCTTTTTTTTTTGCTAATGACATGGCAGTTAATAGTCTACTCGTCTGGCATTTTACGTTCTTTGACACTGTTGTGTCTGTTTGGCAGGAGGAAAGCCATTCCATTTTATGACACCGACTAACTCACCTCTACGTGAAAAAAAAATAATAAAAAATAAAATAAAATAAAACCTATTATAAAAATTCCTTGTATTCCAAACGAGATTCCGATCTTTCTAACCAGAGGGAAGGAGTTGTCGTCGATACTAACTATCTATTGCATAGATCTATTTTTCTTATAGTTACTTTTAACAATTAAGTAATTACTAATGAATATGTATTACTATTAATTTTTATTTCAGTACTTTATCCCGGAAATATTTATTCAAAGACGATTGTCACGAAAATTACACCCATCTGGTTTTGCAAGCTGCGAAGAGCACTTCCACTTCTCCAGACTTCACAATAAGGATCAGTGGTTGTGCTACAAAGTGATAAACTGATGCATTTTGACCTCAAGAAATTTACTTTAAACTGCGATTGAAACTTGAGGTTTCTACCGTGCTTTTTTGCCCTCAAGAAAGACCAGATAGAAAAAGAAAGAGAAAAGATGTTCTCTAAATTGTTTTAAGGTTGAGACTTTCGTTTTTATTGTCCATTTTCTAAAAATAAAATATCATAATTTATTCATAAAATTAATTAATCATCTTAGCATTGAAATAATTTGTTAATCATCACTTAACGACTTAACGATTAGACCTTAACGATTTGCAATTCCTTTATTTTAGCTAATTATGAACGTAGTTAACTAATTAGGATAAGTCATGAGTAGAAAGGCGTACATCTGAGGTTTTTCTAGCAAAAAAAAAAAAAAAAGATAATAAAATTCCTCTCCCTATTAGTTGCATGTCAGACAATATACAGCCTGCCCTAGTTATCTAAAGGAATCATTTGTAAAATAAACTTGTCTGAATGAAGGAAAAAAAAAAAAAAAAGAAAGAAAAAAAGACGTTTTTCATATGAACAGACTGCTTACTCGGTCTCTTTAATCTGGCTAGCTGGTTGATCGCTAATTGCTTCTTCACGTGGATCACTACGAAATATTTCCTGACACGAAACATTTTGGGTGCTAATCAAGTCCACTCACGTCCGCCGAATTCGAATACTTGCCACGTTTCGCGAACGAAACCGATCATATTTCATCTTGAGTATCTCAAACATCATCCCCGGAGATTCTTATCTTAAAATCTGTTTGTTCTTAACGTTGCTGAAGAGGAAACCATGCGACATAGACTGATATAACAGGCGAAGCCACATAAATAATTGGTGTGGATGTGTTGTATAAAGTTAGTAGTTTCAACCTTTTTTTTTTGTGGTTCTGTTTTTCTTTTTTTTTTTTTTTGTTTGAATATCATTTCAATTCATAGGGAACAACACATTGAATGTTAGATAGATAAAACCTTTCAGCATTTAGTTACTCTCGGAAATGACAGCTTTAAAAATAAATAAATAAAAATAAAAAATTAAAGTTAAGACAGTTCTCAGTATTTTATACAAAGATGACATGTTGAAGTAACATTGATGTGTCCGTTTTTATGTATAATAAAACTTCTTGAGGATAAGTAATGAAGTACTGTAATAGCCTATTCAGCGACATGTTTGTTAGATGCATAGGAAGGAATAAAGAACTAGTAAGTTATTAGTAAACCTCCTTTCAATGTGGCTTATAACGACTTCCTGAGTTTGTTTACTGTAATTAAATAGCATTCACAGAGAAGCGCCACACCTCGGTTATTGCCAGAAATTAAACTATCGTCTGGAAGTGATTTAGTAAAGGAATTGTTACATGGTTATAAATTAAAATTTTGCAGTTATAATGAAATATCGACATATTTGTTCGTGAGTATTAATGTTTTGAAATACCACTAAATATAACAGAATTAGATAAATCTTATTCTATAAGGAAATATCAACATGTTTGTTTCTGAGTATTAATGTTTTGAAATACCGCTTAATATCACGGAATTAGACAAATCTTATACTGACAATACGCTTTTGGATATGAACCGATGCAAAAAAAAAAAAAAAGAAAAAAAAGTTTTTGTTTAAATTCCACACTATTTTTGACAGGGTTTCATTAAACGCAGTAAAAATGCTTGCATTAGTTATATCTGTTTGTTGCGTTTTTTTCCCCCGATAATCAGATTCATGCTAATCTGATAAATCATAACATCAACAAAATGTAAGTAACGTGAATACTCGATTGTCTACCGGAGCTTTCTGAACTGGGTGTGTCATCATTCTCCAAGTGGTTTCGCTAGTTTTTTTAAAAGAAAATTGTTATTATTAAGAAATATGCAACTGGCGTACTGCGTATGTTATATAGCTACAAACGTAAGGAAAATAGAATGAGTGATAAAACCAGACAAAAAAGTTAAGTTAAAAGGATCCATGTTGGAGAAAAGTCTGGTCAATATTAATGCATAACAGTTGAATGCGTAATGTCTATATTAATGCATAATGCATTAAAAGTTGATCATTCCCTCCCTAAGAATACTGGTGACCTTGGCTTTAAAAAGCAGCTAAATGATCAAATTAATACTGAAAAAATGCGAAAATATTGATATGTGATGATTTGTCATTATTTATTGCTTTATTACAATCGGATTAAAATCATTTTTTAAAAAAAGAAGAATTTTGAATACGAATCCTCTGCTCTGAAGGGTCGGACTACAAGTCCCTTCAAATCAAACTATTCTATTAGCTTCTTCCTCATCGCGTCTTGGTAAATCTAATTTTAGTAAAGAAAAAGGACAGTTATTTGAAAAGGAAAATAGAGAGGAAATATATATTTTTGGATTCTCTTATTTTTCCATTGCATCACTATCATTTAACATAAATGTTTTCCTTCAAACAGTAATGATTTAAGTTTATGAATGTTATTTCATATTTGAACTAATATTGGGCTCAAATAGAAGAATCTCAAATGGCAGTGCTCATAATAAAGTTCCGAAAATTAAAAAAAAGAAGCAAATCAAAAAAAAATAAAAGCTGATTTGATTTTTGATTTGATTATGTCTTCTCAAGTCTTTCAAATTTTCCTTTTATCAGTATACATGATTTCTGTTTAAGTGTTCTTTTTCCCCTTCGTTTCTTATCATGTTTCGAAACATATTTTTATGTCATTCCGATCTATGAATGGTTCTTATAAAAATCAACAAATATTTATTCAGAGTTTTCTGAAGATCATGTTGCTCCTATACAACTCTAGAGCAAGCTTGATATTTACTTCCTACTAGGAAGTGCAAAATTAAATATTAAATTTACTATATAGTTGTATCAACGAACAATACTAACTGTGATAACCATTTTATGTCCACCATTCGGTATATTTATATTCTACTCAGCAAAGATAATACTCAGCAACATGTAGAGAAAAAGAAAAAAAAAATATCCATTTATATTTCCTAGGCTAGGGACTCTCTTACTCCAAACGTGATGAAACTGGAGGCAATCGCATCGTATTGGGCTTTTTACAAATTCTTACGATAGATGTTTTACAAACGATTTACTCTGGTACTACTGTAAAGAAAAACAAACGAACAAAACTGAACTCGAGAGTCATAAAGCTGAGATCAGATTTCGCCAATGTATGATCTCTTAACAGAGTTACTATCTCGGGATATACGTTGAAATTGAGGGCCCAGTAATATTTGCAATCGCTAATGTCTTAATTAGTATCTTGACCAAGTTTCTGTCTCTGTAATGCTACCTACACCAACAGAACAGTAGTGTGGATATGTTTAAACGAACCTACATACCCAGAGACTTACCACTCCTGTATACAACACGACAAGATATTGAAAGTTGCAAGACATAAGACCAGATGTATGTATTACGGAACGTCAGTTTTAGTACTATCTGAATAAAGTGCCTAATACAAGCGAGCGCACACACACCACACACACACACACACACACACACATTCTCCAGATCTACACCTGATAGATGGCACTGTTGTTTACACACTTTCCCTTGTGTTATGGGTACGAGATTATGAGGGCCACTTACCTGACTTGCCGACGCGCGGACTTCCCAGCATGAGAACTTTCAGGCGGCTCTGGTTCGTCATTTTCAGTCACCTGTCGTCAGCGTAGGATGGCGGGCGATGCGATGGTGGAAATCGACAGAAGATTCAGGACTGGGGACTGCGAACGGGGTATTTAAGGAGACGTGAAGCGCCAATAAAAATGCTAATAGTAAAAGAGAGAAAGGCGACAGACTAGGAGGTGCCAGCTAGGTCAGGGGGCCTACAGCCGTAACCCGACCTTTCGTGAGCGCAGTGCTCCACTTAGATTTCGGGGAAGGCAAAGGAATGCGGGAAGAGAAAAGAGGGGGGCGGGGAACTAACAAAGCCTACCAACGGCTGGCATCAACTTTCTCTGGCCCGTGATTAGAACAGAGCTAGCTGTTCGTCAGGTGGGGTGAGGCGTTCCTCCTGCACGTGGTGTACAGCAATCCTCGATCGGGTTATTGTACCGCTAACACAGCGTTACCTGCGATCCTTCAGTCCGCCACTCCGTTTATATGTGGTCGAGCACGCGTCTCGGCTGGCCAACCCCTGCTCTCACTCATCTTTTCGCGTGCAACTGCCGGCCACCCTGGCAGCAACAGCAGCAGAAGCAAGTCATCGTACTCTCCTTCCTTTTGAAGGCCGTCATCACTATTCGCGATGATATGGCAACTGCTAGAGGGGGGGGGAGATAAAGGCTATTTATGTGGCCATCGGAACGGTCATCAAGTTCAGTCGTCCGTCAAACCTATAGGTCACTAACATGAATTTCTGTATGTACCCTGCTTTTAATGCTCTCTCTCTCTTTCCATTTCGTGCACGCACACATATCCGCACGCGTGCTGAATCGTGTGCGGATATAGGAAAAGTCTGTATACGAGGGGTCACTGACCTCACGCGAGTGGAAACTACCAGTTGGTGTCTGAGATTCACCTATTCTACGAGACTCGATGTCGCTAACAGTTGCGATACATTCAGGGTGGAATCAGGAAGCTGTGGCGAGATAAAAGAACCCATCTGATCGATCCTTGTGCAGTCTGTGAGAGTGTAGCGTCCTTTAAAAGGTTTAATGGCTCAAGGTAGTATGAAACCGTTCGCACGTGGCTCTCCTTGCCAGCGGTAAAGGTCACCTTAGCCACCTTTCTCTCTCTCTTCCTACGTCCGTACTGCCTAATATTAGTGGGGCACGTGCATTCCTTCTCCGTTGTCAGACCAAGCATCTATGAGCAGCTGTCTTTTTCTCTACCCTCCCCGCCTTCTCCGCGCCTCTTCTGCCGATTCCACTTATTCAGAAGAAAAGTCTTGCTTATACACACACACACACGCACACACACGACAGAGGGAGAGGGAGAGAGAGAGAATTATTATGAGATATTTTATCGTTGATGTATAGGTCTACGCCTCCTAGTTACTTATTTAAACTAGAATTCATTCGCATTAGAATTCAATCAATTAATAAACGCTCTTACAATAAAATAAGAATATCAATCACATTTCGTATAAATACATTTATATGAAATTATAAATTTAGCTAAATAGTCTTTGAGATATGAATATTTTTCTTTCAGCCGAAATGGCTCTTTGTCTGGTAAATTTTCACACCACCTGTGAACAATTTTAATGGAATTACAATGCAGAGAAAGCTTTTCTTGAGGAAAATTAAATACAGGTAAAGTCGATGACAAAATTGATCAAGTAGAATTTTACAAATATTCAGATTATATTGTTTTCATTAAATCATTTCTATAAATTACAAAGCTTTAAGATACATTCATTCAGAAATATTTCTTCTATTTATATTGTCAACATTTTAATTTTAGAACAGAGATTTTGTATACTAACTAAAGAGGGTCAGTATTACATAACACTTTCAAACTTACTTATCTGACATGGTTACAAGAATTAAGCTGCTGTGGAAGATGGTGGGAGGACTTTTTGTAACTACTTTTCAGTCATTGTATCTGTAAAGAACTTTGTTTTTATCTACCCTTTCACATCTTCCATGCACTTATTTCAGTTCAAGTTTTTTTTTTTTTTATGTAACCGTTGAAATACTCTTAAATCAATCTGAAAATACAAGAAATTGCAAAGAGTTTATAGAATTGTTTTTAATAATGCGATAAAAGCTCCAAGATAACGAAGTATAGGCACTTACTTTTAAAGTGCGATATATTAGAAAGAGCGTGTGATGTAGATAGAATTATCTTTTCCGTTTATTACTATACGTATTTGCTATTAACTATTACTAGTAATCACCTATGGGGAATACAATAGAAATACGATAAAGTTCTAATCAAGTGGGTTATTGTCGCCTCGTGTTAGAGGTAGGTGATGACCGCAATCATTACGGTTCGTCAAGAATTTCGCTAAGCCTAGACATAAGGAAGATTATTCCCTGAACTGAGGTTTTTCTAGCTCAAGGAAGAGGAAGATACAAAGATTAGAAATATCGTTGCCTAACTCTTGACAGTTTCATGTTATCCGTTGAAAAATGGCAGACGTACAATCTCATCCGCGTTCTTTACTCGATCTTCAAAGAGGTTTTCTTTTAACCTGCTTTATTCGTTAAACTACTACACTGTAACATTCTTACACTCTTCTTTTAAGGGGAAAAAATTTGAGGTGACTGGTAAAAGGCCGAACAATTTGTATTTGTTAAATAAACACTATCTTTCATCTAAGGTATGTATTTTTGACTAATTTTCGTTATTCACAGAACACACACACACACACACACACACACACACACACACACACACACACACACACACACACACACACACACACACACACACACACACACACACACACACACACACACACACATGTAGATTTGATATTGCATCCATTATATCAACAGCCAATGAGAGTAATCGCCAGTAATTTACAATAGTCTGATGCAATGTTAATATTCAAGTAAGGAAATAAGATGCAACAATCATTAAAAAAAGTGTGTTTTATAATGTTAGCAATTTTTTTTCGCAATAGAATTCTTGTGTAATGACATCATTATCATGATAATTCAGTCTAGAGTGATGTTTGGCTTACGTACTGTCGATATCATTTCGTTTAATGTGCAAAACTTAGTTTTATATTACAGTAGCCTGTTGGAGTTATTACGTTTCCTACCTGATAACAAACCCAATATCAAAGATCTTAATTAGGGTTCATAATAAGCAGCTCTAAGTTAGTAATGAACAGGCATTAAGAGAATATGGAGGAAAAGGATTATCAGTATAGATAACCAAGGCAGAATTTCAAGTGGTCTTAATTCTTCGTTCACCTATATGCATAGTAACTCTAGCGGCTCTTCAGTCGGAGCTTAGTAGTCGATGCCTGAGGTCAAACGAACAAGAATCTTGTTTTACAGACTTTTTTGTATTCAAGAGTGTTCTTCTTTAGTGCTATTTCTTTATTATCGCATCTATCTTTGTCAACGTCGTGACTCTGGTGATGGTGGTATTGATGCATATTCGGGGATTCTGTTTTTCAGTGTACATTGTACACAGCGCTAATTAATATATGACAGAGCCTGCTGATGCTGTTACAGAATCTTTTAAAGGAGTTTCCCAACCCGACCAATCTATCATTTATATTACTATCTGGCTCCTGTTTCAAAAGAAAACTTTGTCTAATTATTCTACCGGAGAAAGAAATTTTCCACAATTCATGTGTGGCCACCGGTCACAGTTCCTTTGAGTGTGGCAAATATCAGAAGACGGAGGCTATGAAGAAATGAAGCGTATGGTAAAAAAATATTATATTTGAAGTGAATTACGAGGATTTCCTTGATCATTTCATTTTCTATTCAAAAACAGATTCTGAAAGTTTAATTCTATTATTTTGTATGTCGATTATAATTACACAACACGATCCCTGTTGAAATCTGATTGGGAAGGGCAGCAGGAAGCCAAGCCGAATCACGTTGCTGTTATCGTTATGTATTCCTTAACGTAATTTCACTCTGAAATGACCGCGTCTCCCACAACCTATTTCCAAAGTAATAGCATGTAATGGAGTACGGACATGAACGCGAGTGATGACCTTGAACCAATTTACGTCTTCATGTTCTCTTTTTTTTCTTATAAGTTACTTGTTTTCCGTTATAAAGCAACTTGTCTGAAGTTTCTCAGGGTTCTGATAAGTCCAGCATGCATAATCACACTGACGTATTCAAGAATAGAAACTAGTTATTAATAAATGCAAATAGGTTATAATCGAAAGATATTTTACAATAGCGACGATTTTTACGTACATTACAGACGACAATATCGTGAATACAGTCGCTTTTTATGTTTATTTATTTATCAGAATTAAACATAACGGCAGCAAATTTTCTATAATAAGAACCAAAGGATAATAAAGAGGAGACAACGTGTATTTTAGATTTATTGCTTGGTTTCTAATATTTATATATTTGTTACGTTATGTTTGCTGTATCTAAGCATCAAGAACCATTTGTGTTGTTTTAGATGGGATGAATAGAAGGCACGCGCTTTTTAACTGAACGTGAGTTTGCTAATTTCATACGTGTCACAGGGTTTTGTTCCCGATAACTCGGGTTTTTCATTCCAAAAAATAGGGAAATTAGCCAAGCACTCATGTAACATAGTCTCACAACCTTTAACAGCATCGGCCATAATTCGAAACAAGCCGTCTTAGGGGAAACAAAAACCTACAGAACGTGCCTTTTCATCTTCAAATTCGTCTTGAGACTATCAATACATAATATTTGTAGCAAAAATGTTGATAATTCTGTGGGATTGGGTTGGTTTGGATTATTAGATACAATTCATACTTGACGTGAGGAATTAATATGTTATTCAATGAAAGAGACTGTAAAAAAAGAATTTGAAATATCCTAACTTGCTGCCTCAGCCTTGCACTAAAAAAAAGGGGGCGGGGTGAATTTCTGACGGGATTTGCACACAACAAAAATAGTGTGTCCTGTCGACCGTAAACATATTGAATAAGAAATCCGGTGCATCTCAAAATCACTCAAGTTAAGAATTCGTATAGAAATGTTCTCCATGTAAAATAATTGGAAGATATCATCCAATTGATTTGAATATTGCCATTCTTATTAATTTTCCCACAATAAACATTTAGTATACTGCACTATATTGTCACTTCCAACTCTTTTATAAAATGGCAAAAGCTTAAATTTAGGAGAGAATCATGGCATTGTTATATTATTAACAAAGTTTTTCATTTTCTTGGAAGAAGACCAAGTCATTATTCGCTTTATTTTATTACTAATTAATACAGTTAAAACGCAATATAAAATTTTGCATAAAATACTTTGCAGTTGCAAGCAGTGTGTGTGTGTGTGTGTGTTCTCTCAGGCAGGACTCAGACCTTCTTAAGACTGAAGATCTCACCATCATTGAGTTATAAGTAGTCATCGTGAATGAACAGTATATTGTGATTTGAGAGAAATATATGAGAGAAATTTGAAAAGGAATTGAATTATCCCAGATATGAAATTATACAAATATTGTACTACTTGGAATTTATTTTGGTGAAATTGTTCACGAAAATGTCATCAACAAAAAATATTAACACCGTTTATTCGTTATTTTACCTCTTACTCCATGCTGCCTCTTACGCCTCAGTAGTTTATCTCGTTATGAGCAAACATAATGCGCTTAAGTAATGTCTTCAGTGTTATACCCATAGTATGTTTGTCAGAGTTATGTTAACAATTTGTCTGTTTAATGTTAGGAAAAACAATCCCCTCCATCTAAGATTACTTCAGTCTTGCTTCATTCCTTGCATTTTTGACGGGATTTATATACAACAAACAAGGTATGTCCTATTGAGCATGATGAAGAGAAAATCTATAAAGAAACCAATAGCTTCGAGGATTATTCATTTGCAGATAAGATTTGAATCTCGGTCACTTTTTCAAGTGGTGCATGACGAAGCCATAGCAATCAGGGGAAGCAGTTTATTTATTTGATCGTAAAATTAAATCTCAGATAGTCTCGCTAGAGAAACATCTGTCTTTCATAGGACTGTTTTTAAGAAATATATGATGGAGAAAGAATTAAGGTAGACATATCTTCATTTGAGAACGAGTATCTTCTTACACTAATTCTGCACGCATTAATAAATCTTTAGCATTAAGAGTTATGCCTTGCATTAGAGTATTTAACTGTTTCATCGCATGCTTCATTGCACGGATTGAAATCTGGAAAATGCGGGGAAACCAGAATTAAAATGGCTCTCCTAGTCTTCTATATTCCTTACTTCTGCCTAAGAATCCTGTCGAAAGTTTATTCCTGTTATTCCGTTCTTCAAATTCTAGGTATTTTACAATATACTCTTTCTTATGAGCCTAGGATATTAGACTTTTGTTTATTCACTTTCCACGGAACTCCAGAGCAGCCTGTTAATGAACAATTCCCAGTTGTCTGAGAGATTTATAGATAAGCACTATAACTAACAGTGCACATAACAAAATGAAATAAATTAATAGCCATATTACAAGAAAAATAAAATAATGATTTCTCATAGATTAGATAAATTAATATCGTTGTTGAAAAATCGAAGTTTTAGAGCTTGAGATCATTATGATATAAGATAGAGCTTGGTGCACCTTTGCCAGTAGATGTCTTGTTGTTTCACTATTCTTAGCAATGATGCAAAGATGTATCAGAGTATAATAAAACGATGGTTGTTCACAATAAAGTATGAAAAGATAGATAGATATCAGAAAAAAAATCCAATTGCTCCTACAAACCATTTATGAAACATATCCAAAACAACAACAGATTTATGGGAAAGACTGATTAGAACAAAAACCAGCAATTCAGAATATTTTCCTCTGAGTTTACTGAAATATTTTTTTTTTACTTTCTACCCTTATCTTTACATACGTGCGATTTTAAATTGATTTTCAAAATCCAATTACAATCTACTTTGAAATTTAAACTATTGCTACTGGCCAAAGGTCTCTTGAACCCCTAGCGGTATCCATGGCAATGCGCATACTGATTTTAACTTTAGTGACCTCATCTTTTTTCTTGTGTTCTCTTTTTCTATTTCTATTTCTATATGCTATTCTGTAGTTGTATATTTCTTGTCGTCTTTTACTTCAGTTGTTAAACCAGTTTAAGTGTCGCCATTTACTGATTCTTACTCGCCTTGATAAATTATAATGATATTTACTGTCAAAGCCACACCACTTGTTGCAAACGCATGTATGCGGGGAATGGGGAGAAATTTATTATAAAATATTTCACAAATATAAAACCGGTCTCGAACATATTCGATATTAATAGTATATAGCGTAAGTTTCGTTTGGACATAGATGGGAGTTACATAGGCTGTGTGGTTGTATTTGCTGTGGTGGATGAACTTAATCTCTCTTTTTGAAAGATTAGCACTAATCTGATACTAATAATTATTGTACTCCATATCAGAACCTACAAAAATCTTTATAAGTAATGGCTTAAGTACTAACCAATTGTTAATAATTTAGTTTCCTTTATATTTACATAATTATCAAGTTTTTTACGAGAATTAACATGAAATAATTGTGATTGACAACAGTATTTAATTAACAGTATTTTAAACAGACACCCCATTTCTCATTAAGCAGACCAATCACTCCACGAGTCGCCATTATGATATTGGAGCATGATTTACAAACGTTTGTGCTATGCTCAAAGATCACAATAGTGACTTGAGGTGTTTTCGAGTGTTCTGGAGATAAAGACAATTTGCCAAATGTGAAATATTGCTGTCAGCGTCTCTTTCGAAATCACAGAATGATGCAGCAGCCTGTTGTCATAATGGAAAATGAATGGAAAGTTGGCGTGTCTGCGCCATGCAATGTACTCGACTCTGCCAATTACACAGTTCTCTTCTCAACAATGTATGCATGGGCGAGACAGAGAAAGGAGACCACATCAGAAAATAATCCTAGCTTTTTATGGACGATTACGAAACAGGGTATTTTACCAAATGCCAAAGTGTTCACCAAAAATGAAATATTTAAAAAAAAATTCTTAAATTAAAAAAAATATTTTTAATACTTACGTTTGATAAATTAAGTTTGTATTACAGATTTAAAAAAAATGTAACATCAGCGGATGGATATTACTTTTGTCAAGTATAAAATTAATTAATATTTATTTTAGTTTTATTTTATTTTTTATTTTAAATTTATTTTCATTTTTATTTTTATTTTGTTGTTTTATTTTCCCACAATTTATTTATTTTATGTAGTTCTTTTTTGTGTGAATCAAGTTGTACCAACTTTTTCTTTCGTTGTGACTCCATGCTGCTGCAGGCAGTCATTCTGACCCACAAAGAAGGTAGCAAAGAACTTTTTTTCAGGCCTTTCCAACGGAGGCTAAACTAGTTGGTCTCAGACTTGAGGTTTCAGATATTACAGACATGATGCTAATTGATTATTACTTCGACATTAATTCTAAATAACTCTCAATGTTATTTTCAACGCAACAACTTTCTACAACTTATACGTATAATAGACTATGAATGGTAATATTGTTGTAATTATGTCGTAATTAGCTCGTGCAAGCGGTCATCTCTACATATTCTAAGTAGGCAAGTCATCAGTTGTGATGTTGGTATTATTCTAAACTTAGTGAAAAATCCATCTGCCCTCTATAATTAATCTGCCTGTCTATAATTATCTTATGCAGATATGTGTGTGTGTGGTTCAGTGTTTGTATCGAACATATTTATTTGTATTCCTGGTCAGTTAATAGGCAACTTAGGTAACTACATTTATGGAAGCCCACGAGGGAGGAGGGGGGGGGAGAGGAAGGAAGTACTCATTATTTTGAATTGAATCCTTTGCTATTATCGGCGTTGGTTCGATTTTAATTTTATAGCATATTTATAGAAGTACTTTTTTCATTTAGCAAACACATAGCTGTAAAACAATGCTTCTCGATCGTCTAAAATAAATAATGACAATCCAAAAACATTACTGTGGTTCTTCTTACACATAAACAAGATATGTTTCAAAGAAAGTATGTACAGTGTATCAGTCATCAATATATTATATTATATAATTATGCATTACACAGTATTAAAATAAAATGGTAAGAAATATAGATTTAATGTTCCAAATACGCTAGCTTGTATTTTATTTTTATATTACTTGAAGTTTTATGGCTGGTTAGAATGGGCCTGAAACTAGGATTATGAGAAGTATTTCATATCTGATAACTGCATCTTATGCTCTCCGAGGTGATAAAACCGATTTCCAGGATGAAAATCCCATCTCCGTGTGAGAGATAGCAACGAAAAATGTCATTGCTCATATTGAAAAGTCATTTTAAATGTATGTGTTCTAGAGAGATCATTCATATGAAAGGATATCGTTCTTAGGCCTACCTTACAGGCATCGCGTTGTATTAGTTATGCCATCCCCCATCCCAACCTACCCCCAAAAAAGATAAAGAAATTATCATATAAGTTATTTATATATTTGCAAAAAAAAATGAATATATTGAAGAGAATGGAAGGGTTAGTTTCATTCACTTCTTCCCAATTGTGTATTTTTTCACCCTAAAACTTCGCCAGGGTTATTATTTTGTAAATTTTTATTTCGACATCAGTTAATTTTGAAATTAACGGGAAGTATATGTACTTTGGCATCACTTATATTTCATGCTAACCTCAAAATTGGCCCCTTGTTGATTATCACTCACTCTGACGTAATTTTCCGATATAGTTTATTTAGATACTTTTTTAATGAAATATTTTTTCCTTTAAAAAATGATTCTTTCCGTTATGTATTGTCCTCTATAAACTGGAAACGTTATTCATTACACAACAAATATTTCATTACTTCAACATTATAACACTGAAGTATAGTAAAGTTATTACACGAAACAACAAAGAACACAAAAACAAACAGTGAAGTAAGTCCCTTTGACTCCGTAGAGAACCTATTATCTTACTACGTTCGCGTATGTTATGTGTGTAGCTAACCGTGACCTGCCGTCATGCCTCGCCTGCCCTCAAATTCCTTGATCTCCGTCTACAGAAGATACGTATGACCAAGAAGCCATGTGGAAAGAATGATAAGACCGAACCGGATGGAAACTACTTTGCTATTCCAATCTGATAGAACATTCTCAACACCCCGTGGCTCAGCATTGTTATCAGATGCAGATGAACGTGATGTAGCTTATCTTCGTACAACTCTTCTCAAATTTCGATAACTAACAATTGGATTTGCGTTGTAATAGTTGTTTAGAACCCATTCTCCATACCTATAATACACTTCAAACAATGCTAGCGAAATTTTCTTGCCATTAGAGATAACATTTATATTTCTACTGTCACCTGGCGTGATTATTTGGCGCCAAAGAGATAATGAAATGGGATTGGTGGATGATGTGTGATATAGCAATGACATTGAAACATGAGATGGCGTTGTACTCTTGACGTTTCAAGGCGTCAATTCGTGATTTTCGAATTTTAAATGTGACACTCTTCCAAAGTTGTGTTAGTGACAGTGTGAAAAATTGAAATAGGTGGCGCGCCATTGATATTTTTTAAAGATAATGCATTGTCCGTATGGATATTTAATATTTTAAAAATTAGAGTGAAGATTTTAATGTCTAGAGCATTATGGAAGACGGTTGATTTTCAAAAGACGATGAATAATACAACACAATTATTGAAAAAATGGGAGTTTTCATTATTCTCTTTCATCGAATTTGAAATCTATCCTTCTGTAAAATTTAAATGTGTAAATAGAACATTCCATTTCTCTAATTCATTGAAAGAATATAGATTTTTCATTTATAAAAGTTTATTCAAAAGTTTTCGGTCCTGCTATTTCTTCTGTCTCTTTATTTTTCACCTTAAGGTTGATGATATTACATAAAATCTTAATTAAATGCTGATTGCAGCTGTAATATTTTGCAAGCATAACTAATCGACACACACCTTTTCAGCATTTTTTTACCAATTTTTTTTTCAGTATTCCAGATTATCTCAGTGAATCGAAATTTATGAATAACTCCTCCATCAGCTTGACATTATTCACAGTTACCACTTCAGAAAGTGTTATTTTGGTCATCATTATCTTCCTTCTCCTCTCTCTCTCTCTCTCTCCGAATAGCATTTCAATATTTTAATGTTTTAAAATGCTTCTAAATGCTTTGATGTTTTAATACTTCTAAAATTTCGTAGAAATCAAGTATTGAGAGCTATATGTTACTCTTAGTTAGATCGTATTTATTTTATTTTTCTGAATGAATTCTTTGAGATTCTTCAGAATGAATATTTCACAGATTTCCTGAACGAATTGCTTAACAGTTAAAGGATCTGAATGTCAGCGCTTTGAGCTCAATTTTAAACAATCTTCTGAGTCTGATAACAATCCCTGGGTTCTTTGAAACTGAACTTAGCCAGTTCAAATCGAATTGGCTAAGTTGAGTTTCAAAGAACCGGTGATTGGTGAATGATTCTCTTTATATTAATGCAAACCTTAATAAAGTACGAATAACTTAGGCTATTGAGTTGTTGATGATCTTTGAGCTGGAGATGATGTTATCTTCTCGTTATTATTTTTTTTAAACATTTTCACATTTTTTCATGCTATCTGCAGCTTTCTGTTCGCTCTGAGTGAGCTGTAAGGTTATTTTAAAGAGGATGTTCAACATCTCATTAAAATACTGCTCACACGTCCTCAGATAATGCCTGATACTGGTACCCTTTTCATAATAGATAATTCATTAATTTTAGTCTCTTCTTCCGGGTGTTCTTTCCATATAACCCGAGGATAAGGGTTATCTAGGCGATTATCTACAAGATGCAATTTAAGATCAAGACAGAACATAGTAAAAAAAAGATTATAGTTTATTACTAAACAGTTGAATTCATTCACTGATTGGCTGTTTGATTTACTGAACAATGATTAAAATAAGTTGATCATCTGCCTTTTCTTTAGCTTGCCAGTATTCAAAATAACCTTGCACAAATCTACTCACAGTAATTGCGTCAAATATCTGATGCAATTACTTTCATCAATTACAACATCAAATATCTGATGTTAGTTTACAATGATATTGTAAACCAACACAGTCATGTTGGTATTGAAACCTAAAACCTACCAATTGAAAACAAATCAAATGAGTTGAGGACCCTGGTAGGCAATATTCATTTCCGATTTGGATCTGATACGATGTTATGCATGTACAAAGTTAAAACTTTTTCTTTTTCTAGAGAGAAAGAAAAAAACAAAAAAAAGGAGAAAGAAACATATCAAACTGCATTTCAAAGATGTCACCATTTTAGTCACTCTGAAAAGAAAGAAAATGTTTTATTTGATGTAATTATAAACTCACTCATCACTCTCGACTACAGCTCGAAAACCAACACAGTCATGTTGGTATTGAAACCTACCAATTGAAAACAAATCAAATGACTTGAGAACCCTGGTAGGCAATATTCATTTCTAATTTGGATCTGATACGATGACGGATGATTCGTTTGATATTCAGAACGTGCATAGGATTAATTATGAAGTTATATCTACCGTGCAGGCAGACGTTACCCTAGTCAAAAGAATGTTCCCTTCGTACCATGGAGACTAATCTTTCATAAGAGCCGTCGATGTTGGTGCCATGCAAAGGTCCTAGCTATGACCGTGACCAGTTGAAATCCACTTATATAATCCATCAACATACCGCCGTGTAGGAAAAAGCAATTTGTAAATCCCTTTAATGACTACTTTACTCTTCCATAATGTTTTCGTTTTTTGCGTGCCTAGAAGGCTATTTACCTGCTCTGTTATAAATCACCATCCTTTGTGTCTTACTGTTTACAGCCTGCTGACCCATACACAAACACACGCACTACGCAGAACCACACACACATCTCTTTAGTTGCTATGCCAACTGCATCAAGCTGGCTGGGAAGTGGGAGTCATATAGATGCTGGCGTTTTATTTAATTCCATATTCCGCGCTTGCTGCAATGCTGGCATTCGCAATTGTGTTGAAATAAACCACACAGTCTACGACTAGCTAGCAATTTGTCTATAAATCTTTCTCTATGAGTGACGTGGTTTCCATGAATTATTTAATGGTTATGGTCCTTAATATTTTCTTCTTCTCGAAATATTTCTTTCCTATTTTCATTCTTTGGCGATTATTTCTTATTTGTGTTTTATTCTTCCTTCGGATTATTGTTGTTTTCGTGTTATATTAGGGATAATTGTATAATTTCATTCATTTTCTTTTCTACTTCCTTCTTTTTCTTATATCTTGCTCTCTCTCTCTCTCTCTCTCTCCCCTTTTTCTCTCTCTCTCTCTCTCTCGTAGACACACACACACACACACACACACACACACACACACACACACACACACACACACACACACACACACACACACACACACACACACACACACACACACACACACACACACACACACACACACACACACACACACACACGCAATTTAACTGTGTATTAAAAACATCAAGACCATTCTTTCTACATTTCCACATTTCCTGTCCCACTTTTCCTTTTGTTTTTCAATTTTATTTCATTTGTATACTTAGGAATCCAGCACAACCTAATTTCTTTTTCTGTGTTCCATTGCGATTTCTTACAAACATTTCTTCCTATGTTTCACTGCAAGCGCGTGCATTTATTTTTGAACTTATTAAATATCGAAGATATTTTGAAAATTCCTTTCAAGCTATTACCTTCGTTTGGATAGAAAAACCTCCTTTCGAATCTGTTAATATTAAGGAATATTTTAAGGACTTTTCAACTGAAAATTCCTTAGAAATATTTCTCAGTGAGAGAGTTCCTCGTAGAAAATCATTCCTTTTTTTTTCTTTTTTACTATAAAATAGACAAATCTTATTGATAGTCTGCTTACGATAGGCGTTCTTTGGTAGTCTCTTCTTCTTCACTGATGAGGGAGCGAGCATTTCTCATTTTGCCTTTCCAATGAAAAGCATTGTCAATACTGACCGGGCTGCAAAGGTTCTCTCCTCTAGTGGGTGCATCAACCTGAGCCTTACTGAGGGCAGCATTTCTCTGGACTACTATTTACAAAGCTCCAGTGCAGACGAGACACCTTAAATCAACTGATGAGATCAATGTACACAAAAATATAATACCATCAGGCACCAAAGTAAATACTAGTCTACAAAGACCGATGGGTTAATAATAATCAGAGTTTCTGTAACGGAACTGTGAATCTTTAATTGCGTTGTGCTCTATCATAAAATCGCATGCAGTTGCAGAAGCGACGACAGAATCGATAGAAGAGGATAAACCGTTAACCCAACAACCATTACAATGGTATGCTTCATTAGATACATTCAATCTGCTCCGCAGTTGCGTCAGATAGCTCATGCTCACAGGAAGTGTGCGGACTGTTTTGTGTTGTTTGTTCTTGGTTCATTAGTTGTGGTTCATTTAACTCTAACTAGCGTTCCATTAATGCTGAACGCTATTCAGAGCTATCATCCATATTCTAAAACTTATTTTTAGGCTGAAATGGTGTAACTTTGACCAGAATGCTTGTCTGTATTCCAATACAACAACAACAACAACAACAACAGCATTTATCATTTGCTGTGCTGTCCATAGCGGATGGTCTAGGGAAGTCTACCTTTCTGTTTAAGTCCCTGATCGAACACATAGAATATAATACCTATTGAACACATTTTCCGTGCTTTATATCGGCAAATTAAAGTGAATCAACGTTTACAGATCTCATAGAAGACGAAACAGCCATCATCTGTGAATGAATTATCCCGTTCTGAGGAAGAAATAGAAAAAGTTTCCTGTCCAAAGCATATGTATAGAATTGTTGCTGTTGAGGCTATGGTAGTCACATTAGATATTATTATTATCATTATTATTTTCAAGATTGTTGCCTCTCTTTCTCTCACGGTAGCTTAATAATACTTCTTAGAGAACAGTGTATGTCCGAGTGGTACGATACACACACACACTTAAGCATCGAATGCTATCATGTAATTGGAGGACAATATGGAACATTTAAAATAAAATAAAAACTTTTCAATATATTTCAAATAATAATAAACAATAATATTGATCCCGTATTCCATATTCCATGTCTCATGTCACTGTATTATACAGAACTACTATTACAGAATAAACAACTTATTTGTGGGGCGAATAAGTGAATGAAGGATAACTGGAATAACCTCATTCTAATTATTTTCATTTGAATTTCCATTAAAAATGCTGATGTGTCTGTGTAAAGCTACTAATCACTGAAAGGTGTTCCAGGTTTAAATCTCAGGCTTAACCTGTTATTAAAAATTAGGGAATATCGTGACTAATTAAACTCAGTAATCATATAGTAGATAAATAGACTGGGTGTCACAACATTAACTCAAGGGGGCCCCGTATTCTGAAATTCCTACGCTGCAGGCAATAACATATACTATACATATCCCTTGAGAGTCAGCACAAGTGTGTGTGTGTGTGTGTGTGTGTGTGTGTGTGTGTGTGTGTGTGTGTGTGTGTGTGTGTGTGTGTGTGTGTGTGTGTGTGTGTGTGTGTGTGTGTGTGTGTGTGTGTGTGTGTGTGTGTGTGTGTGTGCGCGCGCATCAAATTGTTTCTTGGGCAGCTCACGATTTACTCTGCTAACCCTCTGATTCCCGTATGATACATTAAACTTGTCACGTAAGGAGTTGTGTTTTGTTTCGCTCGCCCTTTTTTTTTATGTCCTTTTGTAGATAGTTTTAAGTACTTAATTTATCGTGTTCTTTATATTCTCCCTGAATTAATAAATTATTCATGAAGATTTAGAACAATTTCTCTCTCTCTCTCTCTCTCTCTCTCTCACACACACACACACACACACACACACACACACACACACACACACACACACACACACACACACACACACACACACACACACACACACACACACACACACACACACACACACACACACACACAGAGAGAGAGAGAGAGAGATAGAGAGAGAGATAGAGAGAGAGAGAGAGAGTTTTAGTTGTTCGCTCCCTACAGAGAACTCGGTATAATTTCAAATCGAAAAAAAAACTTCTTATATGAAATTTTAAACATCTGAAAAAGTATTTTCCTCGTAACAGTGTATGCTTATGAAAATATGCAAAGAGTACAAAGAGTAAAAAGATCGTCATTATAAAATAATTATTAGTCACCACATTAGGGAGGCCTGAATTGGCTTGAAAAAATTTCCAGATTTGGTCGCTAAAGTAGTGTTGGGATTATGTAATGATAAATAAAAATATAAAAAATAAATAAAATGAATAAAGATAAAAACCTTGGTCCACCCACTGTACTAATGTGCTATAGGTTTACAATCTTTCGTAGATAGGAGTCACATAAAAATTAAAAAGGGGAAGCCTTACTAATGTTGCAAATTGAGTCATTTCATTGTCATGAAATAACTGAACAAAATCCATTATCAAACTCTAATTGGTATCTATAAAAGTGGATTTAGAAGACATCTAATATAGGATGATCAAGCAATGTTTTGTTTTCCGCAAACAATGCAGAAAACATCTCTTTACCTTATCATTGTAGTCCTCTGACTACAATGATAAGGTAAATTAATTTATTCATTTCTGTTATCTTATGTCCTGCTGTAGAATAAGCGTCCTCCAGTGTTCCACTAGTTAATTACCATATATTACTATCAGGAAGTTATTTTCTAAATAGACAAACAGGCCAACAATTTCCCTTGCCCACCCACACTACTAGTTATTATATACATATAAATATCCTACATACTAAAAACCTAACGCAGATTAATGCAACGCGTGGATAAGAAGTTAAAAAGAGAGAAAGAACCTGTTGGTGGCTTCTTTCATTTTTTTTTAAAAGGAACAGTTAAAGCTGTAGTCCTTGGGGACACTATCAGCAGAAGTTGGTCCAATGGAGAGAGGTGCATGGAATGAGAGAATAGAAGGAGAATTCGTTTTTAAGTGGCTTTAAAGTCGACTGTTAATGGATATTGACCGGCCAGAAATTTCTTGTGTTTTATAGACAAAGAAGAATGGTAGGATGGCGGAGGTCAGTTAGTTGAGTAGCAGTAGTATTCTTGGAAAGTATATACTACATAATTTTCAACCTTTCGCTGAGGATATTGCTGCAATTAGTATTATGAAATAGATAAATTTAAAAAAAAAGAACAAAAAAAAACGAAAATAATCAACATACATTTTTCTTCCAGTGATATGACTGAGCCATCTTGGAAGTAGCTCTTTGGAAAAGCTTACCTAGGATCCTATGAGCTCGTCTCGTCATCTCTTTTCTGTCTTCCTCCTGAATCTCTCTCTCTCTCTCTCTCTCTCTCTCTCTGGGAGTCCAATCTACGACAAGCACTGTCTATCCTCTGTTATCTTTCACCCTAGCTATGTGGCCCAGTCCAGTTCCACCCTAATTGTTCGGTTCTGTGTATAACATCAATAGTTTTTGAGGTCAGTGTACTGTCAGTATCTTTTTATCTTCAGTGCCCTTTTAATTTTTGAACTTTTGAAATACTTCTCTCCTTTGTTTTCTTTCGCATGTTCAAATTTTTATTCGTGTGCTTTTGTTCATTAAGTAGTGCTAGTATGTTTGTGTTGTTTCAATTCATTTATGATCACCATGAACTCACTAGAGAAAATCGCAATATTGGAACCGTAAATGCAATGCAATTTGGAGCTAGTTTATCTAAGAAATAATCTTCTTTAAGAAGGCTTCATGCAAATTAAAGTACAGTAGCTCAGTCTGTATTAACAGATATCCTTTAATTGTATTTAAAACTTTGCTCGAATTCAGTTTAGGAAACGAGGAACCTTTGTAAAAAATGTTTCAACTGAAGGTGAGTTAAATGGTCTCAGACGGAAGTGGCATGACTACTGCTGGTGGTTGGCGTTTTTTTCGCCTAGTGTGACACCACAACCTGCTTTTTTATGTGGCTCCTACCCAACGAAAGATTTTCGTAAATTTCTAGTACATTCGTATCGTGGGTGGGCTAATGATTTTTTATTTATTTCTTACTTTTATCTCTCTTTTGAATTTTTTAAATTTATTTTTACATAGTCCAGAAATCCTGCTCTAGAGACAAAACATGGAACTTTTCAAGCCACTTGAGGCCTCCAATAATCTGGAATGTGGTTTCCCAGTGGGAGATGAAATTCATCTCCCACCTGCTTATTGTAGACCTGAAGTGACTTGAAAAAGTATACATTGCTTGATCTCTGGAGCATAGTTCTCTGATGTAGAACTTAGCCTACCCATGGTTTTAAAATGTACAATAGATCAACATTTTATGTGTGGGATGTATTTTTTTTTCTTTTATGCTGCTCCAGCTGAACTACTTTACGGAGCGTTGTGTTAATTAATCTTCGCGCTCCCACTTATAAAATAATTTCATTTTTAAATAAAGTTTATTAACGCATTAAAATAGAAAAATAAGAATGTATTATCGAGTTTTTAATTATTATTAAAATAATGAATTGTTATTACATTGGTAATTTATTAATTATCAATATAATAACAGCCCGTGTATTACATTGATAATACGTTAAAGTTACTTCATTTTATGGAAAGAATGACTAAACTATCCCATGGAAAACTTTCACAAATGTTCTCATAAAAGTAAGTTTGTAGGTCTTTTAGGAGGGCACAGGGTTTTTCTAGATAATAAAACAGGCAAATCGGCTAAAGATCATTAAATTATCAAATTTCGTTATAGTCTTAGTTGTACATAAAGAACAACAAGGACAATTTTAAACTTTGTTTCACTGCGTTTTCATCGAAAATTATCTTCGTCAGTCAAGTTACAACCTTCACAATTAGTTTATTTTTAAATTCTCAAAAGCTTTACTGGATTGAATAAAATTTCTTCAGCTCTCTTCAACACATTTCTTGGAATGCGCTTCTTAGATTATCGATTTTAGTGGCATTTTGACCATAAAAACATTACTTGGATTTTAATTGCTTTACATACTATTTGGCTTGAATCCGATTTCAGGAGAATTTGATTTCATATTGATAATGTGTCCCCCCCCAAAAAATATTCATAATTCGTGCAAAGGAAGGTTTTTTATTCATTGATATAGAATCTGTTTAATGATAAACCAGTTACAAAATGCTTATTAATATCAAAAGCTAATTTAGAACACATAACTAATTTAAACTGTGATTAGGACAAATGATAAGGATTTATTATGTGTTCTCAAGCAGCGGCTCAACTAAAATGTTTTGAAATTCCATGCAGCACGCTTTCATAGTCCTTTGCAACCTAAATTTTTGTTAGGTGTGTGATGAATGATGTTACATTTAGCTTCTAATAACAGCAAAAATGTAAATATGCTAAGGAGGATATGCTAATCCTCCTTAGCATATTTACATTTACTAATGTTGTTGCATGTTGCTCTTCAGCACGTGTTCTCGTTAGTGATGGAATGTCATACATGCGCAAATGTTTAGCGGAGTCTATTAAAGTAGCTACAGAACTTCGTATGCAAACGGATTGGCCATACTCGTAATCCCAGTCAAAATTTCTTATAGCTGGTCATCAAAAAAACTGCCACATATCCTTGAGACATTTTTGCAAACCTATAGTACATTCGTACAGTGAGTAGGTTAAGAATTTTTCCATTTTATTAATTTTATAGTTTTTGTATTTTTATTAAGTGTTTTACATATTCTGGAAATCCTGTTCTAGAGACTAAATATGGAACTTTTTTGAAAGCCACTTCAGACCTCTAGAAATAAATTTCTTTGTCACTATTGCCAATAATAAATACGTTCTCTTAAAGCAACTGCAAGTGCATGAAATCTTCTGTTCAGAAACCGTCTTATGTGTTTATAGGTGATAACAGCAGCTGTCAACTGTCGTGGAAACAGACTATCTACGAAAACTTCTTTCACTCTCTTAAAATTCATTCACCGATAGATTTTGCACATTTAAAATTTTTTACTAAATCAAATTTTAGTTAATCGCTTCTCATTTTCACTACGATATAAATACTACTAGTTAAGATGATTCTGAAACATCACTCTATTTACGATCTGTAATGAGAGATTATTGCGAATAAAGGTAAATGCGGTCTCAAAATTTCTCTTAGTGGTTATTTTCTGATATCAGACCCTCTAAGGTTCTACTTGAAACGTTAATTTTCATTTAAAGCAACAACGATCTGTTCTTCTATAGAGAGATCATATGAGTGTGCAAAGGATGTCAGCGAGAATCAGCACGCCAAGAGGTCCGACAGATCATCAATGAAAAATGATTATTGACCATCACAGGTGGGAGAGCGGAGGAGTAAAGATTCATAATTTCTTCTTCCTTTGCAGCAATCCTATGTGTTTATATTTTCCTTAAGAGTGAACTATAAATCATTATACCTCCAGTGCTGCTGCAACCTTTGCTTGGCGCAGTATGACCTTTGCTGTCCTTGCGCCAATAAACTATAAATAAATAAATAATTTTTCTCCGTGCATAAACATTAACATGTTGATGTTAATATTTATGCATTTAAAGATTAATATATTTAAGGTAATTTTTATATGATACTTCCTCCAAAATCTCTTTCAACTCGGAGGTAAAAGTCGCGATTGATCCTTGCAACCCATCTGTATTAAAAGCAGTTATAGGAATTTTAATGAAACTTGGCATGAGACACTTTCCAACATTCATTATAAGGGTATAAGGTTTGAGGTACACTTTCTATGCGAATCTCACCTACGAAAGGAGTTTTCGTAGCTCGGTTGGTATAGACGAGTTGGAAAGATGCACATTCAAGTCCCGTCTATGATGAGAGGAAACTTTATCAGGATTGGTTTTCAATCAAATGGTGAATTAGCCGTCTCATATGGGAGGTGGAGAATTTTCTTCCGGAAACTTTGGTTTTTGGTCCTCCAAAACAGATGAACCAAACAAGAACACATATCTACAGACATAGGATACTAAGTGCGAGATGGAAGAGATTATAACCTCACAATGATATCTTTCTACTGCACGTTATGGATCACAGATAGAGCACGAGCGAATGCTGGTCTTGAAATTCACGCTTGCTCTTGTTAACATTCGTTTGATTGAAGTCTGATTAGCGAAATAATGAATTACTGACCATTTAAAACTATATATTTAGAAATTTATGTACATTTAATCATACAAATACAACGTTTTAACAAATGATATTCTATATTTTTCCAATTTAGCTACTTGAATACAAATTATACCTCACGGTTCTTCTTTATGAACTGGTCAATAACATCGCCATAAAAAGTTGGTTGTAACTTAATTTTCCCAAGCAACACGCACACTTGTAAATGCTGGCTGAAGCTCGCTGGCTAGAGCTACTTAGACTGCGTATGGCCCGTGTTTAAGCAACAGGGTGAGATGACGTGGAGGGAGCGGAAATGGCTAAGCGTGCATGAAATCACAGTGCTGAAGTGAGGACCTGGATGCTCCCACAACCGAGCAAGCCAAGGTAGCTTTGATTAGACGAGCAAGCATAGGCCTTCGATACACAACGCAAAGCTCAATTACTGCCGCGCAACTTAAGACGTTTTCTGTCTACCAAAATAAAAGCCTAAATGGAATGCTTATAAATGCATGCATTTATTAACAAATAAATATTACTTCTTTCTCAACTAATGAGTTTGCGCAGCAAGCATAGCAGGCATGGAGAATTCGCCCCTGAGATAGAGATACATAATAGTTAACATCCTGGATGGAGATGACATTTGACAGGACAGAACCTATGAAAGACTTCCAATAAACAGGGTGGTAGTGATCTGCCAAATGGATGAAAATCACTTAAATGAATTCAAAAACATCCATTCTCATAATGATATGCAAACGAAAAGTTGTGGGTTGGAGAACGGATACACTATCCACTCGGCCAATCAGACAGGCCAAGATCAACGAACAGAGCAATTTCTCAATAGCTTAACAGCAATCAGGTGTCATTCGGTCAGCTTTATATCTATATCTTAGAATAATAAATACATCTCTCTCTCTCTCTCTCTCTCTCTCTCTATATATATATATATATATATATATATATATATATATATATATATATATATATATATATATATATATATATATATATATATATATATATATATATATATATATATATATTAGGATAACCAAGCAATTTTATATGCTTGGTTATTTTAGCTCCTAATCCCAAGTATGCAAACAATTAAGTTTGCGCCTGAAACAAAGTTCAAGTCTAAAGATGGTACAACACCAGGCAACTCATTGTAAAGGTGGTTAAAGCTTTGATCACTATTCTTAGTATTTTCCCATAATGTAAAGCACATCTCACTAGAAGATGTATACTGCAATGCATTATGGGTGGGGTCACTACCCAGACCGGTTTCGACCTTTTTTGAGGTCTCCTCAGTGAGTAGCTAGACCCTAAATACCAAGGTTTTAGTAATACAAAGCCTTATCAACTTTACCTATATAAGTTGCAACAAGGTGTATTAAGTTTTAATAAAAATCTCTGGAGGAGATATTGATGGGAATAAATTTTTAACTTGGGTATATTGTATATTAGGATAACCAAGCAATTTTATATGCTTGGTTATCCTTGGTTATTCAAAATTTTATTTCGTATTAGTTTTGTTCGTAGATAGTTGTTAAACGACTTCTTTTTTAATCAGAACTCAAAATTGCTTTCATTCATACGCTGTTCTAACTCCAGACGCAGCTTTTACTAATAAGTAGTCGTTTTTTAGGTGAAGCGGAGACATTGTTAAACATAACCATTAAAATTACATTTGTTTTACATTATGGCCAAAGCAGTTAATGAAGTCAATAGTAACATTATGACTATTCTAATGGTAATCTAATGTGTCTGTTAAATGTGTATTTTCTTCTAATCTGTTGCAGACCAGAAGAACACAGCTTTCTAGAGGGAAAAAACTCTGCCATCTTACCTTCAACTGAAAATTTTTTTTTTTTTTAAATTTTATGACCTGGTTCGAACCTGGGTCTTTTCAAACGAAGGATCGTAATTAGGGAAATGTTAGTAGAATCTATACTGCGTTTCAGAATTTTCGCAGTGAATAAGAGAGCTTACCTGAAAATCTTTTGCGTACTTTGCTTCTTTCTGAAGTTTAAAGCTTTTGATTTCTAATATTACTCTCAAGCCACAATCAAAGAATTTTTCAGTCTTCACTGTCTTCATTATATCATTTCAGTGTAGATTTTAATGAAATAATATGACTAGATTACCATAAACACGAAATAATGATGGTATATTCATTAAAAAGTAAAAACAATGTTCAAATTTATTAGCTTTATTTATTTATTTATTTTTAAAAGAACTAAATTCAAATTTAGTTGTTTTTTTTTTAAATATTCTTTCTGCAATATTTTAAAAAAAAATCAGAAAGATATCTATTTCTTTCCGGCAAATAACTGAATGAGTCTATCCAGTGGCGTAGAGCTTTTGCCGCCCGGGGCGATCCCTGAGTTTGCCGCCCCTCTCAACACACACCAGAAATACTACAAAAAGTCAAAATGACGTATAGGGAAATAAATTAAAACACTATGTTTATTTTTGAAGTAAAACTTCAACATTCTAAAATGTTATTTTTCTTGCTTTTCTGTTAGCAAAATCGTCGATGACATTGGCGAAGTCTATTTCATAGTAATGTAGGTAATTCTTAATCTATTTTATTAAAAAAAAACTCCTCTTACAACTAACAACACTTACAGCAATTGTGAGGAAAGTTCGCAGTAGTATTACAATATTTGGAACTGAGTTCTCGAGACTGTATTTTAGAATTAACTGCAAAAGTTCAAAAAGGTTCAAAGTGTCGCCCTGGTCGGATCGCCCCCTCCGCACCACCCCTAGCTACGCCATTGAGTCTATCCCCACTACAAATACACTCACACATGCACATAGAGGCAGTTATGTGAATCCAATCTCCAGTTGCAGCAAATTTGTGAGCACTAACTTATGGAGGTTGGTATCTGAACACCCACACAGTTATAGCATAGGTAAAGTATGTGTCGCCATCTCGTATCGGAAATTCGAATTATACAAGATAGAACAACATATAATGAATTTGTATGTTGATTGAATAAATTGAAAAGAAAGAAAAAAATCAGAATTTTGAATTTACAATTACGTTTGTTATAATGTGATTGCAACACCTATTAGCATGCACAATACATGAGAAGTTATATCTCTATCTTAGCATGCTATTAAATGTGTTGAATTCAAGACCACGCAAATCCACGTAATGGTCAATTTTGGATTCAAGTATATTTTTATCACTTTCATAAGAGGTTCTTAAACTTTATTACGAGATTGTTTTTCTTCTTGACTGTCATGAACTTCACGTTCCTTCTTCCATTAACATATTAATACAAGGCTTATACATTTTAATGTGATGCACAGTGGTGAACAGCAAAAATATTAACAACCGGTTATTTCTATCGAAGAGAGAGACACCGACAGTCGGATAGAAAAGAAAAAGGAAATAAAGCTACTTAAAATTTCGCATAAAATAAATAAAGTAAACAAAAATACTCTGAAAGTTATCAAAACTGAAATAAGAATGAAAGCGCACAAAAAAGTAACTCAAAATTCTTAAATTATTATTGTTGTTGTTGTTGTTGCATGTCATTATTATTATTATTATTATTATTATTATTATTATTATTATTATTATTATTATTATTATTATTATTATTATTATTATTATGTCATTATTAAACTGTGATAGTTGTTTATAAAACTCATTTGTGCAGCAGCTCAAATGCGTTTTAAAATAAATTAGTTTCATTTATAAATAAAAATTCATGAATGAATCTAGGTTACATAAATTTAAATTTAGAGAGTGAATGACCAATACATTTTTTATTTAACAACCGTTTCCAAAACGTTTAAAATTTTACCAACCAGTTCTAGAAAACCATGAAGAACCGATTCTCTAGATTCGGTAATTTGTTTCTGGTTAGTAAATTTTATATCAAACTGGAAACGAATTTTAGGCAGCCTTTTATTCATGTTTAATATAATATTTAAATATGACGTATATGGCACTTTATTCAAAAAAATATAATCTAAATAAAGTTCTCTTTCCAAAAAAAAAAAAAAAAAAAAGCGTATTAATTACATTTAATATTCATGTTGCTAGCACATGAATATATGCTTTTCAAAACGAATTCTACTAAACCTTGGCAGAACCCAAAACTTTAAAACCCACTGCTGCTCAAAACTCAAAATTTTCTCCGCTAAACAAACACTGACTTGTGAACACACGCTGAGCTATCTCATATGAAAAAAAAAAAAAAAAAAAGAAAGAAAAGAAAAAAGAAAAAGAATTCCACTAGCGCCTTTTATTCTACAAAGGGAGCAGATAGAACTTTTTTAGCTCTAACTTTCTGACGACAGATGAATAAGTGAGTAGTCAATCTCCATCCTTCAAGCCTTCACAGATAGTGAACTCAAGCCATCAATGAGTCAAGCCTTTTCAGGAGAAAGAGTAGCAGACAAGTGCCGCCATCTCGTGGCCTTATATATCATGAGTGAGAAAAATAACACTTTTTCCTCCTGTGATAATTCGATCATGAAAAGTTCGAAATATATCGTGCAAGCGCTCCTCCTTTAACTGAAAAGACAAAAACCTTAGGTTTGAATCTTGTCAAAGCTTTCACTAATACATGCATTCAGAACGGAGGGAAGAAGTAGCAGTAAGTTTACACAAACACCTTTACACTCTTTAGGAAAACTTTCGTTCCTCCTGCCTGGAGATCAGACCATTCTAAGTACGCACGCAGCTGATAGACATAAATAATTGCCTATGGTTATGTGAACCTCCCTAGAGCAGGGTTCCCGATTATATAATCCTTAGCCCACCCACGATGCTAATTTTTCTATCGTTTTACAACCTTTTGCCATGAGAATGTCATAAAAAAATAATATAATTACGTCTTTCAGTAATGTATACTACTCTTGGCTATTTTGAATGCAAATAGTGCAATGTCCTACCAGAATCCCTTAGCGTTTTTAACAGTCTATATTTGCATATCATATGCTTCTGCTGGGATATTCGAATGCTTCTAGTGTCATAACTCGTGTTTGAGACCGTAAAGAAATCACACGTGAATAAACAAATAACTCTTGTAATTATTACATGCGCGCACAGTTTTCTCGTGTGAGTCACGCAATATTGTTTATAGCTAGTTCGTGTGCGAGTAATGATGGACGATTTATCAAAGCACCCAACCAAATAGTTTCTATTATATTCATTTCTCCGGAAAATTGTAGTGGAGAAAATGTGTAGGGTGCGCTCACGAAACTGAAAAAAATCAATAACTATATCGAGTCTCACCACTCATACCTACCATAAAAAAAAAAAAAAAAAAAGAAAAAAGAGACCACTGTTATTACAAAGGCTTTGAGATTGATTTTTCAATTGTCTGGCGGATAGCATGGAGAAAGAATTCTGTTCTTTCAAAGAGTGAAATTGTTTCTCCACAGCCATCTCTTGAAGGAAAGAAGCGCATTAAATGAAAATTGTGCTGTTCTCTTGCTGGGTGTGCTCGCCTTTTTATTTTATTGTTAAATAAAATTAGGACTATCCTCTTTTCAGCGATTGAAGTGCATTTCATCGAATCGAGTAGTGATATTTAAATAATTTTAACTAAACGTTTCTTTAATAAATATCGATTCAGAGTGTATTTTATTAAGAATGAATAACTAAGCTTCATTTAATAGAGGAAAAAGAGCTTCTTTCTCGTAATTTTTCTTTCCAGTAAAACAATGTTGCATTTATATTCTCATTAAGAGGTAAAAGGGTAATATCTGAGAAAGAGATCGAGCAATGTTCTTGATACGTATATTAATTTTGCTTGGGGAAGGAGAGTGAGAATATTAGCCCCGGCAAAAATATTCTAAGCATCTTAAAATGAAAGCATTGTACAGCTTACGTACAATAGATTACTTTGCTAATCAGTGTTGGGTAGTGAGTCGTTTGTTTAGATTTATTTAATCCAGAAATTTGTCCGCACAGATTTTATAATAATAATTATTATTATTACTATTACAACACCATTGATCTACATTTCTGAATGGTTATTTTTAGATTTGTGCTGAACTTTTTTGTCTTGTAATTCCAAAAATTTATTTAGTCATCTCTCTCTCTCTCTCTCTCTCTCTCTCTCTCTCTCTCTCTCTCTCTAAATCAATCATTTGCAGGGACAAAAAAAGTTTCGAAATTGCTCTGGTTGAATGAAATTAAATCCAATTTCGTACATTCGGTTTTGGTTTGATCAGATTACTTTAATTGGCAAAATCTGGCAAAGCTAATCGAACTGATAGTAGTAATCACTATCGATTGCTCTTATCGTTTCAGTTTTGGCTTCAATCGGATTATATATATGCATAGTTGGGCGAAACAAAATTGTGTCCACAGGAGGAGTCAAAAACAAATTGAAATTTAATCGGAAACAACGAGTTATAACTTTGAAATACGTGTTTACACTTTTGCACATTGTATAAAGCGCATTGAATAGTATAAATTTATCACAAATTCCATTATGATTCTCGCGACAGAAATATAGACAGTGAAACAGTTAAGCTTTTAAACAGTTTCAAAAGTGCACTGAATGGAAATAAAAGTTATACGAATGTGCTAGTGATGATGTCATGTTGAAGGCTCGACAAGACATCGTTTCCGCTATAATTGGATAATGTTTATATGCAAAGCAATTTGAAATTTAATAATACATTTTTAGCTAGATGCTGTGATATTTAGCATATCTATCTAGCCAAAATGTATTGTTATTATTATTATTATTATTATTATTATTATTATCTAGAACTGTATTCCATATCTGAAAGCAATTAATTTATTATTAAGTGTAATTGAAACCAGTATTGAAATTGGTTTTCAATCAGACCATTTTAATTGCAAAATTAGACCTAAAAGTTATCAAAGCAATGACAATCATAAATGAGTATTCACTAACACTCCTTTATTAGATCAAATGTAAAGTTGTGCCATTTCGATCAGTAAAAGACAAAGATTAAATAGAAAGGTGCTGTAAAATTAAGTTTTGTGGCAGAGATTATTGAGAGCGACAATCAAAATGAAGACATGGAGTGCTTCGTGGGAAAATTAGTTTTGCTAAGATGCCATTCATAATAAACTTTGCCACAAAAGTCATTCTGACATGGATGACTGTGTACGCAAGGATGAAGATCATAATCATCATCAGTGGTCCTAACAGGCACTTAAAGCGTCCACGACCTTAGCTATGATTGGACCGCAACCGTAACTCGAGGATAAGGTAGTTAGCCTCATGTGTTAGGCCTATGTCTGTAGATGCGTCTGTTCATGGGGGCCGGTTTGCCTGTTCTGGGGGAGGAAAAACCCGAGTTTCCGGCTTAAAAAACCCCAATGAGACCGGCTAACCTCCCTTTCGTCGAAAGAGACTAGATAAAGGTTCCTCATGTCACTGACGGGAATAGAACCCAGATCTTTCCGAGCAAAGGGCTTCGTCTATTGTAAGGATGACGATACGAAGCAAAATAGTTTCCTAAACATCTCCAAATTATGATGAGCAGGAATGTTTGCATTTCCCCATTCACTCTATCAGGATCGATATCTTCATTTTGACTAACCGAATTTCGGTACATTCATAGACCTTGCTTAGTGTTGCACGAACAGGATTTTACGGAAAACTAATTCAATAGTTGAGCACATCAGTTGATGTATGTTTCAAATTACAATAAAAAAATTAAAACACTTACAAGAAAAAGAAATGATAAACAGAATAAACAAACAATTAGATGCCATTTTAAAATATACAAATGAAAATTTGAATTAAAACTGCAACTAAAAGAGGAATATAAAATGGAGATCCCCAAATGCAACCGTTTAATATTTGCGTTTAAAGTCGGAAGAAAATAGCGAATGAATTATTAGTAACTCATTACCCTCCTTAGAAGCAAAATCACTTTATACAAATATTGGCATTCCAAGTGGGCTCAATCTCGCCTAACATTTATTGGGCAAAGATAGTGCTTGAATAAAAGAACAAAACTAACTCCCAGAGACATCACAAGTTTGACGCAATTTGTAAATGTCATAAAATTTATTCCGGATCTTATTTATCTGAGGAAGGGGGACTTTGAGGGAACTGCACAGAATTTTTTTTCTTTGTTTTTTTTTCTTTCTTCTACGATAGTATTCTGATTGCTTCATAAATAGAACCATAGAAATAGTTGGCGAAATCTGATCCCAGAAGTCCCTTGTGAAAATTTATAAAATGTCCACATATAATGGAATATTATATGGCTATTCAATGTATTTTTCGATATCAGAACTTTCTCGTGTTCCTTCTAATGTGCAATTAAGTAATGCGATAAAATATTAATCACCCCTTAAGAAATACTTAAATTTCATGATTATCATAATGTAATGTGGAATATAAATTTAGATCAACAGGGGTAAAACGTTCTGGTCCATGTGAGAAATAAAAAAGCATATTTATTATTTTTTTTTAAGGTGGGGTGATGGTTTTTGACGTTTTTTTGGGGGGGGGGGGCAGAGCTGAAAGATTGGACAACTTAACACTTTGTAAGTGTGTATGGTTTTATACTCCAGAAAGGAACCATTGGTTATCTTGCATAAAAATCAAAGATTTTTTGTTGTTGTTTAAACGTGTTTTATGTTTTTCTTATTCAAAAAGTTATTATAATTATCGATTGATAGCTACTAATTTATTAATATTATATAGAATGAATGAAACGTTTTGAAATAAGTGGTTTTAATGAATTTGAGACAACACTTTAAAACCTTTGATTCTCTCTCCTTCCGCCCGGCGTCACTTGTCTATGGTGGAAATCTTGTAATGCTATTACGCGACCTACCTTTTTCAGTAAATAAAAGAAACTGGACATCCTATTATACACCAGCATGAAACTGCTCTAGTAATTAACACAAAAGTCCACTGACTTTTGTGTTAAGTTCACTTATTCACCAAATGTTTACTTCTGTGTTAGTCAACCTGATATGTTAGCGAATTAGTTATTTGAATTTTCGAAGAGCAAAAGTTATGTTTTTCCACATTTTTTTCCCCTTCACTAGCTATCTGTAGGAATAATGTTACCATTTTACTACCAACAGATCGAGTTGGAATCTCACTTGAGATTGGTAGTTAATTTAATTGCCTAGTGTGCCATCTCCAGCGTTAGAAGAAACCCGAGAACGGTCTTTTCATGCCAAGATTTTCCATTTATGTAATCCTTGGCCTATCCACCTTCTGGCAACTCATTCACAAAAGATTTCAATCTTTTCTGGGTGAATGGGACTGCCATAAAAATACCGGATTAAATACTTCACACTTTATTTTTTATTACGTATCCCTGGATATAATACAAATATACTATTTTAATATAGATTCTTTGGATTTGGTCCTGAATTAATTCAGATATTTTCTTTTATCTTTTTTTAGAGTGATGTATAGAAACATGAAGAAAGAGATGATAATAAAAAGGTAAAAAAAACTGTATTTTTCATATCTCACTTTGAAAATTTTACATAATCTTGTATACAGTAATAAATAATCTTAGTTTAAATAAAAACATTTGAAATAGAATTACAAAAGTTTTTTTTTCTTAGTTTTCGCTAAGAAACACGAAGCAGGCTTAGTATTTCAAGAGTTTATGTTTTCTGTCTGTTGATCTTCTTTGATAATCCGGGACCGGTGAACAAAGATTCTTCAGTTGTTCTGTCCAAATTTTCACACAGGAACACATCTTGGGGTGGGGGGGTAAGAGAATAATTAATACAACGTTGTATTTTTGGACACATAATTTTACTTATTACAGTGTAGACTTGTGCGATAATAAACACTAATTTTCTTCTAACGTTTCAGAAAATCGCTGAAGGGAAAAAAACAGTCCCATTTTGTTACCTTTGTTTATTTCTTTATTTCATTTCGAACTAGAATTTCTGGTCACTTGTTAACGCCGATTCTGCGAATAACATTTCGCATTCCGTGCTATATTTTCCACCTAGCGTTTCACTGACTTCCATCTTGCTATCTGCACTGACAGATGTTTCGGGAGTGCGCCTGTCTTGGGTCGGACGGAATTCATTCTCCCCAAACCTTAGAAGGTGTTATCTTCCTCTCTTAGTATTTCCTCCATTTCTTGGGGAGACGAATCTCGGAGTGTCAACCATGGCCTTAAAAACATACACATGGTGCATATTTCGCGATTGATGACGAAGGAGCCTCAAACTCGATGCGATGTGCTTGATCTTCTGTGCTCTTTCTTGCATGCTTTCATAGCGACACTGAGGGCCTCTTTTTGCCTTCGTTCAAATTGTTCTTGCCAAAAACGGCGCTGATGATCTTGGATACGGTCATCACGCTGATCTTCCTCTTGCCTGAAAGTGAGTTGCTCATCTTTAGAGTCCGAGTTTCTCGAAGTAATGTCTGGAAGGCGAGGGTAACTCCCATGTGACTTTCTGCTGCAGAAACTTCGTAGAACTGACACTCGAAGTGGTCGGATAGTTCTTGGCCTTCAGTTATTCGCACTTGTCTCACGTGTTCCAAGTCCCTTTTGTTGCCGAGTAGCAAAACAGGAGAGTGACGTAATGCCATATTTTCTCGAATCTCCCGTACACAGTCGGCTGCTACCAGAAAACTTGATCTGTCTGCAATGCTGTATACAACAACAAGGGCATCTCCCCAGGTGACCTTTTCGGAAGGAAACACATCCTCCTAAAAATACAATAAAAAACAATCCTTAAGAATGAAGTAAGTACGTTGCTTCTTAAATAATAATCTTATAATCAATCGAAATTAAAGCACCAGTTTAGTAGCCTTGAATGTATTACTGAACTATTTTCCAAACGCAAATTTTAACATACAGGATTAATTTTTTTTTTTTTGATGCAATTACCACACTCATTTCCAAAATAGAAGAAACAATCTAATATTTTGTGATATTTTAAACAAATTTCTGAAGCAACCGATATGATTTGCTTTAAATTAAATATTAAATTATGCTTAATTCATACATTATTATTATTATTATTATTATTATTATTATTATTATTATTATTATTATTAGACGACAAGTCCATGGAGTGTGAGGACTCGTTAAAGCACACTATCTTATACTTCGCATTTCAACACGATCTATTGTGTACATCGCACAGTCTGCATTATCTCATCTATTACCCACAAGAGTAATTTGTTTGTTAACTGCATATTATGTTCTCTGGTTGGTTTGCCAGAAAGCATATAGAAATAAAACACCACGTTTTAGAGAGAGAGAGAGAGAGAGAGATTTGTCATATTATCCACTATATGACACTGCTAACTCACCATTTGTGAAAAAGTACTTATGGTATCGTGACGAGAATCGAACTCAGGTGATTTTCAAACGAAAGACATTTCTTATGTGACACTTCTTGACTGCGAATATTATAAATATATTCGCAGTCAAGAAGAAAGCTTAAAAAAAACGTACGTTATTCTGATATTTGAATTAATCGTTCAAAGATATCCCGAACCCCGAGAGTATATAGCTAATGACACATTTCTTTAAATGTAACAAATTATCTATTGACTAAACATCTCACTGTCAAGCGCAGACTTGTTTCCCGATTTAAAAGAGAAAATTCTTGCTATAACAGTCAAAACGGTTGGAAATAAGGAAGGTATTTTTTATTTTTATTCGATGCATATATGTTAAAAAGATCATTAAGTTATCTCCAAAAATGGAATCTAGTGCTGAATGATGAAGAGAAAATTGAAACCTACCTGATCTCGTGACGTGTCCAAGATTTCAAGGTCATAGAGGACGTTGTCCAGGTGCATCTGGGAGCAGTATAGTAAATCTGTCAAAAGAATGGTTATAAGTTTGTGGATATATTTTAAATGTGCAAACACAAACATTTTTATAACACATACATCAAAATTTAAAATTTTAAATAAATGTTATTAGGGAAAAATAGAGTAAATTATATTAATAAATTAAGAAATGTCAATAAATATGTGAAATAAATTTATCGAATTTATGTTTTTAAGTTAATTTTTTTATCTTGTTTTAGAAAATTAACTATCTTGAATCAATGCAAAAATGTTGTAGAGAATCTTATAGTACAAACTTTTATGTATGTATTTGTAAATCGTAATTAATTAATCTATATATATTCTCTTAATATTTAATGCTAGTCCTTAAAAAATAAACTAAAGCCATATAATAAATTTGTCATTAAGTTTTTTAAATGCTTCTTATAAAAATAAAGCGTCAAAAGATGGCGCCACTATCTTACCTTTTTGAGAACTGTATTCCCCAATGAAACGCTGTGTTAAGTAACGAACAGTTACAGCTAAAAATAGACAAAAAAAAAAACTACATAAATAAATATATATATATATATATTTGTTTATTTAATAATAAAAATTAGTATAATAAAATAAAAGTATAATAATTTTATCATCAAAAAAATAATAATAAGGCCATGTATTTGAGAAATGGTTAAAAGTTATAATGGAAAAAAATTAAGAAAGGGATCCAAAAAACCATAATCCTCCCGTACCCTAAGGAATTGTACAAAGGAAAAGCGCGTAAACTTGTTCCAGTTTATGATCATCATCTGTGTTGAGGGACAACATTTAAGGTGCCCTCAATAATCGCAAGAGATAAGAAAAAATTAGAGAACTATCGTTGAGTTGTCAAAAATACTGTGAATAGTTATGGATCCCTTCTGGTACAAGAAAATGTGAATAAGAGTAGCCACGGGAGAGAGACTTCGCCTTTATAAAAAATATCGGTTGTTGAACCAGTATTAGGAGTTATAATTTCGTTATACATACTGCAGAATGTGTATATTAATGTATATGTGTGTATAGAAAGAGAAAGTCGCAATTTGGAAAATAATTTATATTATTAGTATAATTTACAGCTATTAGTATCACATTTTAAGAAAATATTTTAGGGCGTAACATTTCTCAGAACTGCCAAAATTCTTCAAGTGCATCTCTTAGAAAAACTCGAGCAGATTTCAAATACCATGAATGTTGCTGCCATAAATTGTTGGTGTTTCTTTACATCACTAAATTTAGCTACATGGAAGATAAAAATAAACCATGACAATTGGAAATATCTAGGAAAAAGCCATTATATTAAACGGAAGTGACGATGCGTTTACATATGCCGAAGAAATGAATCACAGTCTGTGCTTTTATGCTGCAGTGGAAAAGTGATGCCTAGAAACAGGTGATGGCGTTCATTCACAGGTCGTAGACTGAGAATAAACGCCGGTATAAAGTTACGTCACTGTCAGCTAAGAGAAGTCTGCTCGTCAAACATAAAATTTCACGTGGGTGACGTCATAGGGGAATAAATGTTGACCGAAATGGACTAAAATTAACTCGTGTTCATTCGCCTGCAAATTCACCTGGCAAAGGTATGTTGCCAACAAGTAGGCTAATTGGAGGCTTTTTTTTTGCTCCTGGAGACTTCATGCTCTGGTTTCAGTAATATATTTAACCATCACTGCAAGTCTTATGTGATGGACTAGAAGTCCGAAATTACATCGTGAAATTCAATTCCCTTAAAAGGTTCATGATCAGGGAAAGAGCATTTTTAAAGAAGGTCCCAAAGAGAAGTATGCAAGAAATGCAGTCTACAAATTGCATCGTGTAAAAATGATAAAGTGTAGTGAATAGTTCTTTAAAACAGTGAAATAATTATAGAAGATAGATTGTGAAATTCAGAAAGAGAACTATTTTAATTATATTATTTATAATTGGATAAGTAGTTCGATTCTTATATAAGCCACTTCCAAGTACATTGATTTAAAGTATTTATAATAAGGGTTAAGTATCTAACACACGCACACACGCACACACACTAGAAAATAATCTTGAAAATTAAAAAAAATACATACATATATATATATATATATATATATATATATGTATGTATGTATATATATATATATATATATATATATATATATATATATATATATATATATATATATATATATATATATGTATGTATGTATGTATGTATGTATTAGAACAGCTTCAAATACAACTACAACGTTTTAATGCTAATTATGTATAAAGACTGTCTATGTTGTTCATAGTCTTTTAACCCTCAATGTTTAGTGTTTTTTCTTTTATAATGTCACCTGAAGAAGGCTGTTACAGGCCGAAACTAGTAGTGTGTTTATATTAAAACCTTTTTAATTAAATCTCGGTTCTAGTCATTCAATTTTTTTCATAAAAATATATATATATATATATATATATATATGTTCTCCAGCGATAAAGTATAGAGAATTTTCACTCGAAATTGTAGTTGGCTATTCTGCAAGAATCAATTATAAGGACTGTTAGTGGAGTGATTAGCGCTACCATTCTGAGGGAAGAAATGATTGTAAATATCTTTGGGTGGGAGATGAATTTCATTGTCCATTGTGGGACACCCAGTCTGGAATGGGTTTCCGGATTATATAACTTTTAGACCGTCCACAATCACAAAGTAATATTGGTTTTCAAAGTTTCGGAGACTAGATTCACATAAAAGTATATTTATGAACTATTAGAATGATGAACTGCACAATAACACTACTCTAATAAACCTGGTTTATTCTGGCATGTTATTACTACATTCGGGGGAGAGCTCCTGTTATGAAATTTTTAGTATTTCTACATAAATTTTCTGTTGTGAGTAATAAAGGCTAAGATTTTGTGATACAACTTCCTCCAGCAAATGCTTTTATGATGCTATTGAAAGAGGCAACAGAGACATCAGTATAATCGTTCACGGTATTTTCTGAAACTTCTCATTACACATGGTAACTTACATTTCATTAAAAATAGAACAACAATCTATTACTTTTCATTGTAGTCAGATTACATGAAAACAAAGCCAACTTGCAATTTTTAATTTTTGATCATACAACATACAGATTGCCATCGTTATTCTAAGGATTCCTTCCTTCCTCATTTACGCTTATGCGTACACCCACTTCACCGTGTATCTAAAGAAATACGTTGGTTAATCCTTATTCCCGAAGTGTCCTCTGTCTGTATATTAAATGTGTTCTTCACGCCGGTTTGCCTGTTTTGAGGGACGAAAAAAAACCGAGTTTCTGGGAGAAAAAATAACTCTTTATGAGACTGGCTCACTCAATATTTCATTGAAAACACCTGATAAAGGTTTCTCACGTCATAGAGGGGATTCGAACGCAGATCTTTCCAATGAAGGGGCCCGTCTAAACCAACTGAGCTATGAAGGCGATATTTTTGTTAGAAATGTTTAGAATTGTCATTTGTAATAAGTACATAATAGTAAATATAAGTCTGTTTTTTTTTCTTTCTGGAAGTTAAACTTCTGCATTCTACAAATTCTCTCTGCGAGTTTTGCCTCTTGATATATTTTTATGTTTAAATTTTGACAACTCGAGTGCTGACAATCCTTTGTTTGGTATCGTCTTTAACAAAGCTTTGCTTAATTAAATGCATAATATAATTTACGAGTATATTCTTCTGTTCTTACATAAAAATGAAGAATATACTGTACTCGTAAATTATATTTCTATTAACTTATATTATATTTATTCTTCCATCATTTATTTTTGTAATAACCACCGCTTTACTTGTGATCTCTAGTAATAAAGTAGCTATATATAGTCTATATGATCTTTTTCAGTAAATGATAGCACACATTACTTGATATTTCTTGAATTCATATCCTATTTTGAAAGGAAAACTTGTCTTTCAAAAATAGGATGTGCATTCCAAAAAGCGATGCAAATATTACGTTGCAGTATGTCACCAAGTTATCCAATAACACAGTACAACACAGGAATTTCACTTTCTTATGCGGACGGTATCCGGAACCTGGCAGCCAAAATCCATGGTTAAAACACATACCTTCTGAATCTGCAGCCAACTGTTTCTCATTTACTTGACAGGTGCTGAAAGTATCTGTCTTACGTAAATATAAAAACCGGAAGGATTTAGACTTTTCAAAGGAAGCACATTCATCAAAGGCTTTCCTTTACATACAGCTAAGCGATGCGGTCAAGTTACACTCGCAATCTGTTGAAGCAAACACCAAAATAACTGAGCGGTTGGTATGCAAGTCTTAAGGATATTTTATTAACAAATCTCACATTTACCTCGGTAATAATTACAGTGATACAAATACTTTGATTTTAGTCTAGTAAGTGTTTATTGAAAATGATTGGGTTCTGAATTATAACGCGTCAAAGTAATATTTTATATAAACGGTATAATTTGAATTTCAGCATTACAGTACGTTTGATTATTAATATCAGAAAATTACATTATATACGGTGAATCATAGAAAGTTTGTAAACAACAAATACCTTGTCAAATACAAGCTATCCTCTTGTGAAGCAAACAGATACTTCAGCAAAGTTAAGTGGAAAGATTACAAATGGAGTAAAGTATTAACTGTCCAAAAACGACGTCTATAAAGTTATTATTCATGGATATTATTTATTACAAATGAAATTTTGTTAAAATAATTTTTATCTGACAACTATAAAAGCGAATTAATTAAAAACTACATTTAAGATGGCTTGAAATCAGTTGTTTTTCAACTATATCCAGATTATTGACCCTTTCAAACAAAAGCAATAATTAAAACTGCTCTGTCTAAAGACAGAGCAGTTTTTGTTCATCTCGTATATTGAAAAGCAGACCACAAGTAGATAGGTAAGTTTCAACTACAAAAAAACTCCCCCCCCCCCGCTTACTGTGATTCAGAATCCCATCCCATTCAAGTGCCATTCCCTATCTAGGAGGTTGATCACTATGATGTGACTCAGGGTTAACTACAGGCGTAACGAAATTTGGTGAGGACTCAATCTCTTCCACATGTTATAGCAAGTATTCATAGCTGTAAATCCGTGTGGGTGTTGACGAGGCCAGTTTGCCTGTTCTGGGGGACGAAAAACCTGAGTTTCCGGATGAAAAAACCTTCGACCTCCTTATGAGACCGACTAACTCACCTTTAGTCAACAGGTGACCAGGTTATGCATAAAGGTTCCGTCCTTACGTCATAGAAGGAATTAAACCCAGGTCTTTCCGACCAAAGGACTTCGTCTATACCGACTGAGCTACGGAGGCTATGATTCAGAATACTGATTAAAAATTATTGCCGATACTTAATATTATTAATCAATACTTAAACTTAGCATGTAGATCAGTTTCTTTATCGCCTTAAAAACTTTCGAAAATTAGGGATAAGATGACACTGAATCCTTAATTTGTACCTGAACTGATCGTCTAATATGTAGATGTGGCTGATCGTTTCATATGCAGAGAATTTGTTTTATTGGAAACTCGATATGGCCTTAATCTCAACCAATCCTAATCCTTATTTTCTGTCTGCATTCTCAGTCGGGTAATTCTTTTCTAAATTGCATATCTTGATTCCTTAATGTATTCTTCACCTGATATATTACGTTATTGATATTAACATTTCTTTCTTACTGATCTGCAGCGTCATTCTATTCTCTGAGTCGATACAACAAATACTTTCTGTCAGTACTGTCTATCTGCTGAAATAGTTTACAAACATTCCGTTTTCTGTAACAAGCACTAATTAATTCGGTTAATTTATACTACTAGTTAATTGATTTATAACTTACAAAATTTATTATAGAAAGTCCTGTCTTTTAGGGTAAGAAAGTGTGAAATGTGGAATAGCAAACTATTCCACGTTTAATAATAGTAAAAAAAAATCACAGTATTCATGGAAAGCGATGGATTGCATGGAAAAAAATTCTTTGTGGATTATTCTTTATTTTGCATCGAAAAGAATATTAATCGTAATAAGGAAATGAACAGCACAATGAGCCTTCCAGAAAGAGATTTATGAATTCATTTTGGCAAAAATAATCTGATGTTTCATTCCTGCTTTTTTTGTTTGTTTTCCTTTCAGTCTTTATGCATGTAGTCTTCTACACACATATCAATCTCAGCAAGAAAATAAAGTCACCAGCAATGTGTTGCTATGAGCACAACATCACAATAAAAAAAATGTTTCCTAGAAAATAGGAGTGAAAAATATATTGTTGACATAACCCATATTTCAAAACGCAGCACTGACCCAGATAAATTATTTAAGCTCCTCTGTTCAAGCAGTTTTTTTTCCCTACCTTCATCGTAGAAACATAAGAATGTGCGTATGGATAAAAGAAAACATTGAAGAGATATCTTTCAAGAAAAGCAAATAGAGAAAATTGTAGCTTCGTTTCGGTTTGACACACACACACACACACACACACACACACACACACACAAAGTTTTAAACAATGAAGATGAAACAGCTGCAGTGCGGGACCTCGAATCATGTGGAACTAACGCGGTATGGCCTGTATAGCTGTCACTGGCATCAATTCTCTGGTTCTTTGTAGGACACGCTTCCCCACTATACAAACAGCTCTAATTCACTGAAGAGTGTTTATGTAACTTCAACAAATGTAACCACACCAAAATTTCAAAACAGAAACGCCTTTTCGAATGATTAATTTCGTAACGAACTCGTCTCGTGATCGTACTATTTTATGAAAGGGGAGAAAGATATGGAACAAGTAGAGGATAAAGAAGAATCGGTACTCGCTATAATTTTTTCCATACTCTCTCTCGACTAGTTTTGTAGAGTACGCTACATGTTTGACACAAGTCAGAGGTTTGATTAAGTGCAATAAATTCACGGGTTTAAACCTCAGTGTACGACGAATAACATCTTAGCGAGTGGACACAGAAAAATGACCACTCAACCTGGATATTCAGACTTCGAAGAGTGGTCCATGTAATTAAAGGTGGATTCCTTGGTTGACTTTCGTTTTATGTGGTTTAGTCACATGGACCACAAAACTAACTGTAATTACAATCTCACGTTGCACTGTATTTGTATTGGAGAAGACTTTCATTTACACCAAGAGAAGACTTGTTTCCATTCCAATAGGTACAAGTACTGGAAAATATGCCACGTAAGTGTGTTGATTTGAAAACATCCTCCGCGGTATTTGCCTTGTCATGCTGTCACCATAGCAGAATATTTCAAATAAGTTTTTATACATGCTAAAAATGTGCTCAGTCAGCAGCTAAGCAAGTTCCGGATGATCAGTTGTGATAAATAAACACATCCGTTGTTACTATATAGGGAAAAACTGCTAACAAAAATAGTAATTCATGTTCATATTTATGCTCTCGAAGTAGTTAAGTTGCTTACTCATGAATAACAACATCAAGCCCTTCCCACTAACATAAGTCAACGTCAGCAATTTAATATGGTTGGACAAATCTCAAAATATCTTTAGTCCCCAAAATATTCGCAGGATATAAATGACAATCGTTATGAAAAGTAACTCGAAGAAGCACAATTTTATCCTTAATTACTAATGTTCTTTTATTCTTTCCTTCCTTATAGTGATTGTTCCAGGCGTGTATCACCATCCTACGGTTTCCTGGCAAAATCCCTATGCCACCCGAAAAGTCCTTCGTCATTTGTTTACTCCAACACTAGTCATCCATCACCAGGACAAAGAAAAATAGAAATCCTCTCAAGCAGTAGCTCCAATAGGAAGCTCTTTACCCCCCCCCCCTTTAAGTAGTTACTAGTAACTTTTTGGGGACGCCACTAATTCTCAGATAGGCGCCTCCGGTGTTCTTTAAATAGCTTTTCGTGCATGCCTCTCGTCTCCGAAGGCTGGTGATGAATAATACCACTAATAACGAAAAGTTTTGATAGTAAACAGTCAAAATGACGTCATATTCGTTTGAATACTCCTCTGGAGCATCCCTATCTGCTTACACACCTACACGTCATCGTTTTGAACATGAGCAGTACAGAAATTGTTCCTTATATCAATTTTGACTGATTGTTCGTTTACATAATGAAACACTGTATGAAATCGTATGAGAGTTTGGGATTTTCGATGGTGCTTTAAGTAAGAATAATGAGAGTATATTATTCTGCTCTTTGATAACAGTATAGTCTCAGTTTATATTCGCACTTTGTTGTCAATAAAGCGGTTATTGATGTTGATTCACATAAGTCAAGGTACAGTGATATCACTGAGTTTAGTCTCCATAGCAACTGGTCCTCTTGGCCTCGCATCCTGTTGGCCATTTAGTAAAATACTATGCGTAGCAGATCTCATGTTTAGAGGTGGTGTTTATATTATTCTCTTCTTCATTTCCCTTGGGGGGGATGGTAGGGAGCCGTTAATAGAAGGTCAAACTCCGTCCATCCGCTTTCTTAGACATGTGGTAGCTTCGTCGCCGGAATGGTTGTCGCCTGTTATGTCTACCCGTAATTCGTAAACAGCTACAGAATGAAACGACGCGTTCTCGTCTCGGCGACGACAGTGCCACCTACACTCTAGCCAGAGGGTCACGTTAAGGGCGCGAGATATATTTCCTGACAAAATGACAAGCTCAATCGTCAGTCGAGCAGTTAGAGGTCTTGGCTCAGATTTCGTACAAGTACGGTGGCGCCGGTGAACGCAACAAGACCTCAGTAGCTGTTCTTGCTATTTGACTGACGGCTATATCATCCACACAGAAACTGGACGGGAAAAAATAAGGGAGACTGGGCAGAGCACGTTGGTTGTAACACATGTCTCCCGTAGATTGTTATCATCATCTTGTACTTCTCCATTCGGCGATACAGAGTTTCTTTGTTCTAAGGGTCTGTTCATTGTCGGCTCGCAAGGCCACTCTCAAACTCCCGTATGTTACTGCCATGGGTGCGATTTGCCTTGTTTAACGCTGGTTTTCATGACCTCTTATTGACCTGCACAGATTGCTTCACAAATGTTATAAGACCACTCCCTCCCCTCTATTCAATAGGACCGGGTAAAGTGTCAACAAGGTCACATGGCGACCGAATTCTTATTAAAACGGATTTCTAGAAACACTCATGTCTTCCCGAGGTCGGTAAAGAGTGTTGTTTTTAACGTAAGAGCCAGTTGTCCATTCATGGTTTCATTCAATATTACGCACGTTATGGTGGAATGTAATGTCAGTGTGGTGCATAACTATTAGTGGATTTTGGTTATTCCAGCTGGGAGGTCTGACGATCAAGTAACTCAATTGTTTTTGTTATTGGGAGACATATGGCAGTTGATGACATTGGAATGCAACATGTTCCCGAATGAGTCATAAGTAGTGTGTAACAGAATCGGTGAATTACATTTAAAAAAAAAATTACTGAAGCTGTTTTATTTCTTGGAACAAAACACAATCAGTAAAAGGTCGACAGACATTCTTTTTTTATTATTATCAAAATTGGCATACAATATCACAGTCATTGTTACTTCTTCATATGTGGTAGGAATAAAATACAGATCTTGAGATGTGGAATAAGTGCGATTCATTTGCGTTGCTTATTAAGAAGGAAGACATTAAAAATCACAGCCTACATTCTAAAGAACTGATGTGGAAAAGAAGGTATTACAGATGGTAATTTTTTCTTTGGGGAGGGGAAGGATTTGCAACATGGAAAATTTGATGATTCAAACTATGAACGGAAAGAACCTTGGAGAAAGAAATAAAGACATTTTAGGCAGATTATAAATGAATTATATGCTGGATGTAACAGCCATTATATTCCATAGACTGCATTTCCGAATCGAATTGAGAAGCACGTGATGTAATAACAATCATCGAGAGACGTGTTACAAGCCATTTTCATGTTCCCAGGTCTACTACCTACAAGAGTAAGAAGCCATTTTAGGGTATTCGCAACATAAATTTTAGAATTCGATGAAGGAAGATGTGTGAAGTGTTTTAATTCGATATTAAACCTCAATAAAAAGAAAGATAATTTATATCCATGTTTCACTGGGAGTCTGAAAGAGTTCGGCAGCAATCAGATATTTATCATTCATTGAGAATTACTAATAAATAATATAAACCTTTTATTAAGGATCAATATTTTAAAAGAATAAGAAATATCATTAAGAGTCTCCGTAATTTAGTCACATGTGGAAAGACCTGAGTTAGAATCTCGTCTAGGACGTAAGAACTTTTTCAGCTGTAGGTGAGTTAACCAGTCTTATGCGGTAATTGCAGGGTTCACCGACACACCCACTGGGAAACTCGGTTTTTCATTCCACAAAACAGCAAACCAGACACACGTAATTTACTTACATGGGATACTAGGGGAATAACGATTAACTACCCTATTCCTTCGGATCTGGTTCTAAGCATAAACGTAAAAAACAGAAGGATTATATTGAGAGAATACCTTAATCGATATACTGTTTTATGTAGATAAAAAACTTTGAAACATAACTGGTATAATATAATACAGGTGTTGTAATATCTACTTTTCTGTTCTCTATAAAGGCTGCTTTCCAGTGCTACCAATCCGTTATTTTTGATGGTATTACGGCGTATATCGAAAATCATTTCAGGTATTATAAAAGAGAACAAAATAAGACGTTGGGATAAGTTCAGGATATAAGGTTGGCCGTACCCCAACATCCGCTTTTATTCACCTCTCAGTCACCAGGAGGTCTCTTTGCATCACAGTTATAAACAGGATGCAAATACTGGCATCCCTCGAACGTCATCATACGAAGGATAGCCAGCCTTCTAGGTCATTAGTCATCGTGGTTTTCGCTAATAGCATATCTGTTGCTGGAGTGATGCCTGCATTACTGAACACTTCGGCATGGGATCTGGGGCATCGCCAAGTTACGAGGAGAAAAACAGAGATGAATGGGTTGTGAAAGGTGTTATTTTTTTTTAATTTTTAGAAACTTAATTAAACGACTCGAGATTTTTTTTTCTCCGATTACACATGAGCAGTACGAGAGAGATAAAGATTCAGAATTTTCTTTTAATTACATAATGAATTCTGGGGTGATTTTTCAGTCATACAAAAGTTTATAGTTTATATGCGAGCTGCAGTGGATACTAATTAGAACAATTGAAATTTAGCAATTCCCTCTCCAATACTTCTAAAACTTTGCCTTCCACTTTCTTTCTTTTTAATCACTGCAACAGTCCTATCCCCTTTTGCGAACCAAGCAACTTAAGAACAATAAATCGTTATTATTTTCATTTAATCCAGAAACATTAACCCTGCTCTTATAATCAACAGTGTGGGAAACTGCCTCTGCTCCCCTGATTTTCAACTGCGCACACACACACGTCAGTGGGTGAAAGAGTAATACGGGAAGGGAGATCAAGTTTCGTGAACGCAGGTCTGTGATGTCATACAACTGGCTTAGAACTGAATAGGTTGGCTATCCCCCAGTAAGAGTCATAATGACCTGCTTATTTTAATAATCGGTGTTTTCCTGATGCCAGAGTTTTGATGACGTCATCCCTTCGATGTGTATTGCTGGTGTCAGAGAATTGACTAAACTGCTGTTGTTCTTCAGAAGTATCACATAACTGCTGATTCAATTTACTCTTTTAAATATTACGTTGTTCTTGATTACAGAATTAAAGACCTTTTAGTCTAAAAATGATTAATGCGTATCTTGACTATTAATATCCCACGCTTAAATAAAGGCACTCAATGATTCTATTGTCCATTGTGCATGAATCGGCCAGTGTGTCTTGTAATTTTGCACCTTATAAATGAAACGGCATTCTTATTATTAAATGAAAAAGAAACTATTTTGTAAAACAGCACAAATTCATTATATAGAAATTTTATAAGTTTCGTAGAATATATGAAATTGATATGCTGTTGTGATTTGAGTGGATAAAGCCTTCACTGTATTGCAAATAGGCCATTGAGATTAATCACCTAGGATTATATAAAGATATGTGCCCAGATTAGCAGATGCATTTCCACGTGTTCTGAAATCCTACTCATATTTTTCATTGCTTTAATAGTTGCACCGATGGAAGCATTTCGATTAGAACCAAACCAGTTAAAGGAGAGTGATCAGGATCTTATCTGAATACATATTTTGCTGCGACCATACAATACACAGATTATATCGCATTAATGGGGAAACTCATTTAGGCTTAAAGAAGTCCAGATATATTCAGTTAGGGTTGAATATTAATGTGGTTATGGGCATTAAACCACAGTTAGAAGGATAAATATATTATCATCTTGTAATGCGATTCACTACGAGTAGATTTGCCTGGTTAAAACTGGTTATTTATTATTCCACTATATTCATCATCTTAATTTTTGAGGATTGTAAAGATTAATAAACAATAATCATCGGCTATGCGAAACACGTCTTTATATTTTTTCGCAACATTTTGTTCTGAATTAATGCGGTATTCACGTTGTGCTAAGCCTTAATAATGGAATAGCTGCTCAGTTTTATTGCTAAAGGCAAAGGTCAGCTTCTAATCAAAATAAGACTCGTTTGTTGTTAGAAACAAACTCTTCTCCTAGATACTATTTTTAAATATTTTTCTGAATTCCTTTGCATAATTTGGAATATCCTAAAATTCTTTCGTTGTATGTGTACGTTCCGTTTTAATAGCTAGTTGAAAGATGAAATGGTAATGTTTATTTTTTCTTGTGCAATATAGATGGAGCCACCGGCATTTTCCTGAGAATTTTGAAGATAGAGATGAAAGAATGAAGGAAGTGGGAGGAGGACTCTTAAGTCTAAACTCAGCACTACATTCAAGTACTCAAAGTACTTGTGCATTCCGGGAATACCAAGGGCTCAAATGTCAGATTTTTTTACATGTTCTTGAAAGCTGCTGCAGTTCTCCCTGTTATTGAATACAGATACAAAAATCACCTGCGTTATCTTTCTCCCTCACATGCATACACATTTTGCGGGAATATCAACCTTTAAAAAATTTTAAATGCAAAATGAATCGTGCATTTTCTTTTTAATTTTTCCCTCAGGGAAGAATATCGCTATTGTCCAATTAATACAGATAAAACATTGACTCAATCAGTCTATTAATAAAAATGATATTGATCATGTTATCTTGCTAAGTACTACAGGATGTGCTAGTGAGTGCGACACGCAAGCAAAGGATGCAACTAGTTATATTAAACTCTTAATACCTTTTTTATTATTGATATATTACTTTCATCTCGAAATATGATTGCAAATGTGTACGGAGGAGAGAGGGTAGAATAGTAAACCACATGAAACAAAATTTCTGCTTTGTTTTATTTAAAGAACAATTCAAATATTTTTGTATGGTCCTTTTCTTTTTATTAGTGAAATATCATCAAAATATTGTATATTACTCTCTCTCTCTCTCTCTCTCTCTCTCTCTCGAGAGAGAGAGAGAGAGAGAGAGAGAGAGAGAGAGAGAGAGAGAGACATGGATTACTTACTGATCTATATAAGATTACTCCGCCATCGCTTAATCGTGTGGCGATAAATATTTATCAAATATTGTCATTTGTCTTCACAACAGTTTCATTCTTATTAAGAGCACGATTTCGTCCACATTGTTTTCATTCTTTGATCACTACTTCTTATTAATTTTTTCGTTTTCTCTACGCTAGAAGTGACAGTTCCAGAAGTTAACATTGGATATGACAACCTCGTGATTCCTGTGTTCCGATTTTCAAGATTACAAAAATTTCGTGTTGCCCAGCATCCGTTTTAAAACCCCAGAGGATATTGGAATTAAATTTAAGCTCTTATAGCTTATGGGGGTGATATACAAGGAGACATTTGCAGAAGTAGTTATATGGGTAATACAGTAAGAAAACGGAAGTAAGTTTTCAGAATGTCTCTTTACTTAAAGAAATACAAATAGTTTTAAGATTTTGGGTGTATGTACCGCCTGAGGCACAATCATTAAGATGACTCAGGATAAGGATTCGAATCCGGATCGTTTCAATGAAATCAATAAGATTCGAATCCTTATGGGAACCAAAAATTTTATAAAGGCTTTTTCGATTGAAGATGATGGGGAAAATGTTGTTTCCTCTTCGTGAAAACAGCAAATTGGACGGAGCATATACTCAATTAAAAAACATGATATAGTTTTAGTTGTTTCAGCTGTAATACGAACCAATACACAGAATTATAATATTTATGTGTAATGAAATTTTGAACTTACCAGACTTGCCAACTTTTGGAGCTCCGAGAACCACCATCCTAATTGGAGACACTTGATTTTTCTGCATCATCGTGGCTCGTTGGGGAGAGTAAAACGAAGCCGTAGAGTCCTTCAACGCTCGTAGTAGTCGACTTGTTGATTACTATGCTACACAAGTAGAGAGAGTGTGTGTGTGCGATATGGATCTTGCAAGGCAGTATGGGTATGGAGACGACTCGCCAAATGCTTATATTCTGTTTTCACAGAAAATAAAAAGAATAAAAATATGATCACCGTGTCGCAGCCAGTACGTTACTGAAAACTTTCGCTTACATTCTTTGCAGGTCTATTCGAGGCAACGGAAACCCCACGTGGTTGTGAGGTTGCCACGTGCCATTGCCACGAGCCAATGAAATCAAAACATCGGTCGCGTTGGAACGTTCCCGTATCTGTGGCGCCGGGTGCCAGCAGTCGATTACAAAGGCAGCGTTCACCACCGCCAGGGCACTAGTAGGTGGCTTTTTGGTGCAGGGAAGTCGTTGCTGTCATCTGGAGACAGAACTAGGCCCGCCCGACCATGGAATGCCAGATGGCACGCGCTCTGCAGGGGTGAAATGTTGAGAAGGGAGAGGGGATGGGGAAGGAAATCGTCTAGCTACAGGATGACATGTCCCGGTAACCGCTAGACTGGCTTCTGCACCTAGATTTCTTTCTTTTTTGAATCGTGCACTTATTCAGCTGAAGCTGCCGGAATTGTCTTACGTTATCCTCTAGGATCAGATCCGGGTACGCCCATTGGGGAGGGGGGGGGGATTTTAATTCAGGAAGACGTTACTTCAGCAGGAAAAGTCTGGAATCCGTAAGCATCAGTAGTAGGATCTTGATATTGTTTGCTATGCCCCCCCCCCCGCCTCTCGCTTCCATTTCTTCCCATTATTGGGCTGTATAATGTCTCTGTCAACTATTCTGGGTGATTAACGGCTGTGAACATCCGCTTGTTGACAGTGAACTTGCCTGTCCATGTTTGTTTCAGAAACGGGAACTGTTTACTTAGAGTTTGCTTCTCTGTCTGTGAGTTTTTTGACGACACATTTTTGGAATGCTTGGTAACGGCGGTTGCTGTTATTCTATCGGAAGTGTCTATTATGCATCGGACTATGTTCTAACTTTCCGCATTCATTGTTCCCTCCCACTCTCCTAAACAGTGCAAGTCATTGCAATAGTTAAAGTGGAGGGGAGAAAATACCCATACTTGTACCTAATACAATAACTGACTCTAATTCATACCTCACAGCCTTTTACTTGACTTTCTGTCTCGAATGGCATAATTTTAACAATTCCATCTCCACCTGAAATTAGTGCTCATAATACGTCAACATCACCAATGGATATTACTCTTAAAAATAGAACAATATATATTGAGCTTTGTTTCCGGTCTTTTTAAAAACAAATTGAGTGATTTCTACTAACGTCTTTGCCGTAAAATAGGATTTAAACATAGACACTTCCAATGCATAACCAGTAGTTGCTATCAACTGAGCCATCCACTTTAGGAAAGTCATTTGCATAGTTTACTCATATATTTGCAGCACTGAGTGCTGATCCTTAGTCATTTTAAATTATCCATTAATAGGATGAACCACTATATGCTTGGATCTCTGCAACTGCATTATTATTAAATTTCATAACATTTTCTATTGTTTTGATTAGTTGTGATTCTCATACTCTTCGACGCCTCCATAGATCAGTGTCAGAAGACACGTACCCTTTGGTTGGACCAGAATTTGGATTGGGCCAAGGACGAGAGAATCTTTATGGGATTATTTCAACTAAAGAAGAATTAACAGTCTCAAAACGGACCAAGGCTGAGATTTTCTTCTCAGAATCTTGGGTTTTTTCTTTCAGTAAAATCGAAAAACCAGAGAATGCATGCTTTGCCGAGACATATCAAACTTTATCGGTAGGATTCAAGTACTCATCGTGTCATTAGTTTGGTTTATATGAAGCCAAGTTACTTGCTTTCACTGACTCTTCATTCAAACACGTTAAGGAGAATGTGAAAACATGCCTGCTGTGAACTTTACTCCACAAGAAAGGAAAAAAAAGGTTACAATCAAAATTTCTGCCTTTACTGTTGTACACAATGAAAACTGAGTCAGCGACTGGACAATTAATGTTCAGTTTAATGGCATATACTATACAACTTCGAACAGGATAATTTTTTTAATCGTTAGGTTAATGAAAAATAGATTGCGATAGCATAATTAAAATGTTTAATTAAATATAAATAAGCGAGAGCTTCCATAGCTCAGTCGGTATCGGTGAAGCCCTTTCGTTGGAAAAAACTTGGGTTCGAATCCCGTCTAAGATACAGAGAACATTCATCAGTCAACTGAAGGTTAATTTGCCGGTCTCATACAGAGGTGGAGGGCTTTCCTCCTGAAACCCGGTTTCCTTCGTTTTCCCCCGGCACCGTGAACATTAAAATCTACGGTCATAAAAATACTTACCCTTTGAGTGACAGAGGAATGGCAAGCCAGCTGCATTGACGGGTTGAGTCCCCCTAATCAGGGGACTCAGCCCGTCTCGGACAAGAGAAATAGGATGGAATTAAATAAACATGTTTATCTGATTTTAAAATGCACAACATTAGACCAAAAATTCCCGTTGTCTCATAAAATACTAAATTTTGTGTTTTATTTATTTATTTATTTTTCGTGTTGAACCTTTGTAGCAGCCAATGGTCATCGGATTCCCCAGTGAAATCAGGTAACGAAAAACAATACGATATGCGCTGATGAAAAATCATCAGCGCATATCGTATTGACATCAGCAACATCTGGAGGTGTGTTAGCAAAATAATAAAAAAGATTAAGAGGGAATATACTTTAGACGATCAGCCAAGATCAGGAATACCATCACACAGAACTAAGCTGAAAATCAGAGAAGTTGAATTTTTATGACATTATTGTGAGATTAAAATAATAAAGCTACAATAAAATGGCAATTTAATTTATCAGATACCAACTTTCGCCGTGCTAATGCTAGACTACGTACCTCTCATAGATTGCCCAAGAAATTTCTAAGTTTGGTTGAGCAATCATGCCACCCTCCAACTTATAGTTTGGACCAGTGGCGGCCGGTAAAAATTTTAAGTGACGCTGTTGCATATACAAAAAAAAAAAAAAAAAAGTCTTTTTTCCTAATCAGTAACGAAATTAATAAATAAATTTACATATTAAAAATTGCTTTATTAAAAATATTTCATCCTCACCACGAACAAACACCAATAATAAAAATTTCGTATCAATAGCAATGACAAGCGCAAACAAATATCGGCGTTAGATCGCAGTGTATTTGTTTAGTGTAACGATAATTGAAAAATTATAATTCTTTTCATATTTTAAACAGTGACACTCGTCATAATTCAGCCTTGTATCTATAATAAATAAATAATAATAATATTTATTTTAACAAAATAAAATAAGATTCAAAAAAATAGTTCACCACGCACACGCACCAATAATAAACGTTTCATATCTCATAGAAATAACGTGCTTATGAATACTAAAAATACACTGCTGTTTGGGCAGCGTGGGAATGACGTAACGTACAATGACAAGCGCAAACGAATATCGGCGTTAGATCGCAGTGTATCTGTTTCGTAATCCAAAGCGTTAATCGAACAATTTCAATTATTAACTATTGAATCCCTGTCGAAATATAAGCTGTAACCTTTAACAAACATGTTAATGTTGTATTGCATTTATATAATGTTGTAAGCATTGTTATTATTTATAAACACGAACAAAATTTAAAATTTTCATTTTTTCCTTGGGGGGGGGGTGCTGCAGTGTCGCAGTGCTTATGTACTGGCCGCCACTGGTTTGGACTTATGTAATTATTTGGTTCCTTAAAACATTTTCTACGTAGAGATTCAGAAGACTGTGTGGCGGTCACTATTACCTCTGATTGCTGTGTATATTTGGTATAAATAAATATCCTAAGTATGTCTGGTTTTATTCAAAAACAGGAGAAATGTTAATTTTCACCCTATCTAAACAATATCTACTGCATATAGATTTTCGTCTTTGTTCTAAATAGTAGGTGATCGTAATTGCGATGTTAATGACAATATTTGGGAGGAACGGGTGTTTGTTATTAACTTGGATTAGTGACTGACACATGACAATAACTTGTAAGCAACAGATTATAGCACAAATTATACAAAAGGAAAAACAACACATCACCTTTTCTATTTTAAGTTTCCATTAAAAAGAGCTAGAATATTTTTTATAATTATAATTTAATTTTAGCAAATTATTTCCTATCCGCAAATAGCGATGTAACTCGGTGAAGTCCGTGAAAGTACCTGTAAAAAAGCATAATGTCGAAACAGAGCGTCTGTGAGAAGGTGACTGGAGGGATGAGTCACCCATTAGGCGGTTGCCCTCTCCTGCATTACTCAGAATGAAGTATCAGATATATTGATTCGTGCCCTTGCACCAACTCCCTACTCCCTATACGAAAATGCTTTCGATATGTTGTGTATTCAATATGAATGTACTCCCCTTTTCTGTGTTTTAAAGGAGGTACTACAAGATATTGGGTGGATGTTCTTAACAATAAATTGCCTACCTACCTACCTACCTACCTACCTACTCAATATTTTTTTATCGACAGTATTTAAAAGTATCCTTTTCCTTCCTCCAATCTTTTAGAAAAATTACATTTAGTATTTTATTGTATTTTATAATTTTATTGAAAATAACAGTAACAGTTTAATGCAAAAAATATCATACAACGCCGCACATGTTTTGCTTGTTATCATTTGTTCGTAAGAGTGACGAAAGGTTCTGGTGACCCTTAATCGCCTTTATAACCTCATGCTTATAGCAATAACACATATATTAAGAAGTTATTAATATAATAACAACATGCTTTTTTAATGCGACTCCCTACCACAAAAGGTTGTAAACTAATAGTACATCGAATTGCGATGGGATAAGAGTTTTTCTATTTTTATTATTTATTTATAAGTGGTTCGGAAACACTGCTCTAGAGTCAAACATGGAACTTTTTCAAAATACTTCAAGCCTACAATAAAAGAGTGCGCGACCTCACATCGGATGATTAAATTCGTCTCTCACCTACAGACAATAACAAATATCCATGCTCGTGGAGGGATTCGAACCGCATCCTTCATTTAGAGCTAACTACTCAGCCAACTAGGCCAGAATGAACAGGGAATTACAATCTTTTAAACCAGATTGGCTCATCTCAGTAAGTTTTGATGGAATTCCTGTATCAACGCATTTCCTTTACTCTGGCAGTCAAAATAGTCATCACTTGCAATTAGAATTCCTAGTATGATATGTGATAATGATAATTAAAAAATGAACTGGATTGATTTACAATAAAAATCAATCTGGTAATGAATCTGGTATTAAAAAATCCTACAAAGTTCACTGTTGAAACTGTTTCTTATATTTTTATATCAGATAGTCTCCCTTTTAATGCGAACTCATTCAACACTTTTGTCGAATGCATAGGACATGACAGGATAAATGGATGTATACAGGGTACTATGAATTACTAGAACGACTATCTGTTATATGCAAACCTCATTAGTCATTTTTATGCCTTTTGATGGCTGCGTAATAGGCAGAAAAATATTTTCGAAAAAATCTTGACAAAACTTCTTTTAATTTAAATGTCATTTAATATACTAATACACTGACACTGGCTAGGGCATGATGAGAGTATCATTAAAACTTTGTGATGAGAATGGAAGGAATAGGGCGTGATTCCAGTTTATACATAAATAGCTACGCGAGAGCTTTATATGAGTGCAGCAGCATTTCACATATCATATTATGATATGTGAAATGTTTTTCAAAAACTTCCACCCTGATGTTCTAATTCAGAAATGTTAGATTGTGGAACTACAACTGTGTTATGCATGAGTAATTTTCAGTTGCTCATTTGTTTCTACCTGCCTGCAATGACTCAAGTCGTGTGTTGTCATTGCTTTTGTCTACTTGGGTTTAGTGCTGCCCACTTGAGTTTAGTGAGGCGACATTTGTTGCAATAAATTTTGCACGAAGCTTGCCGAAACAGACTAGCAGGTTTATGACATGAAACAGCATTTGGCAATAAAAATTTGTATCCAATGACAGTATTTTCATGGGTTTCAGGGAACACCAGAAAATGTTCAGAGATTCCTAAAATTTTAAATTTGACCTGCAGTTTAGTCAATATAGTGGTTAATGTTTATAATAAAATTCAAAGAAGAATTGAAATGGGCATGTCATAAAATTCTTTTCGAGGATTGTTTGTTGTCCACTCCTACTAGATACCAAAACATACTCATTTTCTACTTTGCAAAACCAGTTTTTCAAAACACTGATAAAATGAAATTTAGAACATGGTAAAAAATGACATTTAAATCTTTCATAAATTGTTTCGACAAGTCCCGTGGTTTTAAAATTGCTGAGATGTTTCAGCAGAAAACATCTCAGCAATGTTTTCAAATTCGCAATGTTTTACCAAGAATCGATAAAATTCATTTTCAAAGTTCAATAACAAAGAACGCTGTTTTAGTTTTGATCAGTTGATACTGATACTGACAACTGATACTGATCAAAATTAAAACAGCATTAAAATGTGCAGAAAATCGACTCAAGGTTTCAAGTAAAAATCACCAAAGTTATAATTTTGGTCAACAGCAATTCATTAATTACAATTAATAATCAATCCTGCCTATATTGCCTTTTCGTTTCCTAAAAGGAATAAACTATTTTGAAAATAAAGAGACTGCCTTTTACCATCATTGTAGATAAATATATTGCACACCCTCTGTCCAAAAAGAAACCGAACTTTCTGAAAAAAAAGAAACTACTGGGGCCACCTGTTGCATCTTTTTGTTGTCGAAAGCGGCAACCTTCATTAGTCTTGTGTCAACTGTTTATGACATTTGTTTCATTAGAAGCCGAGTTATAGTACCAAGAGTGACAGTCTGTTTTGACGAACTGTCGGTCGTCACGATATTCATGCCATACGCGACGAATTCTCGCTATCAATCACTTCAAAACTTCGAGATGAAACTCACCATTGACCGTTTGGCCAGGCGGAATGAATTCTTTGTGGATAATAACCTTGGAATCGTAGAAGCAAATCAGCATTGTCTTTACTTTTGACTTCTCCAAGCGACTTTTTTTCGGATTCCCTCTTCTGGTGGTCTCCATTCAGCACTCTGGCGCTTTCTTATGGACTCATACTCAAAACACCACGTTTCGTCACCAGTAGCGATCGTTTAAAGCGGTTTTAATGAGGGCCTTGAAGTGTTCAATTCGATACATTTTTTGGTCGTCGGTCAACTTGTGGGGAAAGAATCGCAAATTCAATTTACGAAGATCCAAACTCTCGGTCAAAATGTTATGCATAGTTGATTTTGGAATCCCAATTCATCTTCAATGAATCTCACGGATGATTTCGGTTTTCTTTGATAAGATTCACGCACTTTTTGGATCACTTCGCTCAGTCCAGTTTTTGGACTGAGCGAAGCCTGGCTTTTCGTTGTCCTCAAGGACCTCACGACCACTTTGAAATCGCTTAAACCACTTGTAAACTTGATGCTTTTTGAAACATTTGATGCGTTCGGAAAAACTTTTACCAAGTTTAACACAAAAGTCAATTACAGCTCTCTGTTTGAAACTCATTTTCCTGCCGTTCGTCAAAACACACTGTCACTCTTGGCACTATAACTCGGCTTCTAATGAAACAAATGTCATAAACAGTTGAAACAACATTATGGAAGGTTGCTGCTTTCGACAACAAAAAGATACAACAGGTCGCGCCACTAGTTTCTTCTATTTTCGAAAAGTTCGGTTACTTTTTGGACAGAGGGTGTATATTGTACAGCGGTATAGAATGGTTAGTAACATACACACACTTGCTGCCATCTCTTGTTCTTAATCGCAACTGGTATTAATGTATGTGCGACTGTCGATTTTATAGACCTGTGAGGGAAAAAAAAAAAAAAAAAAAAAAAAAACCAAAGTTTCTTCCTGAAGAAAATCCTGCTGTCTGCTCCAAAGAGAAATTCAAATGGAAAACGGGCCTAAAATTCCTCCACTCTGTAATCATAATTATAAGGAATCCCAGTTTTTCTTCAAATGATTTAGTCCTAGACGTTTTCATGAGCTATCCACGCTTCTTGTAATTAATTATTTTAACTATTTTTAATTTTTTATTATATTGATGAATTAGTAAAACAAGCATTTTTATTTCTCTTTATCATGTTATAAGCTTAATTTTGTACTGGTATATTATTTACAAGTGAATTTATAGTGTACTCTTCGAAATTTCTTATTGAATACACTAAATTAGAAATTCCTATCTTTGTGATAAATAAATATTAGCAGTAAATTGTATTCTATTCCGAGGCATAGTAAAATAAAACAGAAAAAAAAAACTTATAAGATTTTTTAATTTAAAATGAAATTGACAAATATTGTATATGTTAATGTGTATAAAATGCAAGATCTTAAGAAAATTATCCGGACAATCTATATTTGTCAAATATAGCATACGTCATCAAATTTCGTGACCCTAGTACGATAAAAAGTCAAGGGATCATTAAATGACAGTTATTTGTATATAAAAAAAAAATTCGAGAAAACCTACTTACAGTGAAGTATTATTATAGGTCATCAATTAGTTTATTCGATTATAGCATAATTATTAGAGACCAGCTCGGGCTGTCATCGTTAAAAGATAGGTTATAAGATACCAAAACACATCCATCTGATTTGAATCGCTGTCCTGGTGTTATAGTATGACAGAGTTGAGCATCAACATTATGATGTGTCATGCAAATTGGGACTGTGATGCTTTGAAACAATGGGAGTTGGGTTTACTAATATAAAGTGGACAGTCCAGTCCGCAGAATAGCAACTGTAATCGCATCCAAAATTATATTCTAGTCTTCAGATCATTTAGCTTGAAGTGTAATTTGAAGTTAGTTGGAATTAAGGCTGAGGTAATGAGGCCCAATATTACATCTCTTAACTTCGTGTATTATCTCGGCTAGAAAGTCTGCTTTGCGGAGGTAAGACGAGTTTCTGGAATAATAATAATAATCGTAATCATGACAATCGTGTTCATCCCCTTCCTTGAAATATTCATAGCCTCCTAGAGGGTATTCGAAGAATCTAGGTCTTTTCAAGATCTGGGCTCAAATGGTGCACGTCACATTGTACTTGTGATTGCTCTACAGGAACTGTTTAAAGTCTAGATCAGCCGTGTTTGCTGCAATATCCTGATCATATTAGATTAGCGACTGACAAAATAATTTTTAAGTAAATGTAATATCCATTTAAATTAATTTTGAATTAATAATTTTATTATTGAGAAACGTTGTGAATTATTTTGTCAATAAAATAATTTAAAATGTTATATCTATTCTATCTGTTTGTAGTGGGAAGTACTGAGGCTTAAAATCAAATAGATTATCTGTCAATGACATTGAAATCCGTGCAACGAACACACCTTTTCCAAACACAACTCGATCCTTAAATTGCTTTTCATTTTGACCTTTTCGAGAGTTCATCTTTTGGTATTATAATGAAAAGTAATTTAAGGATCGAGTTGTGCTTGGAAAAGGCGTGTTCATTGCACGGATTTCAATGTTATTGACAAATTATCTATTTGATTTTAAGCCTCAGCTCTTCCCACTTACTTTTGCAATAACAAAGTGTAGGGTCACTGATTTCCGTTGGTATGTAAGGAGATTGCATTGTAGATGAGCAACTAGACGTTGCTAAATCATCGAGAAAGAGAGGTAAGTGGTGAAAATGTTTGTATAGAAAACAAAAGAAGTATTATAAGTGTTATCAATTATCAATACGAACCCTGTCGTTATTTTTTTTAAATAAAATAATTTATTTTTAATTATATTAAAAAACCTAAAATTTTGCACCATTGGGTATATGGTGAAGAAAGAAAGTGCACAAGAAAGTTATTAGAAATACAAATATTTTTAATTATTATCATATCCTCTTTTTTGTTTTCTAGAATAACTGTTTGTGAGCAATTGTTTATTGCACAGTTTCTGTTCCATCAGCAAAACAGTCTGTTTCTTATTAGACTACTATATGGCATTACGCAATAAAACGCAGGCTTCATGTCTTCTATCTGTTTATTTATTTGACTCTAACAGTGTTGCTGAGTGAGTGGTTGAATGCTCTTAAGAGCTTTCTTATCTCATTTTTCCCTGATTCTCATACAAACACTTTATATATATATATATATATATATATATATATATTTTTTTTTTTTTAAATCAATATGGATTAGAATAACATTGGCGTAACTTAAAATTATTATTCATTAAAAAGTCTAATATTAGGAATCCCAATATCGTATAAGACAAAGCAGAGAGCTGTTATTTTTTATATACAAAACTCGTGCAGTTATGAAACAATGACATCTGAAAAAAAAACGTATTAAAATTATTAAAATGGCGACTCAATAGCCGATTTTATGATTATATTCCTTCAGTTATAATTGTAAATAAACTTTTTTTGCGAAAGAAAAAAAAAAGTACCGTACTCTCGTGCACTATAAACTAGATTGACAAAATCTTTAAGTCTCTGATTCAGATTATGTATTCTTAATTTTAACTTAAAGATAAAAGTCGCTCTGAAGTTACTTCCAAGACCGATTTAGGCTACACTTAGATTTACAAGTTCCTGGGAATTTAGTGTGTGTCTGTGAGAGAGAGAGAGAGAGAGAGAGAGAGAGAGAGAGAGAGAGAGAGTGTGTGTGTGTACAGGGCAAATATTCACCAATTCAGTATCCCTACATCATGCATCGTGTTTACCATTAATATCCTGTCTGTCTACGGATGTTCCCCCAACCACTTGGATATATTTCATCAATCAGACACTTTTCAGCAAGGAATTCCTGTGACGTCATAGCTGCAATGCCTATTTATGGAGAGTTGGCCTATTTTGTTCACTTGTTGCCATTGCTGTGAATTATCTGTGGCATACACAGGATGAGACGCCTTACTATGACAAGGAATAAATCACGGCTCGAACTAGTCGCGTACTACAGAACAGTCATTATACTCAACACCACCCCATGTGCCATCCTTGACCTTCGGACAAAGACAGTTCACTTACGTAGCGAGATAAACGAATTATCGCACTTCATCCTGGCAATCGTTAGCCTCATCACCCACTTGACATATCCGTCAGATGGCGCTAGGTGAGTGACATTTATGCCATCAGGTCACAGATAGCTTCTCAAAGTGCAGAATTAACCGGATAAAAATATCGTAATTCGTAAGGGGTCACTGAAAAAGTCGCCAGTTCCTTCTTGTGTTGGACGCCAGTCGATAATCCTGGCGCCTTTGGTGACCCCATACACGCCTTGCCATAGAAAAACATATGTCCGTGGTTTTTAATTATCCCCCCCCCCCCCCATGGAATAATATTCAATGGTTTAGCAACCACAGGAAGTCAAAGATGTGGAGTATGTCCAACTGTGGAGCAACAACGAAATGGATAATTTGAGTTCTGAGAACTTCGAATTCAATTTGCTGTTAGCAAATATCTTTAAGTGAAAGATTTCCTATAAAAATAAGGTAGTTTAAAAACTGAAATTTAACAATTATTTATTATAATATCACATTCTTTCACATGACTTTGATTACTGAAGACGGTACAAGGAAAATATTCATATTTGTAAAGTGTGTGGGTTTAGAAATTCGCTGATTTAATCTGTAAGTTGAAACATAGCATTTGCACTTCCTATTCACACAGTCGTTATTTTTGTGGAGGGATCCATGAAATAATGAAAACAAATTTAATATGTTTATTTAAATTAATTTAAATAATTAATGTTTATATCGCCGAAATGAAGCCTATTGGCTCTTTATATTTAAGTAACTTAATGGGTGCACCTTTTTGACAACTCGTATAGCAGAGTATAAAAGTTCTTTTCGCTATACCCTTTGGTATTCATTTGGTCTAGCTACTCACTGATGAAGCCTCAATAAAAGCTGAAACCGGTCTGGGTAGTGACCTCCCACCATAATGTAATAACAGCATACATTTGCTAGGAAATGTGTTTTACATTATGGAAAATACCAAGAGTAGCGATCAGAACTTTACCACCTTTGCTGGGAGTTGCCCGAGTTTGTACTACGTACTAGGACTACTTGCATTAGCTCAAGCTAGTAGTCACTGATACTTTTATAGTTTATTATACTATATTCGGCATGAAACTCTCTGATTCCAATCTTTGAGTTTCTTATTCGGTTTTAAAACAATGTGGGATTTAATATCCCCTTAATTTAAATAATGTTTATATCGCCTAAATGAAGCCTATTGGCTCTTTATATTTAAGTAAATTTAACATGTTTTAAGACTAAGTGTTCCGTGTAAGATGCTAAAAATGTAGTATTTGCATTTGATTTTTGCAATATTCGCTGTGTATGTTTTGTATTGAATATAAATACAATAAATATTACAATAATATGTCTGTTTTTCGATGGGAGCCATGGAATATTTTATTTTCCAAAGGGGCCTTGACATCCATAACTTCGGGAAGCACTGGTCTAGTTGATCAGATATCAGCTAATATTCTGATTCATTAATTAACTTTCAGGTTACATCATCCACTCAACGCGTCGTTTATTTTATTTTATTTTTTTTTTCCAGTTTACGTTGTTGTTATTGTTTAAACCATTGGTCGCCAAAGTTATTTGCCCGTCGACCCCTTCAAGAGTTTCTTGACTTGTTATCGACCCCCTATATTTTACTATTACGGTAATTATAATAGGACAAGCAAAAAAAGATGCTCATGCGAGTTTTTAGATTATTTATTTTATAGTTACAGTGTTTATGTATAATATAGTATATATTATTATATTACTATTACTACTACTATTACTATCACTAGTAATATCACTGGTATCACTAGTGATATTAATAAATTACTGGTATTAATATCACTGGTATTACTACCAGCGCTGCTCAACTCTTCAACATAGAGAAGTTTAGTTCGCGAATGAATAACGATTAAATTATAATATGTATGTTGATGAATTTTAGAACATTAACGCTCACTTGTATGTCGATGCGCAAAAATGAGACTGGGTTCGAATACTTGTAAGTATCAGTAAATAAGAACCACGCACGTGTGGCAATCTCGCTCCCGCTGCGCCGGCCGGCAGGAATCACAAACAACCGTTTATTGGTAAATGCGTCATTTTGGCCTACTTGATTGGCCTCAGTAACTATTTTCATGACCTTACTCCATCTTACAGGTCCTATTCATGGACCTGTAAGATGGAGGTACTGATCCCACGATTCACTCTTAATTGCTTTGTCATTACCTCCATGTCTTTTGTCATGGAGGTAATCCAAGTTAACCGAATTAAATATTATCCATATAATGATGTCTTATATTTTTCTGTCGACCCCTGAGCCCGAATCGACCCCTAACAATGTCATATCGACCCCTTTGGCGACCACTGGTTTAAACAATCGACATATATAGAACAAAAAAAAAAAAAAAATGAAAGAAAGAAAATAAATAAAAATGGCCAGGATTGTCAGGTTTTAGTTTTGATGACGCAGGACACGAGAAGTTCCTTACTAATTACGGACAAAATCAAGAAAAAAAACTGATCTTCCATGGAAAAGCTGTGGAAGTGATTTTTTTTTCTTTATGAGCATATAGTACCATTTGATAATTACGTTATAAGGCGGATGTGACATTATGCTCGTGTTTTTCCAAAGCAAAATGATTTCCTTTTTTTTTTCTTTTTTATTTATTTTTTTTATTACCCTGCGTGTATTAGATAGCACTGCGAAATCATCTACGCTAGTCAAGAATGAAATTTTCTGTCTACTGCTTTCAAACGCTGTGCAATCTTTTTTAAGAACGAAGCAGGATGGTAATTTAGCTTGCGTGTAGTAATAACCTGAAATATCTCATTTGGAAAATGGATCATCAGCAAATTCCTGATCAACAATAATCTATTATCTACCAAGACTCCAATATTATCAGATTTTATATTTCTGTCTTTTAATTCGCTATTTACTCTATCAATCCATCTACATCTTGGTCTTACTCTGGGGTTTTTCCCCGCCAACCTGGCAAGAACACTTGTTTTGCTAATCTTTCCTCTCCCATTCTGTTTAAGTGACCATACCAGTTGAGATTAGCTCTGCTAACGCATTCCTGGATGCTGACAAGGTCAAGTTCTTTTCTAATATCCTCGTTTTAATATGATATTGCCATTGATGCCATCTGTTCGTGCCCCTAATCTTTCTCAGGACTCTCATATCTGTGGTCTCTAGTCTTTGGTCAAGTGTTTTACTTCTGACCCAGCTCTCAGATCCATAAGTTAAAATTGGTTTGAACACTGTCTTGTATACAGCTAATTTAGTGTTTGACAAATTTCTCTCTTATTCCATGTAAATTTATTCAGCTGACTTCTACCACACCAGCTTTATTAATTCTGTTGTCTATTTCCATATTTAATTTACCATCTTCACTAAAAATTGTGCTTAAGTAGCTGAAATGTTTTACTTGTTCTATAGGTTCTCCATTTACAATGCATTTCAATGCTTCTGCCTATTTTCATTGCCTTTGTCTTGTTTCTGTTGACCTTCATGTCATATATATTACAACAGTTATTCAGTTTAGTCAGGGAATCTTGCAGACTTGTAGCGGATTTATTTAGAAGTATAACATCGTCCGCATAAAGCAAAGAGCTGACATTGATATCTCCAATTTTGATATCAAGTTTAATACCACTTTCCTTCATAATGTGATTCATATAGATAATGAATAACAGAGGGGATAATGTACATCCTTGTCTCACACCAGATTTAACATTAAACCATCTTCCTGCACTTCCTTCAATTCTAACTGCTGACTTACAACTCAAATAAAGACTAAGTATTGTTGATAAAATGTCCCATTTACACCATATAACTGTAGCATTTTGAAGAGCTTTCCTCTTGATACCTTGTCATATGCCTTTTCCAAATCTACAAAACTTAAATGCAGATCTTTGTTATATTCCCATGATTTCTCAACTATCTGTCGTAAAGTGAAAATCTGATCCTGATAGATTCTATTTGGCTTTAACCCATTCTGTTCTTCTTCAAGTTTCCCTTCCAGAATCCTCAACCTCTTTTTAAGTATGCTTGCATAAATCTTACCTGGAACACTTAGTAGAGAAATACCTCTGTACTTCTCGTATTCAGTTTTATTTTCCCTTTTATAGATGGCTACACTATGAGAGCTCTACTCCAATCATCTGGAATTCGATCCTCTCACGAGGCCTTTGAACTATTCAGTGCAGTGACTGTAAGACTTTTATACCTCCATGCTTAAGCATTTCTGGTTGAATATCATCAACTCCAGCTGCCTTTCCACATTTCTACTTCAAGCATGGATATGTATTCCTGTCTGCATTCCTGTTGGGAGTTTACTGCCACCTTGCTATCACTGCTTTTCGTTTAGAAATCTTTCACTATAATTACTCTAGACATCTAGAATATCCTCATCTTCAGTTTCCATGTCATCTTTATCAATAACTCATTTTACACTACTTTTTCCTCCATTTCTAAGCTTTTTGAATAGCCGCCAAAATATTTTGCCATCTTCGTGATATTTATTTTCTGTGTTCTTACCAAAGTCTTCCGATGATTTTTGTTTAGCTACTTTTACACGCTGCTTCGCTACCTTACATTTTCCTCTGTCTTGTCTAAGAGTCCAAGGTGATTTATTTGCCAAAAACTTTCGATATGCTTTCTTCTTTTCCTTCACTGCTTCTTTAATTTCCTGACTTCACCATGTATTTCTGGATATTTCATTAAAAACAATATAATATTGATATCAATAGTGCTCAGTATGACAACAGTCGAATGAATTGAGCTTTAAAGACAAGAAACTAACCCGATTTGTTTTCCGTTATAGTTCAAACACGATTAATTTCCTACCAGCTTATTAACAGAACATTGTATGCATAGCGACTGAGGCTCCGAAATACAGGACGTCCACAGGTGGAGGATAGTGAATTCCCCCCCCCCCCCAAGATATGGAGGGCAACTGCGAGTAAGCAGGGTAACCTGATGAATAAACAGTCCCGGATCAACAGTAGCATTGCGTCCGGGACTGTTTTTTCATTAGCGATGGTGGAGCGGCCCTTGGCAATGCCTCTCCAACCAAAATGCCATAGAATCCTAAGACAACAATGTCATATGGCGCCCTATGCCGCAATTAAATAAGCAAACTCTTGGACATGTGCAGCTACCAGAAGAGCAACTGCAGCGGCTGTTCTCCAAGTAAGGTGTGGCTGTACTGGCTTGCGTCTGCTCCATGTTAGGAATGACCTGTTTCGGAGAAAAGTCAACTCTAACAGTATTGAAAAAATCCCCAAATTCCTACAGATACCAAAAAAGATATCCATCGTCTTTACAAAAAAGTTTTCTTGTCATATCCTACACTTACAGCAAACTCCAATCCAGTAGCCCTAGATTAAATTGATACAGCAATCAAACTTACTAAAACAGGTAAAGCTTCTGGCATTGATGACATTCTTCTAGACTTTCTTACTCACCATATCCCAAAAACATAATCCCGGCTATCTAATTTCTACTCATCAATCATAAATGATGAACGGCTCCTAAAACTTTGGCATGAATCAACCAATAAATCAATTGACGACCTTAATAACTGCCGCCCTATTACTCTGCACGCCTTACAAACCTTTTGAAAGGATTATCCTCCTTGGGATTTCTCCAAGAATAGAAGGCACCTTACCCAGTGAACAGGGTAGGTGTTTGGACCTGGCAGAATCTGCTGCGACCAGGTTCTATCTCTCAAATTCCAAGTACAAGCTGGATACGAAAAGGGTTTAAAAACAGGCACTGCCTTGATAGACCTAACATTTGCTTATAACATCGTATGGAAGAAAGGTTTACTGTATAAAGCTGCTAAAATAATCAACTCCCGAAAAATTCTAAAATTACTAGAACAATTGCTCTCCAATAGGAAAATAATGGTTGATCTGAATTCACAAAAAAAAAAAAAAAAACAGAACCTTTATCTTACAGGATGGATTGTCACAAGAATCTGTTCTCGCCCCAGCTTTATTCAACCTGTACACAAGCAATATCCCTCCAACAGCTAGTCAAAAGTTTATGCTGATGGCATAGCTATAACTAGCTAAGACAGTACCTTCCAAGGCCTTGAGGAAACACTGAGCAAGAATCTGAGCACGCTACAAAGTAACTTTGAAAGCTGGGGACTATCTAATCCCAGCAAAACTGTTGTTTCTGCTTTCCACCTAAATAACCACGAGGCTCATCGAAAACTAAAAACAAACTTCGCAACAAGACTCTAATTCATGAATGCAACCCTTATGACCTTGGTGTCATATTGACGGTAGCACTTACCGAAAACATTTGGAAAAACTAAGCTAGAGATATCTTCCAGAAACAACACCATAGGCTTGTATACAAACTGGAGTTGTATACAGCTGTTCTTTCCCACATCACTCCTCCATACTTCAGAGGAGAAGAAACTACCATCAAAGAAATAAAGAAAATCAGAAATAACATGTACCTTCCTATACATCAAGATATCTCTCCGCTCGCCACCTTACCTCCAGATCTCGCATATGGTTGTGGAAATACAAAATGATGGTCCTAGGATATTTGTGAAGACGAGCGGTGAAACTACAAACAACAAACATGTACCTGATTACAGATCCAGCTATCAAGCCTCCAGGATTCAATCTACCTCGAGACCTCTGGAGCCAACTAAACAGATTTAAGATGTAATCAGTGGGCACACCGGACAAGGCCGCTGTGCCCACTTATTTCACACATACGTTTTTTTTTTTTTTTTTTTGCGCGCACGTGTGTGTGTGTGTGTGTGTGTGTGTGTGCGTGTGCTGTGCAGGCTATGCATCATATCACTGACTGCTCAAACTCCTTCCTTGAAGGCCTCAGGAACTTGCCTTTACTCCCAGATAGTGTAATTGATTGGTTAACTGCACTTTTAGCCTGTATATAATTTTGCTCATTTCTGGTATTTCCTCACATTTCACATTTGACGTCCGTAGATGCCGTATGGTCACTCCTGTATCTCAACGGTTTTTTTTTTGGGGGGGGGGCGAAGCCTTCTGCTACAAGAATTGGTAGGTCGCAGATGCCCTTTCCATGGGTATGGATGTTTGTGAGTTAGTAGGACAATCACAAACATCCATACCCATGGCATGATTCGAGCTCGCAGCCTCTTGGCTGGAGAGCGGATACACTAACAACTCGGCCAACCAGGCCGGCTGTATTCCCCCCCCCAATACGCTAATTAATAATAAATGAATAGTAAAAACATTCAAGTACAAATTCATGCAAAACATTCCCATATAGTCTTGATGTATCTAGTCAGGATAGCTAAAACACATTTTCTTTCAGTAGAACTTCTCCTTCTGCAATTGAATTGCATATTTAGGCATAATGATAAATAACAGTACAGCATTGACTAAAATAATAGGTTGATAATATTTTTTCTTCCGATTGTGACAGAGAAGAGCGTTGTTATTATAAATCGAGTTATGCTCTTGAGTTTTCACTAATAGTGCCATCCTCTTTATAATAAGCTATAATTATTACGATAAGCTCTTTCATTGCTGAGTTTGTTGAACAGTCCCATTTAAATAAAATTTCAGATGGCTTGATAATTTTAGTAACGATTCTCAAATAGCAAATTTTATTCAAATCCACTTAGAATTATTATATGCATAATGCGTGTGTAGTGTGTGTGTGTGTGTGTGTGTGTGTGTGTGTGTGTGTGTGTGTGTGTGTGTGTGTGTGTGCGAATCTAATATGTAGGAATTAATTGAAAACCATTCCTAAAATGAGAATCGTATTCCGATGAACCATTGCGATGCCAAATGGTGACAGTAAATTTGAAAGAACGGATATGTAGGCCATGTTATTCCATGTGGTGTGTTTATTTTTTTGATGTTTCAAAGATTTGATATCCCCCGAGTATGATGAAGTCACTTCAGCCATACAAAAATTGTGATAAACATACTCAGACAAATAATTAGGACACTCGGACTGACAATAAATATAATCTATGCAAGATATGGTCTACGTGAGTTGGACATGCATGGAGCATACCTACCTATTTACTCTAATTATTTTCACGGCAAAAATTTGATGTTATCTTAGATATGTTAGGTGAGTATAGACAATCCCGTCATCAATGCAAGAAACGTCTGGCCTCGAGAACTCTCTTGTCGTGAAATAGCACACTCTATTTCCGAAAACCTCTAATAATATATAAATTATTTTAAAATGTCATAAAATGACTTTAGAACATGATCGCAAGACATCTCTTACTGTGGTCAGGTGGCGCCACAAAATATTCAAGGAAAAATAGCTGGAAATGTTCAATACTGATCACCCTAACTGAACGACAAACAAGATGCAATTCATTGATGAAAAACGATTTATTACCAATTAGAAAAGATGAAATGATTAAGTTTACTATCACGTAAGTTTATTTATTGTGCACTAGACTTCATTCTCACCTTTTTTACCCTATTCCATAAGTTTCCAAAATTCCGACTCCAACTGCGAAGTATGCTGTTACTTGTGCATTCTGTATTTTGCTTTTAATTTCCTATCCTATCCTAATTTACGCTCACATGTAGACCTACACATTTTGCCATGTAGGTATTCGGAAACGAAATCCTACGGAATAGGTTGGTTACTCCTTATTCCTGGAGGTGCCCTCTATCGGTAGAAGTGTGTGTTCACGGGGCCGGTTTGCCAGTTCTGGGGGATGAAAAACCCGATTCTTATTTCCGTACGAGATCGGCCAATTCACCTTTAGTCGAAAGAGACCAGATAAAGGTTCCTCACGTCACTGACGGGAATCGAACCCAGGTCTTTCGGACCAAAGGGCTTCATCTATGCTGACTGAGCTACGGAAGATCGCTTTTAATTTATAAGTTTAAAATTCTTATTGCACATTTTGTGTCGTTTTGCATGTTGTACACTTACTTACGATAATAAAACACTTAAAGAAAATCAAAATAAAATCACGAGGGTTTAAAATAATAGCAAAAAATGTATTTTTTATTTCTTTAATATTTATACATATTAATATTTGTCCAGAATTAAGAAAATATAACATGGTCCTGTTCCTTCTGACATAAAAAACGAGTCGAGAGTTCCCTACATTAGTTAAGTTTTCTTAATGTATTTTGCAATGGCATATGCTGTGAGAAGTAGATCGAAATATAAATGTACCTACCATCAGAGGAAGCATAGCAAAACATCAGCTTTACAGTTGAAAAAGAAAAAAAAAAATGACAGTTCTTTAACTACAGATAAGGAGGAAGAGAGAGGGGAGGGGATCGTTAGATATTCAAGCAACAGGATGTTGCACCGTCACAACTATTTTAACGCTGACAAAACGATTCTGGCTGTATAAGACAAGGAGCCGGCGAACAATAACGCGGCGGCGGAACTATTTGAAATAACGATTAAATCTACATCCTTTTTTATCTTCTTCAATCTTTTTGCACTTGAAGCACCGATTTTGACCTTTTCACAAGAGAACTTTGTGTTAATATTATAAGACTGAAGATAGAGACCAAACACGAATAAAGGAATATGTGGAGCCTCCAGTAGACTTTTTATGAAATAATAATAATAAATGACTGGGTTTGAGTTATTCATTCTAATGCATTAAAATGAGGATTTACGTTGTTATTAGTGCGATATGTTTACAAATCCTACACTACAGTAACTCAAATGGTATTAAGTGGCGCTATTTTTAGAAGTGGAAGCATGTCAGCTAATATTCTTTTCTAAGAAGACTTAAGGCCAATAGAAAATCTGTTGTTGAAGTACCCATAGATGAGTCATGACTTTGATATGCACTTCCTTTCTGCTTTTATTATATTAAACCACAGAAACTTGAGGTTGCATAACGTATAGGACATCGTCACCATGTAAGTACAAGCAGAAAGAAGGAATTGGTTGATATGCGCTTGATGAACAGACGGAGATTGTAGTTCTTGAGCGAAATTGTGTGAGAAAGGTTGCTAAAAGATGACAAAGGAATGGAATGAAAGAGGAGGACGATTATTCTATATGTCTTTTTTTTGTGGAAAATATAGGAAGCTAGTTCATGAACCTATGAAAATCCTTACAGTAAATACAGAATCTGAATGTTTATATGGGAACATAGCTCAAAGTGAGTCTTTGTGAGAGAGGGGTCGTCTACTAACTGGAATGTCCTCTTCTGGACAACATTATTTATGGGGATTTTGATGCTCTATCCTAAATGTAAGAAGAATAAAGTTAAGCAGATTTCGTATTTGCATAGAGTTAACAGCTGTAGAAGGAAGTAGTATCTGATCGGAAAAGAACATCAGATTTCCTGGAGACCGAAGAGGAAAGGCTAGAGGTGTAAGTCAGCCCATGATCTTGTCTAAAGATCTAAATATTATCAGAAGCAAAGATTCGAATTTAATTTAATAAAAGGAATTAAAATTCAGCAGAAATAAGTTTATTTTCTAAAATTGCAGTTAATGAAATCGTGGTTTACATGTGATTATTGATGATGTTTCCAGATGTATCAGAGGCTTTCATTTGTCCCTTACGTGTTAGGCTCAGTGGCTTGTCATTGCCAATAAACTGGCTTCATAGAACCCTATTTATTGCTCTGATAAGGTTAATCTTATTTGCATAGTGCGTTATATAATGCCTGTTCATTGAATGCATACTCAAGCAGCTTTTGTCGGTCTTGCGATTGAAAAACTTCGCATTCTCTTATGAGATTGCCTAACTCCGAGGCTTAGTTGGGAGAAATATAAAGAACATGCTGCGTTAATATGGTATATGTACGCTATTTCATGAATTACAATTTAACACTACGAAAACTGTGTAAAAACGAGTTATACAGTCTCAATATTGTGTAACTTGGTGAAAATCACTGGTCCAAAAGAGCAATTTAATAAATATAGTTTACATAAGTGTACGATGTATATGGGTGAGTGGGGGTGGGTATGAGTGTGTGAGTGAGAGAGAGAGAGAGAGAGAGAGAGAGAGAGAGAGAGAGAGAGAGAGAGAGAGAGGGAGGGAGATTAAATAAAGTCAACACATCGTATTTTTGTTGAACAAAATATATGAACATTTATCGTAGAAGTTCATCAACACCGATGGAAACCACGAAATGTTACAGTAAAAGCTAGCATTACGTATTGATGAAAGCATAATCCGTATTGACAGAGACGATATTACGACTGTTCGCACATATTCCTTCCCCTAGTGGCCATATATCAATCATTTATAAAAGTGCCATACGCTTATGCCTTAATCCAAATGCACTTCTCTTAAGTCACAATTCAGATACTCCACAGGACTTTTTTTTTTTTCCCTTGAATATCATATGAAAAGAGCAAATACTTTAACTCACGATTGCAGAAAGAAAGAAACAACCTTCCATTGCTTTTTAGATCTAAGTTTTTCTACGTTGTTGGCATAATGCAAACATCTCCAGTGGGTTGTTTTTTTCCATATGCCGAGTTTAACGTAGAATACAAATTTTGGAGAATACGGCGAAAACTAACTTCGAAGATAACATGAAAAATTTACAGAAATGAAGCCACTTTCATAAAAAGTTGAACACGAGGTTTCGTCATCTACTCTGGATAAAATGAAAGTGCATATTAAATAAAATCTTGTGCAGAAATTGATAAATTTGTTATTGATTAATCCAATTTGTTAAGGGCATTTAGTAGCGGTTCTAATACTCTTATGGAAGAACATTCTTTATTTAGTATTATGGGAGTGAGACTATTAAGAGAAACAGATTGATGTAACAATAGATGAGTGCGAAGATGAAGTTTCATATTTTATCAATTAAAATCTTTTACATAGCAGGTAGAAATTCCATATTTGTTTCTAAAAAACATACGGTGTAAAAACTATATATCCTTCCCTGATCTTGGAGTTCTAATTCTGCTATTAGAGTGGTTTTTCCTCCTTTCTTTCAAGCTGTAATATATCTGATAGTCATTGTGAGAAGACTCGATCTCTCAAATTCGAAGTCATATATATATCTCTCAATTGTGCATTTACTGATTAACCCTGCGGAGGTCGCGGTCGAAAAAATTGCAGCGTAGGTCGCGTGTATCTGAGAGATACATTCGTTACTAATATGTGCTAAATTGCGATAAAACTTTAAATAAAAAAAAACACTGCAAATATAATACATGATGGTTTATTTATTTTCAGTTACAATCTAGAAATTATTGAACAAAGAAACAAAGAAAAAAACAACAACAACTAAACCAATACTGTGCTGACATCGCAGTTCGCGGTATCTCTCAGATACAATTTACTATCAAATATCACTTTCACTTTCGCATTCTACTTTATCATTCTCATCATCGGACTCGAGTAACGAAATCGCCGAATCTCTTCAACATCTGATGAATTATCCAATCGATATATTTTTCCAGCCATTTTCAACGGTAAATAAATAAAAAATAAAAAAATAAAAACTAAACCAATACTATACTGACATCGGAGTTCGCAATCTCTCAGATACAATTTACTATGAAATATCACACACCTTTACATAACACGTGTTAAACCAAAACTGACAGCATAAACAGTGTGGAATATCACTCGTAATATATGAATGCACAGCTACTCATGACCTCCAAGCTATACACTGGATATGTGTAAGAATATTTATATAAACAATTTGTTTGAATCTGTCAGATCAGCCGCGACCTCCGCAGGGTTAAATAAATTAAATAATATTCATTGTCTTCACAAATAAGCACTATTTAAAAAATAAGATTTCTATAGTATTAACGTTTAGCTGAAATCTGGATTTTAGGGTTTCCCCCCCCCCCTCTATTTTGAATGGGGCACTATGCAAATTGCAAAACATTGCGACAATCCAGATTTTTCAGGACGTATAACAACTGTAGATATGGAGTACAACTTTCTTTTTCCCATTGCCAACGATCACAAGTCACAGTTTGTCCGCCTGCAGCAATCATTAGCAATAAACGTATCTTAAAGTTTTCAAGTATCCAAACCTATTAAGTGCACGCTAAATATAGACATAATTGCGCATACCAAAGCGTGACTATTGCGTAGAAGTGGAAATGACTACTGGATAAAGCAGACTTAATCTGAATGAGATATCTGTTTACACGATTCTCATAACTTACTAGAAATGTCAGTAATGCCATTAAGCTTATTACTCTTGCGTGGGAATTTTAAATGATTTTGTTTTCTAGAAAAAAACAATGGCTTTGATAAAGATGTTGTTCCTTGCAAATATTCTCTTAACAACGAGTATGACAAATTACCACGTTCTGAAATACCGAAAGCATATCTTCGATGATTGAGACTGGAATCATTCAAAATTGAGGTGCGCGCCTAATGTCGCCACCACATAACAAGTGTCTGAAGAGCTTCCGATCGCCGCTATGCCGCTTTTGTTTCTAAATAAAGACAGCCGCTCTTTTCTTTCCTTTTTTTTCCTTTTATATTAGTAAGATTGAGCAGTGATAGCATTTTTTTTTATCATTTGAACAGTAAAGGGACGGAAGGAGAGATAGAAAGATTAGATCTTTTTTTTTTAATATATATATATATATATTTTTTATTAAAGCTAAGTTACTTTCCATTCGTTGATATAACCAATCATACGAGCGGAATTGATGATTAAAGCTCATTTCTAAAGAGTTTGACAAAGGGCTTTGCACTATTTTTGTACCTAATTGATTTATTACTGAGCCGTCCTTGTGTGTAAACTGCCACACATTACCAACAAGCAGAATGAAGCTTATGCTGAGTCCCGTGGGAAACTCGCTGACAAAGAAACCCCTTCACGATCTTTTAAGGAAATACCATTTTCGGGTCAGTTACGCGTCTTATGAGAAACAGCAATACGATTGTTGTCGCGAGGTGGTGTTGTGTTACGGCTACCACGCTTACAAAACTAGATTCAATATGCATAGAGGTCGCCAGTGTTTTTAGGCTTAGTTTACCACAGACTTCAGTCTCCATTTTCTTCGCCAAAACAAGTGATTACAAAGATCGTCTGTAGCTAAGATCATGAAGAAAAGGTCAGTCTCCCAGATTTATATCTAAATTTAAATTTTAGCCTTGGCCTTCGATACACACACACACACACACACACACACACACACACACACACACACACACACACCTCCTGTTTTGCTATGGTACGAAGGGTTAAAAAATAATCAATGACTTGATCAAATTATAAACATCGTAATTTCTTGGTAATTCTTTCCCCATCTCCTCCAAAATGATAAACGCTTGTAATCCCAACAACTGATTAACAAGGTGTGCTGTAAATAAACATCAAGAAGTTCTAAGAAACGGACAGTGAAGTAGAAAGTGAATGGTTTTTTAAAAATTATCAATGTGTTGGCCGATAAGCATAAGAGTCTGAATCTCTTGTTTTATTTCTTTTCTTTTATTTTTTATATCAGCTCCACGCACAAAATATTAAAAACTTGTAAGTTATGGTACACTAGTACGCGGACAAAGCCAAAGCTAGAATCGACGGTAGATACCTCTGAAGACCAAACACTGATTTTTGCCACACGAAGAGACTTCATTACCATATGTTTTTGTTTCTGTACAAGATATCTTTCACAAATATAAGTCAGGTGGTCTGTTTCATTTGGACCCAGCATTTCCTCTATTATTTATTATTCATTAATCGTTTCTTGAGATCAAGGATGGATGCAATTTTAGCAACATCTCAAGCCCGAATAAAATTTCGGGCTTGAGATGTTGAGAAATTGTTAATAAGAAATTGTTAAGATAACGTTATGACGTTTATTATTAATAGTAAAAAAATACTTAATCTTCTAACAAACAGACATATCAGCAACGGAAGTATGTGTTGAGTTTAAAATACTGAATAATTAACTCAGTATTTGAAATTTTAATTTCAATATTTCAAATATGAAGTTTAAAATTTGCACAAGACGTTGAATTGCTCGGTTTGTGGTTAACGTCTTTTCTACGCAATTTATCACAGCATGAATATTTGTTACAGTAAAAGTACTTCAGCGATTTTCGTGCGTTCTGTCAACTCGTGCTGTTATGTAATTTTGATTTATGTGGTGTGCATGCTGCAATTTCGAATGTAAAATGAATGTTATTTTAATCGTGTTTTGGGGTATTGATAGATCGCTCACCAGTACATGATTGTGTGCTTGTTTTTAGTAAGTTAGATGATATCATGATAGAGATGGACGGGCCGAAATTATCCAAAGGATATTTTGAGAAATCGTATTAATCTTTACATTAATACAGTTGTAATACAGGTACTCTCTCTCTCTCTCTCTCTCTCTCTCTCTCTCTCTCTCTCTACTAGGAAATCTTTTTCGAATTTCCAATAAAAAGGGAAACTGTAAACTTCACGAAACCGAGAAAGGCTTTTAGTAGGTTACGTAGCTCAATCTCGGTAGGTGTTTTATAGTTTCGTATTTATAGGTCAGTAGGGCGTAGTGTAATTAGATGGGCCACATTAAAATCTCGCAAACACTAACCCACGAGGGTGAGACGGATTATACGATTCCTTTAGCCGCCATTAAAACTTTATAAATAGTTGTCATATTCAGTGTCTATACTTAGAAAGGATGCAATGGCTTTCAGGGGTGTCTTTATGCGATTTTTTTTTTCACTTGTTGCAATCGTTTAGTTGTAAAATGAGGCTAGGTCAACTGTACTTTCAAATTTTTCTGCCAGATTTTAGTACAAATGCCGCAGCTTCAATCGAGCTGTCGTCCCACTTACTTCCATAAGTAATGCCAAGACAGGCGCCCGTCATTTTTGAGGTACCCAAGGGACTACACACACACACACACACGCACACAACAAGATGACGAAGAAAAGCGTATCAGATCAATCTCGTAACTACGGCATCCCAAACTACCGTATCCTAAAATTTCCCTAATAAAGATTGGATCATGATATGCTAAAGCCGTAGTATCTGAAACATCCTTTTGTAATGGCATAATGATGCAATTCTGTTTCAGATTGCATATATTTAATTAGCTATTGTGCACTGCATTGCTTAGCCAAGTTACATAGTAGACGATATGTTTATAGCAAATATAGCATATAAAAGCAAAACATTAAAAAAATAAAATAAAATTTTGCGTATTCTGTGAAGAATATCGAGATAATCTTAATGTCCTAAAAATCATGTTTCTGCATATTTTTAAAATACCATTCTTTTTGTTGAGATTAAAAAGGCTCTTTGTAAGTTAGTAACACATTGAATATTAAATTTTAGACTAGCCTACAGCTGATAATGAATATGCTGAAGAACTGTGCATACACCAGTATTAGTACTTCAAACATATGGCGTCAAGTAGCAGAATTGATAAGCATTCTAGATTTTTCTTATGTACATGCAAAGAAAAACAAATTTGTTTATCTCGGGAGAAAGTGTAGCCTCTCACGGTTATTTGTACTCACAGAAAGAATATCTGGTGCACCTTTTAGCTATGCCGATTCAGACGCAGTCATTGCTGACTGTGGAATCAACACTCTTACACCACCTATCTGTCACTAAAACTCACCAGATGGAGCAGTTAATACAGTTTACGTTACAGGGTTATAGTTGTTTCTTTTTTGATAACACGACTTAGTGATCTAATTATATTTAAAAAAAAAGTTTTTTACCTTAGTTTGTATATTTTGTACAGCACATTTTTACAAAATCGTTATACCACTTAATTGTTTGAATTTGAATTTAACATAAATTTTATCTTCACTAGTTATTTTCATCTGTTGCCGGTGATATTTGTTTTATTTATTTATTTTTTTAATATGACTATAAGTACGAAAGGTTATAAACCTCTAATACATTAGTACCGTAAGTGAGCTAAGATTTTTTTCTATTTTACTCTTCTTTTCTTTTTTTTTTCTTTTTGTATTTTTATTCATTTTTTTACTTGATTTGGAAACTCCGCTCTAGAAACAGAAAATGAAACTTATTTTCAAGTCACGTTACGTCTCCAATATGGCGGCTGATGGTCTACCACCCAAAGACAATCACAAACATCCACGACAGCATCCGGACCTACAGCCTGGAGAGCGGATACGCTGACTAGTATATAGGTAGGTAGGCATTTATTGTTGAAGTTAAACATTGTCGTTTTTTTTTTCTTTAAATCAGAAACTTTTTATGACTTTGTTTTTTATTTACTTTGTGTCCTACAAAATTAATGGACCGGGATTTACCAATGTAATAACTATTTTTGTCTAAGACTGGATTTTTTTAAATAATATTTCTGTATTTTTTGAGCAACTTCGTAAAGCAACATGTACGCGAATCTGCTAGAGAGGATAAAATATTGGATTTTATCCTCTAGCGCTCTTTATTCCTAGCGCTCCTTTGTGTGACAGTGAACCTTTGATCTTGGAAACAGAATTAAAACTAAGGGGAGAAGTGATAATTAGAAAGGCACCATGAATGGTATTTTAAGGAAGTTAATCAGGTAGTTTAAGAAGTATTAACTGGGAGATGTTATTCAAAAGAGGTGCAAAATCGATACTACTGAAGAATATTTGCATAAATTAATGTGAGTGCATAACAAATTGGATTCGACTGGATGAATAATCGACTTCTGTAATAAATAATGTTCTTTAAGAAAAAAAAGTTTCTTGAAAGAGCATAGACATGATAAATCAACTATCAGGTGTGACGCATACGTCACCTACAACTAATGTTTAATTAAATAGTTAATTAATAAAAAAATAATAATAGTATAATACTCTAGAGAAAGGAACTTGTAACGAGAGTGAAATGTTTTATGCATCTCCTAAACGCACAAAAACCTGGTAAAAATCCTCTGTGGAAAGAAATCTCCGTAGCTTAGCGGGTAGCAATGACGTCTTTTGTTTGGAAAGGTTCAGCTCCATTGAAGGCTTTTTAATATAAGGTAAATTAGTCAGAAATTTTCTAGAAACTCGAGTCTAAATACGATAAACTGGCCCATGAACACGTACATGTTAGAAGACATCGTACACAGCGTGTTTCACTGTCATGTTGATTTCCAAAATTGATATGCACTGTCAGCCAGGCGCCAACTAGTGGAATTGTGCCAAAACTTGACTAACATCGATTCCAACAAGAATTAGGAAAGGGGAAAAGAAGAAGTTAAATCTCTGAAGAAACACATGCTTACTTATCCTTGCTGCAAACTGCATATGAGAACTGTTCACTATTAGAAAACAAAGGAATTGTTTTACTGATATGTTGGAAACCATGATGACGCAAGTCTACAAATCGAAACTTCAAGTAGAGTTTGTATTCCAATAATTGACTATGTTTAATTTCGCTATGTCGATTTCAGTTCATTATTATAGTATGCATAATATGTGTTCTTGAAAATGTTCGTTTTATTTTAATTATTACGAAACAATAACAGAATATTGCGTAAGCCTCTTGTGACATAATACGTAACTGAAAAATGAAAGCATACTAAATAAAAAACAGATATACACTCACAAAAAAAAACAAAAAAAAACTGCTGTCAAGCTGACTTACAGATGTTTCAGACCACATGAGTTTAACGATTTTCTATTCGAATATATAAGATAGCTTATGATATTTGGTATCAATATTGTGTTCATCATACCTGAATTAATAAATAACCCCTAAATAGTTTTAGGTTTCCATCATCTAATAAACATGCTGATTTCCATCATCAAATAAATAAACATAGAGTACTTCGTGTATTCGTTACCTTACCGTAACTACCACACGAACTGAAACTTAGAAATTTTGATGTCGAGAGTTAATGTACCCCGCAGCCGACTTTGACCTATTTGTACTCCGAAGAAAATATTCGATTTCCTCTCTTGAAGGAATGTTAATTCCATCTCTGGGCCATTTCCCAGTGGAACAGAATTTTCCAATATTGTCTTTGACATTCTAAGAAAAAGATAAATGGTAAAAAAAAGTTATTTGCTTAGAAAAGATCCACTTTTCATTTATCATTTCTCCCCTCCGTTATACTAGAAAGAAATTATACTGTAGCTTATGGATGGAGATTGATTTTGATCAATCCCAATGCTGTAAATGACGGAAATCGTTAATATAAATGAATATATCTGCAGAGAGTTTCTTGAAAATATTAAAAGCAGGGACATGAAGAGAAAATAAAAACCTTTTTCTTGACCTATTTATGTAAGGACGAACTTTTAATGTACTGCATATCTTAAAGAGTCTGTATGATGATCAAATTTTCCTAATTGATAATAGCTACGACCACCATATTTTACGTGTGTAATATGTCTGTCATTTATAATTAACCTTTTATTTTCCTCCTACGTTATTAATGCAATACTTTATTTATAGAGTATCGCATACTCTATGAATAAGTTAAAAAGCTCAACAACTTCCCTTTTCCCACCCACATAATATTCAAACCAGTCAGAGAATGCGCACCATTTTCATACATAATACACGCAGTTCTTAATTGCTTTGATGTAATCTAAGAACAGCCAAACAATTCCTCTTTTCATTATTTTAAAACCCTTGCTGTTTTTAAAAACGGTAGGATGTTAAATTTGGTAATGCAACTTCTTATTAAAACATGAAATAGCGGAAGGATTTAATTTGGTTCTTTGAATTCTCATCGCCTCTTTCCTGGATTAATTTTGTAGATTATGTTTTGTATCCACAGTTATGGTGATGTCATCTGCATATTTTACGTGTGTAATATGTCTGTCATTTATAATTAACCTTTTATTTTCCTCCTACGTTATTAATGCAATACTTTATTTATAGAGTATCGCATACTCTATGAATAAGTTAAAAAGTAGAAATATGAGTGGTCAGCCTTGCATCACTCCTCTCTTCAAGTTGAATTATTGTGTATTAAGATCTTATTTTGACATAATGAAACAGCAATAGAGATCTTTATCTTTTCAATGATATTTCTCCATCATACACAAATATCTAGTCAGTCTGATTTATTTTTTCTAAATCCAGCTTGCTATTCTGCTATGAATGTCTTTTGGTTACTCAGATATTTTGTAGAATTCTAGAAAAAAATTATATTTAAGTGCAAATCGTTTGCCAAATTTTGTCAATGAAATGTGAATCAAAATTAAACCTCATGGACCTTCTTGTGTATATCAGAATTCTCAAATTTTATTAAATCTCATCGAGACAGCACAGAGTATTGCAATATATAATTTTGACATAATTAGCTTCTTTGTAGCTCTCTAAATCTCGATCGGAACAACACTTGGAATTGATGAAGTATCGTAGGGATTCCAAATACCAAATTGAAACAAATCCATCCAGTTAGAGTCTCGGAATAATTTGCATACTTATGTACTGAAAAGATGGTTAAGCATTGCAAGAAACAAATCTAGTCTAAGAGATATTCACATCAAGAATAAGAGATATAATTTGGATCCTCGGTTGCGAAGTCGGTCGACATTTGTCCTGTTTTGTTGGAAAGACATGGATTCGAATCCCGTTAGGAAGAACTTCTTAAAGCAGTTTTTAGTTAAAAATAAACTGAAGTAATTAGTCGATCGTATATGGAAGTAGCAGAATTTTCTCTTTCACTTCATCCCGTTTTCCTCCGTGTATTTCCCTCCCACAAAATGAATAAGCCAGCCAAAGAAACGCAGTTTGATGTATATAACAGCTGCAAATTAGGTTAAGAAAAGTAGGGTTGATTTGTTGTTACCGATCATTTAGATTAATATGAAATGAAAATGAGATGATTTGCATCTAGTTTTAGAAATTATTTATTAATTACGAAAGTGAATATTTGTCCGTTCTGAATCTGAGGCAAAATGGTTGCATGATTCCTGTTTAGAGTCTGTCCCGAATCCGCAACTGGAAGTTTTTCTTTGTTTAATCTCGTTAGTGAAGTAGCAATGGCAAAGTAAAGCTCAAACCGCCTTCCAGTTGTTCAATTCAAAAGTGTGTGTGTAGGGGGGGGGGGTAGGAATGCCTTCGTCTTCAACGAAAAAGAGTAAAATAATTTGATGAATATTCTTGAAAACGAATAATAATAATAACATCAAATTCTTATAATTGTCTCCACTAGAACTCGTCAAGTTTCCTGGTTGCGGTATTTGTTAGTACATCGATGAAGTAATTTATTTCTAAGAATTGTATAAATTTATCAAGAAAAAAAAAACAGAAAGTCTAAACTCTTAAATGTTTGATTTAAATTTTACGCTTTTTCTTATGAAATTTTTTTTCTTATGATCGACGGTAGATGGCGTAGGTGTAGATGATGAAGGTAGTCGGTTGGTGGAGTGATGGAGACGGAGAGTTGTAGAATAGGTATCCTCCCTCGATTAGTCTTTGGACTCCCTGGAGATGTTACGTAATAATAATAACAATAACAATAATAATAATAATAATAAATAATTTCTTAGAATTTCCTGAAGAATATCAAAGATACAGATAGTCACCCTTATGGAGAATGTCAAAACCATCCACGAAATTTATTTTTGTGAAAAATTTAGTTGCGTTTTAGTTTTTTTTTTTTAAAAAAGAATTTTTATCACTCAGGTTAATATTTAGTTAACACGATTTTCTATATGCTTAACTTTTCTGGTTTTGTATTAGTTGAAGTATATTTCGATAGGACAGGTCGAAAAGCCTTCATTCATAACTAAGCAAAACGCAAACAAAGGATATGAGAAGGAAGGTCACAAATACTGACTGTCCTTGGGAAAGTCCCGCTTGGGTAATCTCATAAAGAATTTTGTTCATGACATTTTCCAGGTAGAAAAGAAAAATTCTTCTTATGCTGCGAGGACTAAAACTCAAAATTCTGAAATTCCGGTGAGACCGACTTGATAAGCTGAAAACTTTTAATCACTGTCAGTAGTAGCTGTTCTTGCTATTGCAACCGTTATTCTGACTCTTTGTATATATCCCACGTACGTTTGCCTCGCCCATGGAGAGAAAGAGCCCTTGTGTAGTTCTAAGAACGAAAAAAGAAGGGAAGAAACTCTCATAATCCCTCACTGTCACTGGTAGCCTCGTTATCAGTAATCTGGGATATTTTTAGTCGAGTTCAAGTGTGTTTTGCTTTCAGTGTTCTGTGAAAAGTGGAAGAGGAAATATTCGATAAAACATCTGAATGTAAAGCATGCTAGTAATTTTGATTGAGAAAACGGACACTCTTGTTATGTTTCGAATATTACTCAAGTGTGGCACCCGTTTCCCACTCTTCGCTTTAATAACGTGCATCACTGTCATTAAAAAGGACTGTTATCTCTTTAATAAAGTTCAGTGTGCCCTGTTGTTATACAGAGGGCAAGACAGTCGCATATACATTTTTCTCTGTGATTATTGTTTCTTTCATGGGATCCTTGAGGAAATTTTGCCACTCAGCCAACTAGACCTTCGCCGGCCTGGTTGGCCGAGTGGATATTTTCATTGATAATTATTGCAATGGATATTTTCATGCAAAGATATCTGTTATAAAATTCAAAAGCACCAGCTTCTTTCTTATGTGTCATCTTCAAAGAAGTTAGCTGAAAATTACGAACATACTTATTTTCAACCTTTTTATTCGAATAAAAAAGGGCCTTTCTACCCATTGATGACACTACAGATTCAAGAGTCTTCCATGTTTAATATCACCATAGAGTTGCCAATTTATTAACGCAAAACTATTACCACGCTATATGATCACCGAGATCTCAGTACATCTTAGTCATCAATTTGTTTAAAATCTTTTATGCTAAAGATATTGATGATTTTTTAAAAATACAAAATCGTTCTGGACCTTCACTACATGAAAGCTAGCTCTAGTAGAAAGAAGGGAGGAAAAAGGATTTGTCTTTGAATAAAAAGCAATTTTTATTGAATATTACGGAAGAATATTTTGAATTCAGTGAGGTGTACCAAAATAGTCCAATCACAGAACGAAAAGGACAAATGACGATATATAAAAATTCCAAAACAAAATCCAGCTTACTTTTTATTGTGATTTTTTTTTTTCAAATCTCGAGAGAATATTACAGTAATATGTATTGACTGGCAATATAATAAATCAGTTGAATACATGCTTGCTGCTTTCTACGTTATTTTATTATTATATTTCACGTGGAAAAATTCAGCGAACTCGAACTGATATTTCGGAAATCAATGTGAAAGAACTGACTGGAAACGCAATAAGGATGCAGTAAGAAGTTTTATTAGGAGATACTTCTGGAAGTCTTTTGTTATAAATAAATATTACGAAAGATAAAACGGAATAAATCTTGAGAAGGAATATCTTTGAATACACATTAAAGAAATATACAACAGCATCTTCTGGTCTTCACCTAGTGAAGAAAAAGCGAACTAATGGAAAATATCCGACAGAGTGAGTTTACAAACTATCGAGATAGTGACAACTTACGTGACGCGAATGAACGGCTGCATCTCACTCAGTTTATTTCCACTTGGTTGACTGGCGCATGAGTGGGAGATATAAGGGAATGTCCCTCTTCAGAGGTCACTGAACTCCGTTAAATCTGGCTGGCTTTTGATCCTCCGCATTTAATTAAGAACAAAATTGTCAGCACCTCACTGCCATTGTTCACAAGTTCAGCTATCCGGACGGATTGTCTCTTGACACTTCAACGTGAACATTCTTTGGTGGTAACTTTGATTTTATGACTACTGCTGGTTAAGAAAGATGACAACAGAAAATCAATTTTATTGTGACTGGATGTTATAAACACTAGAGTGTATACTGAGTCTATGGGTTGCCATTGAAATTATTGTTCTTTACCAATTGCTAATGTTGTAAATGAGGACTTGCTGAAAATATTTTGTTGTTACAAAACAAACCCACGTGGTGGTGTGATTTGAGGTAAACTGAACGAATTCATTGCGTTTTCCCGCTGTGATGTAAAGTTTCATAGTTCTGCCACCAGAGACGAAAAAAAAATCTCTGAATTATAACAGTGCAAATGACGTAGCAAGGAGATGATGTCAGTTCAGATGAACGTAGAACGTGATGATTGAGTTTTAGTTTAGAAAACTGGTGAATCAAAGTTGTTTTTGGAGACAAGTGAGTAAACATCAATACTACTTGACGTGTCGAGGTTTGCATCGTTTCTGATTCAGAATCACGACTTTAGGGGCGACATTTTCGGACATAGGGATACGATTTCGAGCGACAAGTGAACACGGTGTGACTGTGTGATTCATATCTAAAACTGGAGAGAGAGAGAGAGAGAGAGAGAGAGAGAGAGAGAGAGAGAGAGAGAGAGAGAGAGATTGAGAGAGAGAGAGAAGTATCGGAAGAATAGTGGCAATATAGAAAAAATGCATGGTTTAAAAGTTTTATTAAAAAATGTCAAAATTTAACTCTTTTGATTACTCAATGATTCAAAAAAAAGTGGTTCCAAATAAATACGAAACTGATCGTTTCATATCCTATTTCTAGTTTATGATTTGTTCAGTTTCATGTAAGACTAACGTGATCTATCTGGTTAATCCATCATGACGATGCTATAGAAATAAGAACTAAAATAAAAGTGATGAACAATTCAGTGGCCGATGATGTGCTGTTTAAACAGCGGTGTGTGTGTGTGTGTGTGTGTGTGTGTGTGTGTGTGTGTGTGTGTGTGTGTGTGTGTGTGTGTGTGTGTGTGTGTGTCAGTGTTAATTAATGACAGTTTTTTTTACGGATCTTTGAATGCATGTGTGGGCATTCATGATGTTGATGATTTTATTTTATTTTATTTGTTATGTGCCTCCCACCCAAGAAAGGGTTCTGTAATCCTATACTACATACATTCATACCATGGGTGGACCTCAGGACAACCACAAACGTCCATGCCCACAGCGGGATTCGAACCCAAAGTCTGCTGGTCAAACAGCGGATATGTGAACCACTTTGTCAATCAGGCCAGCAGATAAATAGATGTATTCTTGAAGAATGGGTTAAAATGGTTATCGAGTCTTGTTTTGTGCGTGGATCATAGGTTGCACACCCTCGAGTGTAGTTCATTTCAGAATTCATATCTAACCAAATAATAATAATAATAATAATAATAATAATAATAATAATAATAATAATAATAATAAGGCACGGATTCCTTATTGACTTTTCTTTCATGAATGAACAATGACAACATTAAAAGATTTATTTATGTAGCATTTTCGTCCAAAATTATTTGAACTGTATACTGATGACCTTGATACTTGGGCGAAAATTCTGTATAAATAAATCTTATCACGTTAAGTATTCATATGTTATTTATTTCTCCAGAGAAATATTATATTGAGAAATTTCGGTATTTTACTTGTTTCCAAATTGGTTATTTTTTATTGGATTATCAAGGTGTAAAAGTGTAATGGAATAAGAGAATATGAAATTAGATTTTTCACCAATAGTATCTGCAGAGTAGCTTATTATTAATACAACCAGAGGGTCTTTCTTGAAATTTCGTCTGTAATATGATTTTTCTGAGTTTATGCCGGTTTCTAGCAAACAGTGGATATGCATTTGATCTTGGAAATCATTTAAAAAAAATGCCTTACGTGCCAAATCTGTGAGCCTCTTCATAACCGAGTACTAAATTCTGACCTTGCGTGACCAATAGTGGAAAAGTACAAGTGACAAACACGACGCTCGGGAACCTTATAGCTTATACATGAAGCCCCTCACAGATAACCTGTTTATTCTCTACTGTGAATATTAAGCAACTTACCAATCTATGAAACATACCTGAGCTAAATTAATATCGATAATTTAAGAAAATAAATTAACTATTTACTGGCATAGAATTTCGCCCATGTTTCAAAAGCATTCTCAGTATGATGTGGATGGAACAGAATGAAATGCATACATGATGGAAAAAATCAACAATGCGAAACTAGTATTTTATTGATAATCAGTAATTTGAAGATGTGAAAAAATTAATTTAATTTAAATTTAAAAAATCGAAAAGATAAATAAAAAGAGACGAGCAAAGTTGAGAGTACTCTTCCTGATATGGGAGATGAACGTTAACCATTTATTAATGAATCACAGCTGTCTTTGTATAACCTTTCTATAAGACTAGTTTTCTTCCAAAGTACCCTATGTTTCGGGAAGATGGCATGTTCCGCAACGCCAGACTGTTCAGTTTCACGAAACGTGTTGTAATTTTTCTGTTCGTGACGAACAAATCTTCACTATTGATCGGAATATCAAAAACCACAAGAGCGAAGAACCTGGTAGACATCTGGAATCCAACAGAGAAAGTTTGTCTTTGGGTGATGAAAGAAAAGAAGACACTTGTCAGAAACTCCTTTGACATAGCTGCTATCTCCTCTAACCATAGAGTTCTTAGAAGAAAACCAGAGCCTTAAACAATAGCAGATTTCTTAGTTCTTTGTTGAAAGATTTTGAACGAAGAAAGCTGTGAAGTTTTATAAAATCTCTCGAATCTTAACAGGCCTGATGGTTTAGTGAGAACTTCTCAACTCTTCTCATCGTTCCTAATCTTTATTAATTTTATTATTTATTTATTTTTTTATTAATATTTAGTATTTATAATTTACTAATTTATATTATTTATAAAAATATTTCTTCTCATTAATTATATTAAGAGCCAAAGGCTTCAATTCAGCGACATGAACTTATTTAAATTAAGGGATATTACATTCCATATGGGATGTAATATCCCTTATTGGAATTCGGCTAAGAAACAATATGGGATGTAATATCCCTTAACTTAAAAATTTTTTTCTTCTTATTTTCTTTAATTTAGACTTTATGAATAATTGATCGTTGTTACCTTACTAAAGCATTGCTGTTGATTGTTGATTTTCTGTTGCATTTATTTCATTCTGAGAATACGTATAAATCACTGGCTGAAATTTCATACCTAGAAATAGTTAATTTATGCAAGATATCCGAATTTATGTAGCTCTATTCATACATAAATACGTTATTATTTTGAAAATGAAATCATTCTTAGAGTTGGAAGTCATTTTGAGTATTTTGATTCATCGTTTGTATGATTTGGATATCAGAAGTTGTCAGATTTAAGCTAAAATTTAACTCGATAAAGTTCAATGAATATCCCCAAAATATTTAAAATTCGAAATTTCATTTAATTAATATCTATCTGGTTAGAGTGGTTTGTGGTATTATTAGGTGTGTTCGGATAACGGATTCCGCAAAATCACACAGTTGTTCTTATATGTAGTTGCTTACACTTAGAAGTACGTCACATAAACTTCTGAGAATTATTATGTTTTTAATGGGGGAAGAACAGGGAGACTGGAATTTGTTTATTTTGGATTTATGGCCGATGGAACTAAGGCTACGAGGGCAGTGTATTATGTCTGTAATTTGCGTGTATTCCTGCTGGCCAAATATGCCTGTTGTGTGGGATGTCAAACCTTGCTAACCTCGTATAAGACTGGTTAACTCACCTTCAGATAAACAACCCTGATAAAGATTTTTGGTCTTTCCAGCCAAAAGGCGTCGTCGATACTGACTGAGCTGGATGCTCAGAGGCAAGAAGAGTTGAGTGGTAGAAACTGTACTGTGCACTCAGTTGTTGCTATTTTAGATTTGGAATAAGCAAGGTGGTGACGATGAACGAAAGAAGATCTACCGGTAGAGTTTTTTCCGCTGTTATGTTACTCCGCCAACCGGGTTAGCCAAGTGGACTGCGTCTCCACTTTCCAGACAAATGTAGGTTTGGCGGTTACATGATTGTGAAAGTCTTTAGACCGCAGACGACTTCCTTCACCCATTGTCAGATAGTTGCCCTGATTATTAGAGACCTTAAGCGGTTTGTAGTAACAATTCCATGTTCATTCTTTAGAGAAAGCGAACCTTATTATCTATTCCTTTAGCCGACTTGCGGTACTAAATGTACGATGGGTTAGTAATGCTTGCTTATTTGTAAGGCATTGGTTAGACACAAAAGCCTTTCAAGTAATCTCATCATATAGAAAGGCTTTTTCTATCTTCTGCAATTGGATGGCTGAATTTTCTGTCCATTTCTTTACTTTGCATAATTGAAATAATTCTTTATCTTCAGATTTCTCATCTAATTTAGGAATACCAAGGCTCAGTTTTTTTAGCCCTCCGGTCTCATTCTATATATTATTATTTTTTCTGTCAAGTACAAATCCATTTAGTAGTTTTATTACTATTATTAGCTTTCTGCATTATGTTTTCATAAACTGTATGCCACACAATTAAAAAAAAATTATTATCTCTAAGCCATTCTGCGATGAACTCCATCTCTCCATCTCCATTCTGCGATGGAGTTCAGTAATAAAGTTCAGCAGTTCACCCATAGTAATCGGAATGGAAAAGGAAACGATCACAGGAAAGTTAACATTATTTCATGTAGAGAATCTGATATTCTGTACACGAATATTATCGTAGAAATTTATTTCTCAAACATCTTTGCCTGGTATCATTAAGGGTGGTGGTTCAACAAACTATCTCTATTTTCCCAAAATCAATATCAATTACAGAACCATTAAAGGATCAATTTGCGCACTTTTATTTCTAGAATTACGTTCTTTCATTTGTTTTCCAAATATGTACAACTGCTTACGGATATTTAAGGTCAAGGTGTTTATTTTTCTTCATTATTCCTCTTCAGACCTAATTGAAGTCCTGGAACCAAGTAGAATTATTAAGAAATTGAATTTTATTTATGATTAAGGAATTTCATTTATTTAAGTTCTAAACACAGCGTTATTGTTTTGGAATTCACTGAGCGAGCAGAAGATATTTTTATCTTATAAAAGTATTATCCTCGATTCTGGAGTTTCTTCTGACATGATACATCGGGATTTCGACCTTTGCTCTCACCCAAATTTCTTGTGCGTTATGCAACTGCCTTCGTAACTCTTCGACTGGCATTCCATTGAAATATTACTTTGAACAACATTTGCTTAAAGTGCGATCAAACCCAGATGGTCTTTCCACCTAATTTTTCACTAGCAGATGTAGGCCACGCCATTAAATCTCAGTGACAAACAACATCTTTCAAGTTAAGCTCTTTAAATATATATCAGAATGTTCGTTCTATGTGTTACATTAGCCGGTTAAGTAAACACACCATTCCTCTACGTCCTGATTGTTCCGATGTCTTCTTGACAAGTTGGGCTGAATTTCATCTCCTCCCCACGTCCGTCTATCCCCCCCCCTCCCGCTCGATGTCCGAGTAGTTCTGGATCAAGGTTCAATTGGTGTCACTGCATCCATCGAGTTCAAGCATCAGAGTCACTGACCAACAGTCGAACTGTCACCGCCTTGGGGAAATAACCAGTGCTAAGTGGCAATTTTCATTACATCCAACTCCCCCCATCCCCCCCCATCCCCCCATCCCCCCCATTTTAGTTGCAGAAATGACTTCCATGTCTAGCCGTGACACGTGCCGGAAGTGTGCGTGATGAAGATCATCTGACGATGTGCGCTGTCAGTAACGTCTAGTTATCCATTAGGGAGTTGCAAGTTTCACTAATTAACTGCGGCGAAGTCAGGGAACAAGGGAATCAACTATCTTGCTCTTTTCCCTTCGTCTCTCTCTCTCTCTCTCTCTCTCTAAGTCACAAGAACAGTAACTTCTGTTGCATCAAACATTTTCTTGTATCTCTGTAGCGGGAGTTCATAAGCGGATGCCGCGGAGTTCATAAGCATCGGAAAACATTTGGCGAATAATTAAAAAAGAGCACGAAGCAATAAAATAAACAAAGCTTTAAAAATCTCTCTCTCTCTCTCTGTCTCTCTCTTATCTAGGTAGTTTGTAATGAGGATTCAGCAAATGTTGGAGTCTGTAATTAAAGGACACGGTTGCCAGAATGACTGCAAGAACTTGAATTTATCAACTAACGAAAATTATTTAGATAAGCGTCAAGCCCCGTGTGTCAATAAGAATTATAATTGACATCTAGACATCCTCAGTGAAGTATGAAAAATATCTCCCTACTGCGAAATGACTCTCAACTATTTCTATTGTGTAGTTTAGTGAGGTTAAATGAATTTGAGTAATTTTCTTTAACTCATGTAATACTCCCCCCCCCCCCCAATCCCCCCAGACACATACCTCTTGCGCGTAGAATATAATCCTTCGAAGCATATAAAAGACAGAATAAAAGCGAGTAAATTTTATTTTTGGTCACAATGCTATGCACTCCATATTTCTGATCTTTAGAGATTATAGTACCCAATCCTTGCAGTTCACATAATTTTATTATTACATTTTATTAATATAAATGTGTTATATATTATGCTTTTATGGTACCATTAATCGATGATAATTTCGATTTTAAACTTTTAGTGTACCTGCGTGGTATCTTGGTAACTTCCATGATCAGCAAAAAAAAAAAAAAGGTTTATAGGTTCATTCTACTCACCAATTAGAAGAATATTTCTTTTCTGTTAATTCCAGAATTATTCGAAGTTTTTTTTTGTAGGGTAGTAAATGAGTCAACAGTAGCTCAAATTTGCAGACCATTATTGCTACATTGGTATTATTGTATGGGGTCTACTGTCCAAAGACAGTAAAAAACAATAATACTTGTTTGGATTAGGAACACAAGCTGTTAGAATTTATCTGTCGTCGTTACATTGCCTTCCATCTAACACATTAGCTAGGAACTCAGTCATCTGTGGTGATGAAGGTGGAGGACCGATTTCTATAAAGTTAGGACTTAAAAAGAGTTACACTTTCCTATTAGGAAATGAAAAGACGATAGAAATTTTAAGAAATATATATAATAAGTTCTTAGTATAACCGCAGATAGTTTCCATCAGAAGCCTCTCTCTTATACACGTTTTCTATTTGTATATTGTAATTATATTTTACCTCTCACCAGAAGGACAATAAAAGTCCACGATATCCACTGCATATTATATGCTTTCTTCGCAATCTGAAATATCAGGTTTGGCTTCTCTCTTATCTTATAATATCGTGTTAAAGTATTGTTTTTGCCCACTGAAAAGTGTAAATATCAATTGGTACTGTATGCTGTTGTATCCACACATATTCAACTGTAATTTCAAGTGCATGTTCTTTAACAAAACAAGTAACCGAGCCATTTCTTTTCATTCTTTTTTTTCTACCATCACATGTGCTTATTTTTTGCATTAAATTTCAATGAAGATTTAAATAACTTTTAAAAGACGTTTTATTGTGGCTTGCGACAATACTCTTTGGTTCTTTGCTTTAACGAATTCTATTGTCCCACTGAAAAACAGATTATTTGGAGAAGTTACTTCAGTGAATGGAGAAAAAAATAATGTTACGTATAATGAAAGATCATCTCCTCTCACCATGACAACAACCGTACCACTTCATTAGGATTAGAAAGACTAAAAAATAGTAGACAATTGATTTACTCAGCATTTTTTTTTAAAGTTGGAACAATGTATATGTGAAAACTATTTCATAATCTATCATTAAATAAAATCGATAGACACAAAAGCATTTTAAGAATATTTTATATTTTGAATATTGTAAAAAAATACATGCGGTATCGTACTCTGTACGCCATCAGTGTATTTTTGGGATGTACTCTGTACAACCCGCGACCAGCAGTAACATAAGTACTATGGCTCTTAACCTGCTTAGTGTGCGATCTGATTTCAGAGGTGAATAACACTGCGTGTAGCATATAACTAGTACGTTGTCAAGAGTCGGGTTTGGACCCACTTCATTATTGACTTTGCATATTGATGTACTAATAAATTTACTTGATAGGTACAGGCTTTTCGCAGAGTCTACACATATGGTTCTGAAAGAAAAGATCACTAGTAAACTAGAGTAAATAAAAGATCCATATATTTACAACTGCATGCACTTATTAAGCCATGCCCTGACCCAGCATTCAGCAAATGATCCGTGACTCTCCTCTCACACAAGCGCATAGTTTAAGAACAACGCTAGTCGCGTCTTTCTTGGACACACACACACACACACACACACACACACACACACACACACACACACACACACACACACACACACACACACACACACACACACACACACACACACACATACACAGTTGTCCTACATCGTCATCTATATTTAGTCCGTCGCTAATGTAAATCACAGTTCGTCGGGGTGTTGTTAAATGAGAGCTGCGTTGACATTGTCGACAGAAATGAGAAAATAGCATCCTGATCCGTTCTTGTAGAGCAGTCTAATTCAAGGATGTACAGCGCAAAGAGCTAGAAGATTGAAAATGATCAAAACAATTAGAGCACTGTGAGATCGAGTACATGGACGAGGTTTGTAGAAAAAAAATTCTCTTGGGTATTCTCAACTTAACGATGATTGAGTTGCACTTTTGCAATTACAATATATTTATAGTAAATTGTTTACCTGAAATAATGATTCTCAGAATTCAGTTTTTATTTCAGACATTCTAAGGAGAAAATAAAAACTGAAATAAACAATTGGATGCACTATTTTTGAATGGTAATTACACCGTTCTTGATTAAAGAGAGCAGCGATGTCGATTAAGTATAAAGAGATGATTTCTTTTGCACGCGTTATCACATTTGCCTCCAATGTACAGTTGGAAAAACGACTGGACATGCGCCTTTCGATTGGAAAAACACCCAGGTTCGATTCCCGTCATAGAGTGAGGAATTTTTTTATGGGCATTTTCAGTTGAACGTCAGTTATCCTTATAGAGGCTGCAGGCGTTTTTACCTTCTCTCAAATCAGGCAAACCAGCCAGAGAACACACGCAGATTACAGACAGAAATACTGTGTAGTGTAAAGTAGATGGTATATAGGCTAAGGATGAACCCTGCGATTCCAGATATTTAATAATAATAATGAAGTTGAGTTGGGTAACATTACTTTTCACAGAAGGCATCGGGCATGCTACAATGCATTTCTCCCATCTACAATACTCCTACTCGGGTTAAAGTATTCTTAGGGACCCATGTTAAAAAGTTTCAAGTTTTTTATCATTCAACAATCATAGAACGATTTAAGAGATATTCCAAATGCTGATTTTAAAACCAAATTTCATTCCATTCTATATTTTTCATCGTAGGAGATTTCACTCTTTCCAATTAATTCTCTTTGTGGTTATTTTTATGAATAATCCACTGTTTATGCATCCACTATAAGTCCGTAGTTGATCCCATCGTTTTCCCTCCCACTGCGCTCGGTAATCACGATGAAAGCTTCGTTTGTTTGTCCATTAGTTTCTTCCATCTCGTACAAGCTTAACTAGCACTTCCGTGTTTATTCTCATATCTCTTTCGGCTTTTCCCAACCCTAACTGCTGTTTACATAGCAGTTGCTGCTGAAGTCAGATATAGCAAATAACGTACGAAAGCTGCAAATTTTATCGCTCCAACAATCTATTTATTATATTTTTACTGTCGTCTTATGAAGAATTACTTTTCTCATAGGCTGACGATTGATTCACCTAATCTCTCTCTCGCTCTCTTTCTCTCTTTCAAATTTATTAGGCGCATGCGGTCCCGTGTTTCTTTATTATGTGATGTACCAATTACATCACTTTGTTGAAATGTGGCATTCTACAGGTTGATTTCTTGCCACTAAGCATAATTCCGCAAAATAACTTTTCTTTTTGTCTTAGGATCAAAAAAGTTATAAACTCTATGATTTAATAAATCCTAAGCGAACATTAATGAACCCTTTTTTTTAATGCCTTAAACTGCTTTTTTCTTTCTTTCTTTCTTTTTCTTTATTTTATTTTATTTTTTTTTGACTGCGTTGAGCGAGAACAGGAGACATTTTATTATTTTTTTGGTTAAGATTTATTGTTTTTTTTTTTTTTCATGAATCGACTGGATGTCAACAGAAAAGGAAACTTATAAAAGTTGACAGAACTGGGATTAATTTTGAGAACGGTTGAAGAAATTCCATCGAGAGTGACAGGGAGAAAACAAGAAAAAAAATCAAGATTCTTCTAATTTCTTTGTTGTAAAAAGCTAGTTAAGAATATCTATGTTTTAGTCCTGTAAGGGAGATATTAAGAATTAGATAATTTTTCTAATTCTTAATACGTAGAGTTTGATTAACAATCAAATGAAAAAGATTAATAAAAATTATGGAAATCACATTGCTACCAGGATCAAATAACGCAAGGCTAATAAATTTCTTAACAATGATAAATTTCTTAATTATATTCTTATTTCCATTCTTATTTGACCCAGGGAAGAAGAAATGAAAGATTACATGTGAAATATCTTCATGATTAGACTGCTTATACATTAAGGCATCAACGGCTGAGATGGTGGTCAAGATGCTTAAAAGGAAAAACCTAGTTATTGAAAAGGGAAAAAAAGCGCTTCTACACCTAGATGGGATTTGAACCCTGCTAAATCTAGCTAAAAGCATCGTCGAGACTAACTGCATTACTGAATCTCCGAAGTATCTAACGCTATGAAGCCAATGTATCATGTCTATTTGCAAACCGGCCAGAAGAAAGCTATTAATAGACATGATACACTGCCTACATAACCTTATTGGCCTCTTCATAATTCTAAACAGCTCAGCCCAAAGCATAATACTATATCAATCATGTGTTGACAGAGAGAGAGAGAGATTGCCATAAAAAGTGGAGACTCACGTCACTGTATGTAGCATTTGCAAAAATCAGACTTATTTCAAATAATAAGCAACATGATAATTTAATTTTATTAAATTAATCAGAGAAGGCTTGTGTAGTTCAGTGGAACTGGCTTTTGCATCCAAAGCGCTAGGCCGTCCGAAGAAAGACATAAATTCAATTCTAGTTGCCGACTAGAGTAACGTTTTCTAATCCTTTCTTCAACCAGTTCCCGAGTTAGTCAATCTCTGGCACGGGAAAGAGGCTTTTCTCTCCCGGATACTCGGATGTTTCTTCCCGTGAACTCAAGAAAATCGACCGTCGAACGCGCATTATTTCAGATAATAAAATATTGCGTTATCGTTAGGGACCACTAGATAGAGACATTTGTCTACCGTCTCTTCACTGGATGCCGCTTAAAATTAGTGATAGTGTTAAGCCAGCTATCTCTGGTTGGCTACCAGTGGCGAATAAACTACCTACTCAGTCTCCAAAAGCCAGATAGGTCTAAAATGACCTTGCCCACTCCCTTTAAGGGAATAAAACACATTAGTAGATTTTTTTTAAAATTACGCATTGAAATGAATTAATAATAAATTAAATTCATTCATTACGTAATGTTGTACGAAAATGTGTCCCATGCAGTTTATAGGAGAAGGGAAGATTGTTGGATACCTCCATTCCTTTTTATCAGACTTTAGATAATGAGCTTTTAAATTATCAAAAATTTTTTTGATAATATTAACGCAACAAATAATGATATCATAACTTAGAAGCAATGCTGATGATTTTTTAAGTTTTTGAAGTAAATATATCAGTAGTTATAAATTATATTGAAAATTACAACTGGTCGATTCACAAATTATTCCACGACTACAAAGTGTGCTTGTATCTCATAAGAGTTACAGTCTTTACTCAAGCTACAACAATAGTTCCCAAGTCTCTCATTAAAATGGAATCTTAATCCTGGCGTCTCTCACTGCGGAGAACGGAAATTTGATACCTCATTTGCGCAGAGGAAATGTTCAAGTGACTTACAGTTCACACGCGAAAGATATGCGTTAGTGTAACAAGGATTAGCAGAGAACAAATAGGGATTATTACAGCTTCTGATATTTTGTTTTGTTTTGTTATTAATTTCTCATCGAAATGGACGTTCAGAACCGGAAATTCTGAAGTGTTTGTTGAGAAAAGTGTCTCATCATTTTGGAGGCTGAATTTCTTCAAGAGTAGATCAAGTTCGACGTTTTAAAAGGTGTGCTGCATAGGCTCTGCAAATATAAAACTGTAGCTGATGGAAAGGAAACTAAAAATATTAAAAATATCTTGATGCCATTATTAAGAATTGCAGTTTAAACTAATATTTTCGGCAGAATGCTGTGGCATTGTTCTCTTGAAGATTTCAAACGAATCTCCTCTTCTTCTCTGCTTTTTCTTCTCTTGCTTTCTGCTGCTATGGCATAGTGGTCTCATTGTAGCACCAATATCCTATCTCAGTACAGTGGCGCACTCAGGATTTAATCTTGGGAGGGGGGGAAGTTGAGTAAGCGATTTGAGAATACACACTACACATTGCATACAATAACGGATCACTGCAGATGCAGTGATCCGTTATTGTGATCTGCATTGATCTGCAGTGATCGCCAATAAATGATACCCGTGATCTCCTCTGGACGGCTCGGGAAAACGAAGTAACGCTTGGTCCGCCCGAGCACTACTTCGTTCGCCTTGCGTTCAGAGCGACCGTGATTCCCGAAATCTATACAGTATTCCCACCTTATGTGACCGCTAATTCATAAGTAGTATAGAAATAGAAGACACGACACAACATAAATAAAAAAAATGAATTTTAATTAGGAAAAGACAAACAAAGATTAACAACAGCAGAAATGAAGTTTATGAGAAAAACTGCAAAGTGTACCCTATTTGATCACAAAAGAAACGAAGATATTATGAAAGAATTAAACCAAGAACCAGTAATAGAAAAAATTTAAAAAATATAAACATAAATGGATGGAATATGTTCAAAGAATGAAAACAGAAAGATTACCAAAACAAGCCTTAAAGTACAAGCCATTAGAAAAAAGAAAACCAGGACGTCCTCTTAAACGATTCAACGATGACTTGGCCGGAACAGGCCATGCTAGGCCTAAATCCTTGATACGCATGATGGTGATGGTTACGAAAAGATTTTTGGAAATTTTTCTAGTGTTTTTTCCCTTTTTGGGGGGGGAGAGGAAGGGCCCCTTTCCCCCTGGGTGCGCCACTTTCTCAGTAAGCAATACTGATTTTTCTATTTTTATTAACAATCGGTTGTTGTAATTTTGGAGATAAGCATAATCACCCAGTTCTTGATTTCCAGTGTTTGAAGTTACGTCATAAGTTCATATCTAATGATATTCCCACTCTTAAACTTCCGACTTTTTTTTCCTATTAAAAAGATCATGGAAAGACAATCAGACCGTCATTCAGAGTCAAGTCGAAGCTATTGAGAAAAAACGTTACATTTCATATTATATTATTTTCGTGTTGAATACATACGATTGTTTTAGAAGTCTCATAAAATACGTGTTAATATTAGTATCATACTTACCAAAAAGATTAACTCAACATGGCTCAGTTACTTGAACAAACCGAATTATTATTATGATAATGATTCATTCTTTTAATCACTTCCCTGTTTCGGTGTAGCAACATATACTGGAGCATATCTACAGTATTCTGTTTCAGATTCACTACTGCAGACCTGAAAGACTTTATTGTTGTCATTGCAAAAGGAAATGATAATTCCTGGAAGCTTAACCATTTGTAATTCCCATCAAGAACTACAGACGCTTAAACAGAAAGGATTATTCGTTAATATCAATGAAATGGATAATCTTGCAACCCCCGGAGAGCTTAGAGGCTCCAGCCAAATCTCATATTGCAAAGATAATGTGAATAGAGGAAGCTGTATGCCTAATTGGGAACTGCGCGTTTCTCGTGAAGTCAGAGGGTTGCATGCTGCATTATTTCTCCTGTAATATGATGTTTATGACTAATATTACCACTGTGGCTACTCACTCAAGGTGTTTCATAATTCCGATTATGAAATTTTCTTAGTAGGCTAAGAACTCATGGCATAACATTACATGAAACAAGTTTGCAATAATTTAAATATCTATTACATTCTTAATGAGAATGTTTGAACATTATGTCCTTTCAGATACTTGTAAATGGACTATTGGATATCATTGTTATCGGCAATAAAATCATGAAAGATTACAATATATGAATTAGATAAAAAAACTAAACTTCCATAACAAAATTTTTATTATTATTAGATTACAAATTTATTATTAGATTACAGTTATTACAATCTATATTTCTGTTTTGGATAAGTAGCTATATCTCAATTCATCACTTTTCATCTGATCACTTCTTTATTTCAACGCATTTCTTTACAACTCTGTTATTTCAGGATTAGAAAACATTTTGTAAATTATACAGCAGAATATCCGGTAGAATAAAAGCGAATCACTAGAAAATTCATGAATATTGAAAGTGTTTTAAAAGGGAAAATCGTGGAAAAGGTAAAATTAGAAATCGCTATAAAGTTTAAAATCAACACGTCAAAGGAAATTTTAATGAATAATAAGTTTGGAAAATGAACATCGTTGTTAATTTCCTTAATAATGACACATGAAAACCAATTTAAATAAATAATTTAAACCGCGCATAACATATATATTTATTTCGCATAAGTTTTTCTCCATAACATTGACCGTCCTCTATTTTGTAACTAAAATATCTAATTAGAACTGAAGTGAAAAACGTAAACTTGCGAAGTATTATTCATTGATGAAAAACAAAACAAAACATAATTCCTCATACAAAAAAAAATTCGTATATGGAATATAAACAGCTAAAAAAATCAAGTATTTGGAATAGTTTTCAAAATTTACTGTAAATAAAAATAAATAAAATAAATCCTTTAACTCCTTTTATTCTCAAAGAGAGGCTCCTTTAGCGCTAACCTTTTGAAGATAGATGGCAACTGATACTACCCTTAAACTATCATTGATAATGAGCTCAATCTATCAGTGAATCAGGGCATTCGGGGGGGGGGGAGATTATCTCCGAAAAGTGCCGCCATCTCGTGGTCCTAAATTATAACATATATATTTATTGTTCGAAATGGTATAAATTATGCGTCCGATATTTGAGCTAGATTAAAAACCCGAGTTTTCGGAAGGGAAAACCTACTTTCCTGTACTAAAGGTAGACTAATTAGTAAAATTGCCGAATTAGAAAACGTTCCCCTCGTCGGAGACTAGAATCAAACCTATAACGTCCTTTCTAAGCGCAGTTTAGTGCAGTGAAAGTAAACACCATTTATACAGGACTACTCAGGTATTAATGTTTGTTATAAGGAAGAAAATTGTAAAAACAAATTTAAAAATAAAGATTTTAAAATGCTTATGTCTTTCGCTTCCTCTTATAAGCACCTTCGCGTGTGTCTCCTTGAATAAATTAACAGTAATTTCTTATAAAGACAATATATATATATTCTAGTCCCAATATATTGGAGTATATATTTGAGGTCAAATATATATATACATTAAAGATACCAAGTTATTTTAAATATAAACTTGGTTTTTTACTCCATTTCCCAAGTAAACAAACACACAAGTCAGTCAAGTTTGTGCCTGCAAGTTTTGCAAGTCTAGCTGACCCTGCACGTAGTGCAAGTCCAAGGCAACTCGTGGTAAAGGTAGAGTAAGCTCTGATCACTATTCTTAATATTTACCCTTAATCCAAAGCACATCTCCTGGAGGAGATGTATGATGCTATGTATTAAAGGCAAGGGGCCACTACCCAGACCGGTTTCGACCTTTATTGAGGTCTCATCAGTGGGAGCCAGGCTAAGAAATACTAAGTTTTAAGTAATACAGAGCTTATAAATATTTTACCAACACAAGTTACCATAAGATGCTTTGACCTTATTAAATAAAAATCTCAGGATGAGAGATAGATGTAGAAAGTTTTTTACCTTGGGCCAAGGTATATATATATATATATATATATATATATCAACTAGTTGATTAACTTATAGCAAAGAACTACAAACAAGATAAGGGAATGAATGTCACAGAAGATTCTTTATTTTCTCCTGGACTACTTTCCTGAAAACGTTACCTACCTTACCTTCCCTATCCTCTTCGCTCCCTGTGGAGCATAGGGCCTCAACCATTGGCTCTATTCAATGCTTCTTTTTTGATCTCTTTCTAGGAACGTCCCAGCCGTCTTGCCTCTGTTTCTAGTTCCCTTCTACATGTTATCCTGGGTCTACCTCTTTTCCTCTTGCCTTGAGGATTCCATTCTAGTGTAATTTTTGCTATTTCTTTATCTGGGTTCCTGATTGTGTGACCTATCCAGGTCCATTTTCTTTTAGTGATTTCATTTCTGATGCTGGTTTGACTTGTTCTCTCCCAAAGTTCTATGTTTGTTATTTTATTTAACCAGCATTTCCTAGTATCTTCCTCGAACACTTGTTTATGTACACCTGTATTTTATTTATGCTTTCCTTTGTTTGTCTTTGACCATGTCTCAGCTCTGTATAGTAAAACTGGTTTAACATTAGTGTTGAAAAGCCCAATTTTGGTTTTTAATTTTATTTCTTTGGATCCCCAATTTTTTTTCATCATACTGAATGCAATCTGTGCTTTCTGGATTCTATTTTGTATGTCCTGTTTGGTTCCTCCTTATGTGCTGATCACTGATCCTAGGTAGATAAAGTTATCTTCCTGTTCCAGTATTTTCTTTAGTATTTCAAAGACTAATTATTGTTTGAGGTTTATCTTCATTACAGTCTTGTTATGATTTATTTTCAATCCACATTTATTTGCTTCCTGGTTTAAATTATCTATTTTATTTTGGAGGTGTTGAATGTTTTTGTGCCAAAAGGCATATATCATCTGCAAAATCCAGGTCACTGATTTTATTTGACCATCCCCATTGAATGCCAATTCTTTCTTCAGATATTTTCCTCATTACCCAATCAATAACAATCAGAAAGATGGTTGGGGAGAGTATACATCCTTGTCTTACTCCTGTGTTTGTTGCAAATGGTTCTGGTAGTGTGCCATTATTTATTATTCGGATTTTGTATTTTTCATGAGTTTTCTTTGTTATATTTAGGATTTTTTGAGGAATCCCGTAGTGCTTCATTAACTTCGATATAGTCTTTCTGTCTATGCTATCAAATACACGTTCAAAGTCAATGAATCCTAAATATCGGCTACTCTGCACTCTATTGACTGTTCAACAATTATTCTTAATCTTGAAAACTTTAGTGCAGAATAAGAAACAGAGCAAACGGTTACCCAAAACATCACGGTAATGGTGCAATGGCATCCAGAGAAAATGAAATACTGGTACTATGACATTTTCTCTGTTTGCCATTGGATGCATTTGGATCCAATAATTATATTCTCTTATATTCGACTTTTGAGCTTTTTGGAAATCCTGTAAAATATCGGATAACAGCGATATTTTTCTCCAATACTCTTTAACATTGGACAATGTTAAAGAGTTATTAAAATATAATTTTCCGTGGCGCATTGAAAAAAATTATATTTTTGTCCAGTGCATTAGGAAAATTTTTCATGAGATCCAGTTTGATACGCAATAGTGGGAGAAATATTTTTATTGGAGTTAATAAGAAGTGTGTTTTATGTTTTCTCTCTCTTCTTTTGCAATTTTTTTTCGGAGATGCCACGTGATCTTTTGGTTCTCTTCTGGTTGACACAGAATGGACTATTTCCCATATCCATTTGAGTCAGATTAACTGACTCAAATGGATGCGGGGCGAGCGAAGTGGTGCCGCTGCTTAACACTTTCATTGCCAAGCTGAAAATTGGAATTTCGTGTGGTGGCCAAATTTTTTTTCATTTTTTTTATTAATTAGCGACGTCCACGCGATATCGCGTGATTGGCAATGAACGTGTTAATACTGTACTTGTGAAACGAACTACACGCACACACACACACACACACACATACATGTACAAGAAAATTAGTCTTTTTTTTTTACACCATATAGCCTTTAAATGTGACAAATAGATAAATGAAATAGGATAATCAAAGACGCCTGTCGCCAGTGACAAACCTGACATATTGAATTTCCTTTATGGTGTTATTTGATATCAGTAGCGCACCCAGAGGGGGAGCGATCAAGGGGCCCTGGCATCCCCATAGAAAAAAGAAAAAAAAAACACTAGAAAAGTTTCAAAAAATATTTCCTAATTAAAATTCATGTTTTTATTTATGTTGTGTCGTGTCTTCTGTTTCTATACTACTTATGAATTAGCGATTATCGCAGATGCTCAGTCACAGTTCGTATGCGATGCGTAGTGTGTATTCTCAAATCGTCTACTCAACTTGTCTACCCCCCCCCCCCACAGATTAAATCCTGAGTGAGCCACTGTTTGATATTACAGGTTCATATGTATTCAAAGCATGTTTAAACATGTCTCCGTTCATTCTCAAACTACTTCTGTTACGTACATTTGAGAGTTACAGAAAATACAAAATATCAGTCAAGCGACAATAATTTATTTTTTTAATATTATGCTTAACTCACTCATAAATAAAATATTTCTAAAACTACGAAAATTCTACATATACGTAAACGAATTCTTTATATGATTGAATTTTTATTTTTTATTGTATTTTAAAACAAAGCACCTCGATATCCAAATTAATTTCTACACATTCGATTATATACTTTCAACACGTCTATTAATATGTTCAAAAGACAGTAAAATGCTTACGCACTTTAAAGTGCGTAAGTATTCAGTAAAGTGCAAATGAAGGATGTTCAAACGCCTTTTGAACATCCTTCATTTTTGTTCACAGTTTTATTTATATTATTTTCTCTCTTTCTATTTCTGTACAAGTGTCTTCTAAATATCGAAATTACTTCTTAATAAAAAAAAAAAAAAATCCAAATTGTCACTTTGAGGATACGCAATGCTGTTAGTTCTCAGTTTTGGGGTGTTATTAAAGTTCTTCAGCAGAACAAAAACTCTGTTGCAGCTATTGATGACCTGAAAATCCCTTAAATGATTAAAATATATCCGATATAGATTCCAAAAATATGTAAAGATCGATATAGTGATATACCGATTTAAGACAGTACATCCATAACTGGGATTCTGTGCAAATATCTAGAACACAAAAATAACTGTCTTTATATGTGGTCTGACAGAAAATCGTTTGAGTGTTACTCTTGCCCTAGTTTGTTGTTGGTAGCAAAGTTTATTATCTCACTGGAAGGACTGATAGCAGAATCAATAACCAAGCATTCAGTCCGCCAAGTTGCTCGAGAACAAAATTTACTTTTTTTTTTTTTTGTTCTAGCGTAGTAATATAGAAAGTAGAACGTATGACTTCGTGTGATACAGTTTAGTGCTTCTTTGTAGCTCAACAGAAAATTTATAAAGGGCCATATGATTGAAGTATTGTTCAATTCTACTTGTCCTTTATCTTGTTTAATGTTTAATGGCTAAAGTTATTTGAATGGAAATTTCCTTAATCAGCAAACAGTAACAAACTTGGAAATGTATCATAAAAATTTGTATCTTTTCCCACATACTACGGAGCTGTTATGCCTCATTTTTTGGACGTCTTAATCTAAAATAAATAACCTTCGTTTATCCTTTTGATTATGCTTAATGTCGGCGTGTTCGTAAATTAACTTCGTAAATCGTTTACATTTTGTTCGTTTTATTCCCAGATTATTTGTAAATCGCGTTCGAAACTTTTTGATACGGGTGAATTGTATTTGTTGCGCATATATAAGATGAACTGATATTTACACATTCTTGAATGATCCATATTGGAGTGAATGGTGCATCCGTTCTGTGTGTCCGTTCAGAGTCTGCAAAGACTCTTCTGTCTGTCGTATTCGTTATGCAAATCGTTTTCACTATTGAAACAAAGTTTACTTTTGGATGTTTTTAGATCTGCAGGTTTAATTACGAAATCTATTTTGGTTCCAATGACCGCTTGTAAATCAGCTGAGTGAAGGAAGTGTATTTTAAATTTCTATAAATAAGTATACTGTTATTTACAGAAACTTAATGCTGCTTCTTATTTTTGCTTCTGGCAGTCTACATCATAATAGTTTTTTTTCTTCGTGAAAAACATGGTGTTTTCTAGTGGATCCAAATCTGTGTGTGTAATAAATAAACACTAACAGGTTCTGTTATTTTACTTTCGTCCATTGCCTTTAACCTATGAATACTCCATCTTCACTGATGAAGCTAAAAAAAAAAAAAAGGAATAACTTATTGAATAATGCCTACTACACTTTATATTAAATGTTCAGGACAACACCATCAGTATATACTGTGCATTAACATTAGGATTACCCCCCACGAGATTTATCTGGGAAATTGATTTCTTTTTTCCTGGTACATTCCGACAGGGGTTCATCTAAATTACGTAATGATATTTCATATTTTCCCTTCAACAAAAAACAGTCCTATATTGTATATAAGAATAGCACATCACTTAGAAATTCTCAAGTTCTTGATTAATCAATTAGTTGGTTTAAAAAAAAAAGAAAGATGAAGTTTTCAAGTCTGACTACTTGAAGAATGAATTCTTTCTTTTCACTTCATCCACTAAATTCTGTAATATATTACACAATATTTTATTAAACTTCTACAAATAAAATCTACAATAGCCCTTCTCTAATATTAATAATTTAAGATTTTTTTTTTTTTTTGAAATTTACATTTTCAAAATGACAAAAAATATTTTTATACACTTATTTGATTTCATATTGATATCCTAAAAATCTACAAAAAAAAAGGAGAAGAAGAAAAGAAAAAGAAACAAGAAAAGAAAATCCTATATTTCTCTAGTAAACAAATCTTATGATGTAAGCCAAAAAACTATATAAAATGGGATAGTAGGTAAACTACTCAAGGAAGTCAGAACAGCCCATTTTAAAGGTTTTTTTTTACCTCTATATGATTGGAGGAGCGCAAAATTTCTTGGAGGTAGATCTGAGAGTTTTTTCCCCTGATATGAGCCAGAAATTACTTAAAGTGAGGGAACCTCTCCGGAAGATCAAAATTTTGGGTTGAAATTCAAATTGTATTTATTCTCTTTATTTAGTCAAACAGAATAGGATGCAAAATTTGATGAAGCTTCGTCCAACCATTCGCTAGATACAACGAATCAAAAACTGCACAAAACCTGAGGAAGGAATAAATTATCTTCAGAGATAAAACTTTTCAGTCTAAAAATCCTGTAGTTATCCAATAGTAATTGTGAATATCTTACAGACGTTTTCTAGTGGTAAATTCAAGCCAAATATAGCATAATACAAGAATAATCATGAAAAAAGTGTGGATATTAGGAATCGAAATATTGCTTATGAACGTCTCTGTTCAAAGGAACGGATAAGTTGTACAGAATTTGGTAGCGATAGGTCCAACGACGCAGATTTCTATAACGAAAACAAACATTCACTTTTATACATAAGATACATAAGGAAAGATAAGATTCTTGACTTCATTACCATTATATATATTTTTCGAACGGCTGATCAACATAGGTTTTTATGAATATGCGGCAAATATATATGTAATGGGGGGAGGAAGGATTGGATCCTGAGCGGATGATATTTTTTTCTCATAAAATATTTCAATGTTTATTTTATTTATTATTAATTTAAATGTTTTATGACAAAAAATTATCTCTCATCATCCAACTCTCTCCTTACACTACCCCTCCTGCTAGAAGAGCGAATTAAAAAAAGAAAGGGCAACGAACTCGCGGAACTGATGGTGAAAAATATCCAACATTATAATCAAAAATGCTTCTTTTGACGAAAACGTTGTCTTGGACAACTTTTTCGTGAATTTTTGCATATCTGAGATGCGAACTGTTTTTCAGAAGTGCAAAGCGAATACCACAAATGAGAACGTATAAACCTCCTTTTTGCGGCGGAAGTTTATATTTCTCGTAAGTATCTTCTTATAACTTTCCCGGTCTGCAGTGATTGAGGCATAAAGTCATCGTAGCCCGAGAGTTGTTTATAAGTTGATCTTGTTATTACGAGTTACGGTCTGTTTATGCGTAGGCTTTGATTATGGCGAAACATTTCTACCTTCTTCCTCAATAAAGAGCATGCGCGAAAGGAGATGCCTGTCCATTGAGATCAGTTTACATTGAAATCTGAAATTATCCAGGGAGTAGATACAGAGAGAAAGAGTAAAAGATAAATCGCGAAAGAATATAAGATATGTCCCTTATGATTGCCTAGCTCTTCAAAGACCAGTCGAATTGCTTTTTTCTGATAGCCAGATGATAGATTCACTTTCGGACAAATGCTTTTGTATGATTCTGAATTGGATTGCGAATTGGTCCATGAACGAATCCCAAATTTTCGTTCAATTGTAAATTCTACGAATATTTTGCAAAGATATTTTTCTCATCTAATTTTTAAGTATAAAAGCGCATCTCTCCACTATTATGCTTGTATTCGAAGTTTTGGTTTGTGATTTAATTGAATTTTCTTTATATGCATTAATACTGTCCCTAAAAGGAGAGGTTTTTTTTTTTTTTTTTTACTTTCCAACTCGCTTTTACAGTGTGTTTCGAGCCCGAATTATGTTATTAGAAAGAAAAAGGCAAACCACTTTGATTGACAGCAGTTTACTATTTTAAATAAAGATCTATTTTTACACCCGAATCTTTTTTTCCACTTTCCACTGACAAGGTATTTTTGCTAATCTACAAAGAGATAAAATATAACATTCTGATATCCGGAATAGCTGGATTTTCAAATGGGTAAATTAGAGAACTGCTGACTTAGGCTTTAGGCCTGAATGTAATTCTTTGATGACTGTAGAATCTGATTTTTAAACTTTAAATCTTGCATGCTGCTTAGTTCCTCGAAATCTCAAGAAAGCCATTTAATCAATTCTTTTCCTCCCTCAATCGAACAGAGATACAACTGATTAAAACGTACCAATTCAAGGAAAATTATAGTCAGTCATTTGTTGAATCGATGACTATGATAGATCGAGATCGAACTGTAATGATAAAATTTTTATCGCAACACCTATCAAACTAACTAATGTAAATCAGACCCTTTTCCTCTAGGATGACAGCAAACCCATGCAGGTGAGTGCTTGTGATTAATATAACTATTCTTGTCATGTATGGAAACCAAGCCAATTATTCCATGTTGTCTTTAGATGTATCAGTGTGGTCGACACTTGGCACTGAGTATGGGAATGCACATAAGTATTCCAACTCTACTGACAAAAAAAAAGTTAACTTCTTTACGTAAGAATCTGTTATATAATAACTCGTTCCATGTTTCAGGAAGTGATACGTAGGTCTGCGAAAGGAACCATGCTGAATTCGTGATTTTTATATTAAAGCTATTTTTAATAATTGAATTAAAATGCGCAATGAAGGGACCTACGAGGTAGGAACACACACACACACACACACACACACACACACACACACACACACACACACACACACACACACACACACACACACACACACACACACACACACACACACACACACACACACACACACAGAATTTTGAATAGAGTATTACAAAAGCATTACTGCAATAAATTTGTTTCCATTACTATATTTATATGTTTAGAATCTTCGCATTTCACGAAAAAAATAGGATACAAATAAAGGAATAATTGCAAGAAAAGTGTAATCTTTTTTTTGCGTTTTCTATATCAAAGACTATTTGTGGCTATTTATTTTTCTTCGCTAAAACTTTAATTTGAAATTTCCCAAATTCTAAAAATAGTTCCGAAGTTCAAAGTTAAGATTATTAATAAAAGAAATCACTTTGAATTAAGATTGGTTTATGATTTTTCACAAAACACAACTCAAGTATAATTTTTGGTATTCTTAAAATATATAACTATGATTTCAATTTAATTAGTTTGTAAAATTTTAATTTTATACAAACAACGTTTACATTAACATGGATGTGATTCCTGAGGGTGAGGAGGTACAGTCATGTTAAATTTCCGATGCCTGTTTTCGGTAAATGTACGATGTAGAGCTGTTGGGGACCATACGTGTTGAATGAACGTCTCTATGAAGAATCCTCCATTTTTACAAAATTAGTTTCAGGATCTTTTGGAGGATATTTCTTTATTGATGCAATGGCGTAATATGTATCTTTGTGATGAATGCGTTCTACCGCATGTTTTTTCCCGACAAGTTTCTGACAGTAATGATAATGACGGCTAGATTGGTCAAGAACGTCCTTTTCCGTGGACATCTGCCGACATTAATGTATCCTTTAGCTTAATGCGTTTCTAGTCATAAAGCTTTAATGGACTTACAAAGGTGAATCACAGGGATACACTGCAGTGAAGAAATTTGGATTCAGCAGACTATATTCGAACTGACCAAAGCATAGAGAAGCACAAGCGTTATTACGTCATGTTAAAATATGTATCCAATAGAAGGCAGACATTTGGAATATTTGTTTTAAGAGCTTTTTTATGCATTCATTTTTTAAAACAATAACTAATTTTCAAACGCAAGAGTAAATTTTAAGATAATATCGAACATCTAATTCTAAAATCAATGTTTAGTACTGGGATTTTCTGAATGAATATATACAGTAGTTCATGTGTTTCACTGAAATATTGGAAGATATCTCGATTTTTTTTTTTTTTCATACATTTAGAGAGGAACTTTTCCCCCCATGATTCAGCATCCTTCTATTATCTGCTAACATGTTTTGCTTGAATTCCTTTCAGTTTACTATGAACCAGTCTAATATCAAAACAGTTTAAGCTAATAGTCTCATATAAGTGGTGGTAGAGACCGCGCTTTGTATTACATTCTGAAATTTAATAGAAGAGAGACTGTTAGCTTAAACTGTTCCAATTTCTTTCATTTTTAGCACTGAATAATGCTTACCGAATCAATTATTAATAATAATGGATTATAAAAAAAGCTGTTATATACTTTAGTTTGTTATTGTACTATAAATAAGAAAGAAAAGAATTTTTCCCTTTTTTAAAGCTATAATGAATTTTTTAAAACTATAATGAACGTCTATAATAAACTACTAAATAGGTCTTAATCGAAATATTAAGTCTTTTTTTAATTGGCATCTCATTATCATACTTCAAGAGATTTTTTATCACGTTTCTGGATTTTATTCTTTCGTTTTATTGTTTTTATTTTTATTTTAAGATTCGGCTTTAAATTTTATTTCTGCCCATACTTCTTAAAAGCAGAAAAACAGTATTTTAAAATTTTATATATTCTGTGGCGCCATCTTTCGTTAAATTGATGCACTATACTGTGGCAGACGATTGCAGTCAAGATTCCAGAGAAATCATTTATTTATTTATTTATGTTCTTAATAATATAAATAATTCCACGAGACATCTTAGAGAAACAGCTCGTCTTATCTGGGACAAACGTGAACAACGTTAATGAAGGTTTTATTGCAAAGATTGTTTCTCTTCGTTAAAATTTAAGAACTCCCAAAAAATACTTAGGCGATGACTATGCTGTGATTCAGCATGTTAAATATGCAAACAATAATGCTCGAAATACGTTCAGCTGAATAAATTATTAGTTTCTTTTCTTAGTGTTATAGATTTTTAATAGCGTTATAGATTTTTCTGTCAGGCCGAGTTGTTTTTAGTAATAATAATAATAATAATAATAAGGACAGCAATATAATATACAGACATTTTGGTGGACTCTGTTTTCCTTAAGCAGGGTGTATCAGCAACAGAAGAAATATGCAGGATTTTTCTAAATTGCAGAAGTTTCGAAGGTGTTTTGGGGAGCGATCAAAATAAAGGTATGTATTATGTTGTGAATTTTGCTCCTTACGTACTTTAGGTTCATTTTATTCCATAATTTTTATTATTGATAAATTATTTTGATTTATTATTTTTAAATTCTTCTTGTATTATTATTCCTTAAGTCTATTTTTTATTTTGTTTTTAAAGTCAGTTATTCATTTTCAAATGTTTTCTTTTTTTTTAAATCCAAATACGTCTACGTTCTTCTATACTGTAATGGTAAGTCGAACTTAGAGCTCTTCATAAATAGTGCAGAATGTTAAATTTAAAAAAAAAAAAAAAAAAAATCAAAATGAGTTTTCGATACTCTAGTAATTATGCTCTTTCGAGATGAATAATTTCGTAGCTAATTTTCTTTATTATAATATAATAACATGAGTTTTAAAGATCTAAGTAGTATAGTGTAGCTACCTTATGAATCCTCATAAATGACCTGGTCTGAAGTTTCGATCCTACGGCGAGAGGAGAGGGATATTTGGAAAAAAGTTAACAAAGGGGAAAAAAGAAGGTAATCACATGCAATAAGAAAAAGTACCACTTTTTTTTTTAATTTTTTATTTTATTTTATAAAAGTTATCCGTTGTTTCTCTTTGAACTCTAACAATGCCTTTTCCTATTAATCCTGTTGTGCCAGAAACACGATCAAGTAAGCAAACCCAACGCTGGACGACTCATATCTAGTTCTTTATGTTTTGAATGTTGTCAACGGATGATATTGATGATGTTATAACATAGGATAAAATATATTGGAGTTAAATTCTATTTTTTTTTTTTTTTTTTTTTTTTTGTACATGCGTCAACTGTTATAAAAGTATAAATATTTATATTATTCAAACTATAATGAATGAATGAATTTCAGCCGGTAACTTTTCCCACTGCTGGGTAAAGGCCTCTTCCATTGCTGAGGGTTAGGCCTACTTGTTCCATAGTGAACCCACTTCATCTTGGGAAAGTGTGTACATATTTTGTATGAATGAATGTATGAAGGTGAAAGATGATAACAAACATCCATGCCGTAGGCGGGATTCGAACCTGCAGCCTCTTGGCTGGAGAGCGGACAAGTCATGAAAATAATAAATCGTAATGAATCGAATCGGGACGAACTATTCCTTTATATCGTCTTTAGTGGTTCCTTATTAACGATTGTTTGTTAATATATTTAATATTTAAATAACCCGCTTGTTGTTATTTCTCATAGATGTAAAAGATAATCTGAAATAGAATCTTCGATCTTTAGAATTTTTAAGGTTTTCAGCATTGAGACGGAGTAAATAAACTGAAAGGATAATGATAACCACTAAACTCACTTTTCTGGTTTTTTCATCCTATGAATTTCTAGTCCATTGCGATTTTTTTTTTTTTTTTTTATGAAAAAAGATTTCAGTTGACATCCGCAGATTTCAGCAGGTGTCAACTGGCGGCTACTGTAAATCTCCAATGAAATCTGCTGGCGAAGAATTAAAATAATTGCTAGTTATTTTTTGACTATAAAGCACACAGTGTTATAAAATACAGGACAAAGTTTGTGTTTTATCAAAAAATTTAAGACATCATGTTAATGTGCAAAGCATGATGGAAGGAGGAAATTTATTAACACGACAGCTACAGTAAAACAGAGTAGCTTTAATGCAGATATTTTATTTAATGTTTTGAACTTAACTCTCGGTCTATTGGCGATGCTTACGGATATCAGTAGAGAAATATCTAAGTTATTAGTTATTAAAGCTAATAAATTGCTTTTACTGTAGTTGTCGTGTTAATCAATCCTAAAATGCCTTCAGGTCTTTCTCAAAACATTCTTAATTAAAGCAACTTTATTTTGACTACTTCGTTCTGACTAATATTTTATTTTAATTAACGATTCCACTTCGCTGATCACAAGAAACTTTCCTCCTCCAATTATAAATTTATTTGCTGGCTGTCTTAACTCTGAAATATGTTTGTACTATGAATAGAAATACAGATTCCGCAGAAGAAAAATAGCTATAGCTAAGCTGTCTTTCATATTGTCATTTTGAGACTGTTTGCTTTCGAGATCAAACATTATAAACTCAGGTTTTTTTGTTTTTTTTCTGTTATTAATACCAAAGCAACTAAGTCTGAGTATCTTCTGTCTCTTTCCTGGAATAAAATTCCTTTCTATTTCTATATGAGGACCTTCAGATGACAAGTTCTTACAAATGTCACGTCCAGAAGGGTAAGATGTATTTTTTATAACTATAAAAATACCTCAGAAATGTGCCATGAAATTTCTCGTTCATCTTAGTAGTTTTCGAGTTAATGCTGTACACGGCAACACGCTCGAATGTTTATCAAAATGAGCTTTTCATTGCGAAACCAGTCAGGAGAAAATATTCATCAATCTATCCCGAAAAATATGTGTTAGGCGTAAAACTTGCCACATTATCTTAAAATTATGCTTATGAAAGCATAATTTCAGATCGTTAGCCTTAAGGTCTGTAAGTATCGCGCATGATTATTATTATTATTATTATTATTATTATTATTATTATTATTATTATTATTAAACTGCGATAGTGGAATTCTTCTTTGGCAGTAATCACGGCAACTGGATTCTCAATCTGTCTTGTGCCATTAAGGGTTCAACAGACTTTTTCTTTTCCCAAAATGCATTACAGAACCATTACGAGATTCAGTTGAATATGATATATATGAATATTATAATGCATCACCACACTGAAACTTATGTATGGTTCATTTTCTAGGCGACATGGATCCTTTGTCCCATTTGACTTTGCTTAAATGATATATAAAAACTTCTTCAGTATCCACAAAAGGTGGATTTTTCTTTTACTCCAGATGTATTTCTTCCTAATAGTTATTACAGAAACATTATAAAGTTGTTCCTAATTTTTATAAAAATCAAGTGGATATTAGATCTAGCATTATTTCAAAGCCGAATGCAGAAACTATAAAAGTTTCGTATAAAATTTGACCAGAGAGCTTACGGGATTACACTCGCCGGCATTTACGAGTTTCCCTAGACCAGGGGTCGGCAACCTGCGGCTCCGGAGCCGCATGCGGCTCTTTTCGTTATTAAATGATCTATCGAAACATAGAAGTAAAAAGAAATATTTTGTAGGTCAAATGACCCCTAACCATACTCAAAAAACGTCAGTTTACATTGGGCACGATCAGGCAGACAGAGCGCTACTTTGTAGCGAAAATTAATCGCTACAAATTAAATTAATTTGTAGTGAATGGCGTTCGCTACGGTAGCGCTACGATCGAGCAGTTGGCTCGGGCACATTTATGACGTCACGCAAGGCTAGCACATGTAGCTCTTGCCTGTCTGAACGTCCCCATTGTCTTCGCATATAGTGCAGGTGTGGTATGTAAATCTGCTCACTTTGTTAAAATAAGTAAAAGTTTTGTAGTGAACGTTGCCGTGCTTTTATTTGCTGGTGATTGTGTTAGGTAGCGTGAATATTGTAACATTCAATTAAATATTAACAAAATAAAAATATTTTTATAGTATTTAAAATGTCAGCAAAGAAGAGAAAGCTGGAACAAGAAAATCGGGAGTTTAAAAGTGAATGGACCGAAACCTACGCATTTGTAGCAAATACAGCAGGATTTACAATGTGTTTAATATGCCATGAAAAGCTTTCAAATAATAAAAAATCAAATATACAAAGACATTTTTTAAATAAACACGATACATTTGACAAAGCATATCCACGGGGAGATGAAAGACAAAAGGCAGTAGAAGAGTTGCAACGCAAAGTAAATCTAACTAAATGTTCATTTTCCAAATAGATAAAAGAATAAAGAAATATAACATTATTTAAATTAAGGGGATATTAATCCAACATTGTTTTAAAACCGAATAAGAAACTCAAAGATTGGAATCAGAGAGTTTCATGCCGAATATAGTAAACTATAAAATATTTAAGTATTTAAGAAATACAACTATTGCCAGTTTTGTGGCCGTTCAAGAAGTTGTTAAACGAGGAAAACCTTTTACGGACGGCGAATATGTGAAAGAATGTTTTATTAAAATGTCCGAATATCTTTTCTGCGATTTTAAAAACAAAGCGGAAATAATTACAAGAATAAAAGACATGCCATTATCTGCTAAGATTGTAAGGGACAGAACTATACGAATGGCAGAAGATATAACAAATCGGGTTACAGATCTAAATTCAACACCAAGATTCTCCATTGCCTGTGACGAATCATGTGATGTGGATGACATTGCACGGATTGTACTTATTTGTAGATACATAAACTCTCAAGGACATCAGGAAGAATTACTCGATATACTGCCACTTACAGGACAAACTCGTGGAGAAGATATTGAATCTGCTGTTACCACTTGCTTGAAAAGTAAGGGTATTAATATTAACAAAATAATATCTATTGCGACCGATGGGGCGCCGAGCATGAAAGGTAAAAAAAGGTTTTGTTTCTTTATTTAAAAAACAAATTTTGCATGACGTGTTTTCCTTTCACTGCATAATCCATCAAGAGATACTTTGTGCACAAACTTTTCCAAAAGAGAAAACAGTAGTGATGGATTTGGTTGTAGAAATTGTTAACATAATAATGGCAATACCGCTACATCATCGGAAATTTTGTGAACTTCTTAAAGAATTCAATTGCGAATATTCCAATCTTCTTTTGCATAACAGAATAAGATGGCTTTCCAGAGGTGCGGTGTCGATGCGATTTGCTACCTGCCTTGGAGAGGTTAAGTTGTTTCTAAGACAAAAGGACCTTGAATATGCACAGTTAGAAGATACTCATTGGTTACAAAGATTCTACTTTATGGTGGATATGACTTCCCATTTAAATGCACTAAATAAGAAACTACAGGGAAAGGGAAATACAGCAGTTTTGCTTTTTGAAGAAGTGATTTCGTTTGAACAAAAATTATATTTGTTTGCGACAGACTTAGAGAAAGGCACATTATTACATTTTCCTACGTTGAAGAAATATCAACAAGAACAAGCTGATAATTCCATAAATTTAACCTTTTTCAAAGAAATTGTGGTAAATGTGCGATCTGAATTTAATGGAAGATTTGAGAAGTTTAGAAAGAACAAGCCAACTATGTCATTTTTATTGCGACCACTTGAAATGAATCCTGCCGAATTAAAATTTTCACCTTCTGCTGGAATTGATGAGGCTGCATTTCAACTTCAGTTAAGAGGATCTGAAAACCCAGGATTTGTGGAATTCAAAATTTAGAAATCTTAAAGCTGACCTGGAGGAGTTGGAAAGACAAAAATCTACCTTTGCAATACAAAAACATGGGTCTGAAATAGAAGATCTTAAAAAGCAAGATCAGATTGTATTTGACACGTGGAATTGTTTACCGGACACTTACATTCGGTGATTTCAAACATACGCATATGGACTTCTATCGATTTTCGGATCGACATATTTGTGTGAGCAAATATTTTCTAATATGAATTTTATTAAAAGTAAGTTGAGAAACCAACTAAACAACGTGAGTCTTTCGTCATGTTTGAAAATAAAAATTACGGCGGTATTTGCCGCATATTGAGAAACTATCCGAAGAAGTTCAACAGCAAAAGTCGCACTAAGGAGATATTTTAAATTAAAAAAAATTAAACAAATAGGTATGTTATTGGATTTTTGGATTTTTTTATGCATATGCTTTTGTAAAGAGAAGGAAATCTTTGTTTTATTATTTAATATTTTAAATATCATATAATTTCATGTGACATGTCACCCCTGTGTTTTACAAGTATGATAACGTGTTACTGTTAAAAAAAAAACGTGCGGCTCCCTAATTTTTTTTTAACAGATATAATTTTAAAAATGGCTCTTCACTCCAAAAAGGTTGCCGACCCCTGCCCTAGACGGATCTTATAGATGGCACGATCGCTATCAAGCGTCCGTATATATACACCTCTCCGATGTTTCAAGTTCCTTAGTATTGAAAGAGAGTTTTTGCTCTCTTAAGGTTTCTGTCTGGTCTCTGACGAAATCCAACCAGTTTGAAACAGCTGTCAGGCCAGTGAAACCTTATCAAAATAGACCAATAGGAGGCGAATATACGGACGCTTTAGTATAGCGATCGTGTCTCCTATAATTAATCCACTAATTATCATAAGAGCAAAACACTCTTTTGGATGTCTTTCCAAAAACACTATTCATCCAAACTGTTATTTCTAGTTTCCACTTTGTTATAGTCCTAGCTACTGTATATTTGCTATTCAATTATAAATTTACAGTTTTATTTTCAAGATCTCAAAATTTCAAAAATATAAATCATTACTTTTAACTTTGTAACTATTTTTTCGGAATCTGGAGATCTTACAGTTCGGCAACGAGACGTTAGCGAAAAGGAGGGTAAAAAGTAATGAATACTTATTCTTGATACAGACCACGCCCATTGTAAAAATGAGTGAAAAACTAAAGTCGTGTACTATTTTTTTTATATTTTTATTTTTTATTTTTGCTTTTAAAGCATTCGTTTCGTGCGCATCAAAAGATAAAGGAAGGCAATCCACACAGTTCGATTTAAAAGACCTTCCAGTGTTATAGTATAAAAATCCAGCCTCGTTTATAATAGTATTTTTGAATCCCTCTAGACACAGATATAGAGAAATTCAACAGAAAACGTTTTATTCATATTTGGAAAGTACAAATACATTATATTTATGAACACATTTCTACATCATGTACAAATATTCATTATGACGTTTCACAGAAGTAAATTTATATATATATATATATATATATATATATAAAAGATGTCGAATTCTAAACCAGTCTTATTCCAAAATGGGAAATGGGGCTAGTTTACTAATATTCTTAACTTTAAGCCCGGAAAGAGATGCTTTACATTAGTTTTTATAGGTTACTAAAATATAAAAAAAAATAATTTAAAGAAAAATAATTCCTTGATGTGCAAAGTACAAGGAAGACTACACACTTCCTGCTTTCCTTTATTTGTAACCCAGATTTATTTTCTTTCATCAAATAAGATGCGAAAAATAAATGGAAGTAAATTTAGTACGTAAGATTCGCGCAATACTTTTTTTTTTTTTTTGTCAACGCCTTCCAAATATTAAGGGACACTCTCTCTCCTGGATCTCAGCAAATCCTTCTAGTACGCCATAGGGAGTGTCGTATTTTGTACCAAACGTGAAGCTTGTGTCTTTCAAGGAATAGAGACGCATATGTTGTAACAGAATTTAGGAAATAAGTAGTCTCTAGAGCCAATACTAAACATCGGAGGCTAGTTATGTTTCTAGTCAGGAGTGTAATGTAATTCATTATATCCGAGAATACCGATAATCTCATTATTTTGTTTGAGGAATCCATTATTCCATAATTCAATGATATTTACAGATACTCTTATGGAAAATCATTTCAATCTGTCGTAAATGAAGTAGTTCCAAGTTAAATGCACGGCTTATCTTTCAGCTTAACTGTAATTCTCGTGTGGACTTTACTGGAGAGCCTTAACTATTGAGGTATGCTGTTTATTCACATTTGTAAACAACCGTAATTTTCTTAGTATGTGTTAATATATGTAAAAGCGTTACTTGTAACTTGTGAAATCCTTCCATTATCTTGTCCGCTGATGTAATGTTAGTTCGTCTAAATAACAGTGTTTATGAATTTATCGCTTGTTAAAGGTCAGAAGTAAAGCTGCTGTTCATCTTGAGCTAAATGTTTAAATCGCATTCTTAGCTTCTATTCTCTTTGTAACTTTGATTCTAATAGGAGTTGACGCAGAGTGCATTCTTTAGACAATCTTCGCCTCCACGTGCTCTATGCTCACTTTGTTACTTCCTCTCTCCAACAGCTATTTGAGCCAGCTTTACTTGAACGTAATCGTCACTAATGAATGAGTTTTGTACTTGCCAGTGCCCATCTATTTCGTCTGTGCGGCTGCTTTGATAACAGTAAGCATCTGTAGATCGGAGAGGCAGTATTAGAAAGGTTAGTATGACATTCGGGCACACAGCATCGGTATCTTAGTCTTTTCCATATAGATGATATAATTATGGAGCTTCGGAGTTATGATCAGATCAGATAACCTTTGCCAGAGTAACTGCATTGCTTATGGCACGGCATGACAGGTGTGATGCGTGTTTATTTCAGAAAGAATTACACAATAAAGAAGAATATGTAGGATTGCTGAGAACGTAACCGCGGTTCAAGTTATAAACAGTGTACAGTCATCAATAATGGCAACAGGAAGACTTGTTTAACAAGTCCGAAATAGTGAAGAACTTTTAATGTAAACTAGAATGTATGTAATAAAAATATTTTGTCTTAAAAATCTAAGCAAACAAACTTTTTGACCACGAACTTCGCATTTTTCTCTAAAATGTCTACTTACAAATTCACAAGAGAAACCGCTTTTCATTTAGAAACAGGGACTTACCTCATATAGTGCATTGAACTATGCTAATGTCTGAAATAAAAGGCTGAATTCTGAGGATTTTCGTTGAAACCATAAGTTGTAATATCGTGTTCAACTCATCACCAAGAAACTGGCTTCCAGCTACTGTCGGTAAATCAAGCGATCCAAAGCGCTGAGTATTATAATTTTCGTCGGTTTGCAAGCTACATTTTTGCTCATTGACGGAGCTCTGCAACGACCCAAGAATATTTTATCTCGTGAGAAAAGTTACAGGAGAGAAAACGATTGTGTGGTATTATTGACCAAAGAGGTAGATCGTCCAGAAGGACTAATCCAAGTTTCACAGGATGGAAAGTTAAACAATTGTATAATTTATTTTTAATAGTTACCTCGTGATGTACATTGCGAGAATATGATAAAAGACAAGGGAGGATTAATGCAAGAGTTTACTCAGAATCCCATAAGTTAAAGCAATGATTTTGGCTTCATTGTACTCTAAACATAGTAGAAGAAAACTGATCTAGATGATAACTGGCGATAACACCAACATTTCAGGAAAGCAAATAACAAAAACTGAGCGCCATTTGATCTCAGTATTTTGAAAATTGGTTTCCTGATTTACTTTTCCATCTCATCTCTAAAGGTTTTGAAATCAAGCCTCTGAGAGGTTCGGACAACTTTCTGAATTTTGCTTACTTTGAATAAGGCTTTGGGATGCAGTATGATCATGCTGGAATATAAATAACCCATCTGTAAGAATTGTCAGTACAGCTTCCATCTAGTAATCCAAATTTAGATAATG